>NC_062232.1:9832841-10154777 GCF_902686445.1 Sciurus carolinensis | reverse complement strand
TACCTTTATTTTATTTATTTTTACAGTGCTGAGGATGGAACCCAGTGCCCCTCACATGTAAGATGAGCACTCATCACTGAGCCACAACCCCAGGCCCCTAAAATCATTTTTGTTGTTTGTTTGTTTTCAGTGCTAGGAGTGGAAGCCAGGGCCTCATGCATGTAGGCAAGCACTCTGCTACTCAGTTACATCTCCATTGTGGTTGATATTTTGAACACTTTTCAATGAATATTATTCTGTATAACCCCACATTTTGTGTTTGCCTACAATGAGGTACACTTGATTCTCACCAAAGAAAAGTTCACTTGGGGAACTTCTAGATGTTTCCAGATAACACTTGCACATTTTGCTCTTCATACTTTTTATGTGGTTATGAAAAAAAAAAGATTTGTTTTGTACTTTGCACATATAATATAGTAGTCTAAATTGGTTTGCACCTGAACAGAATGAAGTTTGGCTTCTCTCCAGTCCATTGCAGTCAAACCATTTTTCAACCTTGAGAATAACCAGAGGTTCAGGGCCTAGACCAAAGAGCCAAATATTCCCACACAAATTCAGGGCTTTTATTCCAAGTGAGTTAAGGTCCAGGGCACCAGAAGCAGTTTAAGGCAGCTTAGGTTCTCCAGAAATTTTGAACTCTTTTGTTGGCAACGGGCAGGAGATAATATGGGAAAGGGGGAGGGGGAGCTGGGGCTGGACAGGGTTAGCCCTTGGCACTGATGTGAAAAGCCTGGGCATCCAGGACAAATGTCACATATTTACTAGATATGCAGATCTTCAAACTGCTCTTCTCGTTGCCAGCTAGATTTAATTGAGCCGAGAATTCGCCTCAAACAGAGTGGAAATTAAACAGAAAGTGACAGGGGAAGGCATGCCTGTTGACATGGGTCTTACAGAGGGTTGTAGCCATCCCCTCTCCCTGTCCACAGAACCTGTGACTGTTTCTTTACATCGCAAAAGAGGGCTTTGCAGATGTGATGACATTAATGATCTTGAGATACAGACATGAAGCTGAATTCTTCAGGTGCATGGATTCTCCAGGTGGGCACAATATCATCACAGGAGTCCTTATAAGGGGGAGCAGGTAGGTCGGAGTGAAAGAAAGAATCTGAGAAGCAGAGGTGGGAGTGATGAGAGGAAGGAACTGTGCATCAGGCAAAGCCGGCAGCCTCTAGAAATTGGAAAAGTCAAGAAAATGAATTCTCCCCCAGAGCTTCCAGAAAAAAATGCAATCCTGCCAACGCCTTGCTCTTAGCCCTATAAGACTCATTTCAGACTTCTGCCCTCCAGAACTGTAAGAGAATATATTTATGTTGCTTTAAGTCACTGAGTTTGTGGTAATTTGTCACAGCAGCAACAGGAAACTCACAGAGATGGGAAATATGTGATTGATGGGTGATGAGTGTAATGATACAACTTGCTATGTGCTGAGCACTTCACATCCGCTACCTCATTTGATCCCAGCACAACACCTAGAGGTCAATTTCTCATTTTCCAGATATAGAAATGAACTTGGAGTAAATAAGCTGCCCAAAGTCAGCCTCAGGAGTGAGGGTTGAACCTGGGTTTTGAATCTCTCTAAGCTCTTTGTCTCTGTGCTATACTTACTTGAAATGGAGGAAAAGATTCGAGTGAGCCCTAGCTTGCTGGCTTGGGAGATTAGGAGAAATGTAACCACTGACTGGGATAGGAATTCAAAAAGGGAAGAGGTGAAGAGGAGGTTTTCCTATAGTTTCAGAGTGGTTCAGTGGACATTTAAATACACAATTCCAGACCTACAGAGAAGTTTGAGCCAGAGGCAGAAACAGCAGTATGGGTCTATTTGTGATGGGAGATCTCATGGGAGCAAAATGGAACTTTTAGGGAGGCCACAAAGGCTAAAAGGAAAGAGTTAAAGGTAGGACTCTGAGGAAACCCAGTATATGAAGAGTAAGTAAAAAGAAAAGTACCTGTAACAGGAAACTTAGAAACCTCAAAAACAGACCGGGCACGGTTTCACACACCCCTAATCTCTGCGGCTCAGGAGACTAAGGCAGGAAGATTGGAGTTCAAAGTCAGTCTCAGTAACTCAATGAGACCCTGTCTCTAAATAAAATATAAAAAAAGGACTGGGGATGTGGCTCAGTGGTTAAGTACCCCTAGGTTTAATCCCTGATACAAAACAAAGAAAAAAAAAAAAAAAAAAACTCAAAAACCTTATACTCAGTGAAAGAAGCCAGACACAAAAGACCCCATATTACTTGATATCATTTATATGAAAGGTCCAGAATAGAAAACAAATTAGCAAACTTAGAAAACAGATTAGCAGTTGCCAGGCACTGAGAGTCATTTGGAAATGGCAAAGGACTGCTAATGGGTTCAGGGTTTGCTTTTGGGGTGATTAGAATGTTGTGGAACTAGATAGAAGTAGTGGTTGCATGACATTGTGGACAACTGGCAGGCACTGGACCACCCCTTCAAATGGCTACTTTAATGTTATATGAATTTCTGCTGTGTGAGAAAGTAAAAAGCATTGAAAGTTGCCTTAGAAGCTGTGGTCTAGAGATGGGAGAGAAACTTGAGTGATGTGCAGAAGTCATGTGATATGTAATATTTCTCAATTGTTAGTTTTTCCCAAAGAACAGTTATTCCATAGGATAGTATTAGAATATGCCAGAACACTACTCCATGACACAGTTTGAGAAATTCTCTCACTGAATGAGGTCTCATTTTAGCAGAGTTTATTATAGGAGTCTTATTTGGCCACCAATGCCCTAGTAGTCACCCATGGGGCTTCAGTACAAAGAATTTTTCTCTGATGCTGCATGAAGCATTTTTTTTTAAATGTAGTGAACCATTGTGAAGCATCTGCCATTTTCTAGGTCACAGAGAGATATGAAATAGATCAGAAATGGATGCTACACCAAACATTATGTAGTAAGAGAAAAAATGTAAATGAATAAAAGTAGTGGAGAATTTGGGTAGTTAGAGAAATACAGCTATGGAATGCTGCAGGAATTGAGGGAGGAAAGGGAGGATCAGGGGCTGTGGTGTGGGGGAGTCGCATTTGGGCTCAGCTTTCTCCAACGGACAGAGTTGGCAACTTAGAGGTGGCACAGAGAAGCACTCCAGGAAGAGGGAACAGTGTGAAGCAGGAAATACCGTTGCATATGGGAAACAGAATGTAGATCCATCTGCCAGACTCATGAGGTTCTCAGAACTGGTTCCATATTAGAATCATTTGGATTCCACCCCAGTGCAATAAAATCAGAGTCACTGGGAGTGGGAGCCCAGACGTCACTATTTTTATTTTTTGTGTTTTTTTAAAGCTCTGCAGGTGATTCTAGCCACTAGGCCAAATCAGCTGTTTTCAATATGGTGTGGGCACCTACTGTTGTTCGATTTGAAGGGTGGCAATAGCCACTACTTCACAAACTTTGGCATGTACAAGAATTTCCTGGGAAGCTCACTAAAATAGATTCTTGGACCCTGCTGTCAGAGACTCTGGTTCAGTGAATCTAGGATGCTACCAACGTGGTTCATGGACTCCACATTGAGTAGAATGGATGTAAGAACTTTTTTCCAATGGTAAAGGAGAAGGAGAGGAAGATTTGCAAGTGGTTTGCTTTCTTAAAGTGTATTTAATGATAGCAGATTAAAGTGTTGAATAGGGGACAACATGCTGGCATCAGGGCAGCTGTGCCAGGGTTGGCAAATATCCCATAGCTCATCGTCCTCCATATCCTGTATATCCTAATGGGGAGAGGGTTGTGAAGCCCTGGGCTAGAATGTGTTTATGAAGCAGACTAATGAGATAGAAATGTGGGAAGGGACCAGTTTCTGAAGGATCTTAGTCTCTTTTCTGTTGCTAATAAAATAATACCACAGACAGGGTCTGTTATAAAGAAAAGAGGTTTATTTGGGCTTATGGTTCTGGTCCAAGGTCAAGGGTGATGGCCTTCCTACTGGCAGAATCCTGAGAGAGTGCAGGGTATCACATGGTGAGGAACAAGAAGCACCCAAAATATCTAGCTGAACAGAGTTTTATAGCGGGCTTCCATGATTAGTTTAATGCATTCATGAGGGCAGAGTCCTAATCACCTCTTAAAGGATCTATCTGGTTCCACCTCTTAATCTCTCATAATGATTTTTTTCCAGCCTGGGTTTCAGAGGGGACAAAACCATAGCAGGTCTTCCCTTCTAAACTGTGAACTCTGTGAGTCATGACCGGATCTTTACAAAGACCTGACCTGAACGGAACAAATCCATTTCTAACAAAGATGTTTTATAGTATTCATTTAAATATGATCACAGCAATGAGAACTAAAGGGGCCTAACCCAGAGAAATGGCAGTGAAAGTGGAGAAGCTGGGTGTGGGAAAGATGGGGTCAAAATGGCAACTCTAGCCTTCCAGGTACTCCAGTAACTCCTTCATTTCTCCAACCCACCCATCAGAAACCCTGTTAGCTCTTCCCACTTCTCATATTGCACTCCTGCCTCCATGCCCAAAGCACCATCATCCATCTCTTACCTGGATGATTTTGATAGCTCCATAACCACCCTTGCCCTCTTCCAATCTAGTCTCAATCAGCTTCTACAGAGATACTTCTAGAACATAAGCCAGATCAAGTCCCCTTTCAGCTCCCATTTCATTTGCGATAGCAACTCAAGTCTATACTGGCCTGTAAGCCATGGTAAGATCTGGTCCTCTGTTAGCTGTCTGATATCAATTCATTCTGCTTGCCCACTCTCTCATTCTGCCCCAGCCCACTGGTCTCCTAACTCTTTCTGGGAACTTGCTACTCAAAATGCAGTCTTGTGACCAGCCATATCAGTATCAATTGGGAGCTATCTCACCCAAAAAGCAGAGTATCAGGTCTAGCTCTAGACCCAAGAATCAGATTATGCATTTGAAACAAGTTCCTCCGGGGATTCCTTCATACCTGGGTATAAGGAACACTGATCCAGAACAACCTAGCATACTCTCAGCCCCGGGATTTTACCCCCACTGTTTCTCTGTCTGGAAATGCCTTTCCCTCTAGGTGAGGAGCCACATAAATCACTTCTTCCCTCCTGTACTCAAATGTCACTAGAAAGGCTGGATAATGGGAACCAAAACAGTCAAATAGGAGGAATTAGTTCTGGTATTCTGTTACACAGTAGGATAACTATGTTCTATAAAAATTTATGATGTATTTCAAAATAAATAGAAGATTCTGAAGGTTTCCAACCCATAGAAATGATAAATGTTTGAGGAGGTGAAAATACTAATTATCCTGATTTGATCACTACACATTGTTGTATACATGTACTCAGCTTGAACCAGTATACTGTACCCCATAATTTTACATAATTTGTATCGCATACTATAAAAATATGGTGTCAAAAAACTAAAATACACTTTAAAAAATAAATTAAAAATTGCAAGGCCTCCACCAGCAGGGCACTCCTTAACCCCTCTTCTCCTTTTATCCCCCCTCCCACCATGCTTATCACCATCTGAAAATGGTGGCTTCTAAGGGACACAATCAGGTGTGGAGAGATGGGATATGGGATGACATTTTTTAGTCTGTTTTAAGTTATATGCAAGTAAATCTTTCATTTGTTTGAGATTTAAAACTGCCAAAGAATGAAGGCATACACACTACAAGCTGAGGACCCTATCTCCAAAAGAAGCCTGAAAAGAAAGAATTCCGGCTTGATGGCTACTACTATACTTGAGCTATAATGAGCCCAGGCGTCAAGTGCTGTGGAAACAGCCAGAAGGCTCAGTGAATGTCAACCTTCCAACTGAGGAAACGGAACATCTTTATCCAGTTAACTGCAGAAATAGAAATGGTTGGATGTGTGAGGGAGAACATGCCTCCTCAAGGCTTTGAACAGAGATTTCTGGTCCTCTTCCCAGAGGCGGACTGCACTTAAGGGTAGACGAACCCATGACTTGCTTGGGTCAATGAAATGTCAATGAAGTCTTTAAGACCTATATATACTTTCCCCTTCCCTTCCCTAGCAACAACAGCTTTCAGATGATGTGTGGCCCTGGATGGTGCATTCCATCAGGTTGTGCAAGAGAAGACGTGGAGGTCAGTCACAGCCTCATGGTTGACGGCCATGTAGTATGAGGAAGGAATAAACCTTGGCTGTTTAAAGTCACTGCCATTTTAGTCATTTCCTAGCCTAACCCAGCTTCTTCTGATGCTACCAGAAGGGACCACAGAAATGGGAGAATGTTTTTAAGAGTTAATAAGAGCGGGGTGCTGTAGCACACACCTATAATCCCAGCGACTCAGGAGGCTGAGGCAGGAGGATCATGAGTTCAAAGTCAGCCTCAGTAAAATTGAGGTGCTAAGTAACTCAGTGAGACCCTGTCTCTAAATAAAATACAAAATAGGACTGGGGATGTGGCTCAGTGATCGAGTGTTCCTGAGTTCAATCCCTGGTACCCCCCCAAAAGAAAAAGAGTTAATAGGAGTGACACTCAGTAAATAGTCACAGCAGAGTCATTTCTTCCACATAGGGTCATAAAACAAATTTATAGGATGCTAACTCTTGCTGAAAGACTGCAAGTAGCCCACACTCATGTTTCATTTAAGATAGGATTTGTTTAAATATTTAATCAGGGGAGAGGCTGGGTACGGTGGCACATGCCTATAATCCCACCAACTCAGGATGCTGAAGCAGGAGGAACTCAAAGTGTGAGGCCAGCCTCAGCAATTTAACAAGACCTTGTTTCTAAATTTAAAAAGTGACTGGAGGCGTAGTTCAGTGGTAAAGCACCCCTGGGTTCAATTCCCAGTACCAAAAAGAAAAAAATGGGAGAAGTGAAGGTAGGGTGTGTAAATTAATTTCCTATAGTTCCCACTACTCCCTGCTTCTTAACAACAGCCTCATATAACTCGGACTTGTCTGCATAGACCCGGAATGTATTTGGATTTGCAACCCTGTCCTGTCTGCATCAAACCCATTGAGAAGGAATGGAACACTCATTACCATCCTTATACATAATAGACAAGAAAGCAAAGGCCCTGAAAGTTCAAGAGGCATCGAAAATGACACAAGTCAAGCTGGGTGCAGTGGTGCAGTAATCCCAGCAACTTGGGAGGTTGAGGCAGAAGGATGGCAGGTTCAAAGCCAGCCTCAGCAACTTAGCAAGACCCTGTCTCAAAATAAAAGGGGCTGGGGATGTGGCTCAGTGGGTAAGTGCCCCTGGGTTCAATCCCTGGTACAAAACAAAACAAAACAAAATACAAACCAGTCCAGTGTGTTGGCTCACATCTGTAATCCCACTGACTCAGGAGGTTGAGGCAGAAGGACCACAAGTTTGAGGTCAACCCTCAGCAATTTAGTGACCCTCTCTCAAAAAAAGTAAAAGAAAAGAAAAGCTGGGGACGTAGCTCAGTGGTGGAGCATTTGATCTCCAATGCAGGAGGGAGGGGCTGTGACACAAGTCAATGTCAGGGTTGGACCTGAACCTGAGACTTCCAATGCCCCTGTAGAGGAGATGCCCTACCTTAGAGACTGCTGCCTTCTGCTGTGACAGTCATCCCAGGAGGTTAATACACTGATTGCATACCCTATTGTCTAATCAGCCCACACACTGCCTGAGTTTATCACCAAGCAAATTCCCGTTTGTTTTTAAGAGGAAAATCACGCCATCCTGAAATGCCTTGAACCAAACTCTGCAGTCTCAACAAACAGCTTGCCTTTTAAATCCATAAGCTAAACACGAGGCTCTTTGCCTTCTTCAGCCAAGCCATGGCAGCTCTTTTTCTCTTTCAGCCTGAACTTGTTTGTGATAAAGACAGCCAAGAAAAAGAAATTAAAGAAATGGCTCCAATGGAATGTGTCCAAGATATGCTATTAAGTACAAAAAGTAAAGCACAGAAGAGTATATATGGAATAAGCCCATTTGTCTAAATGGAAAAATATATATATTTATATACATATATACATATGCTAAAATGTCCTCAAGGGCATGAAACTTTATGGTTGTGTCTGAAGAACAGCCTAGGGGTCAGGAGTAGGATAGGGCAAGCACTGTATCGTGTCTGCCTGCCCCACCCCCCGTGCACTCAGTCCCTGCCAGCCCAACCATCCCTGCCCTTGACTAAGGCCCTCTCAGTCTGCAGTGTCTTCCCCACCTATGTTCTGAACAGGTGGAAGTGCCCAAGAAGTCACACTCTGCTGGGGCAGCCTTTAATCCATGACTAGTAGAAACTGTGGAGAGATACCCAACCCCTTTTCCCCTTAGGCACCATGACCCTGAGGTACGTGCTCCATGTTGGTTCCCAGAATTCCCCAACCTGACATCTCCAGCTGCCCCCAGGGCAGACCCACTTATCCACATCCCTTTTGGGACTAATGACACGTTAACTAACTCAGGCTGACTCCTTACTCCCAGGCGAGCAAGCAAGATCAAGGCCTCAAAGGCAGTTTCATTAGTTAATGATGATAAATCAGACCACCGTCAGGGATTGGTTAACAACAGTTCCATGAACTTGGGACTCTCGCGGTCGGTCAGTCAGCCCTATCTATCCTGGTCTGGCCTTGTTGGGGAGTGCTCCCTTCCCTTGTTGCTGGTCGAGAAGAGCAAGGGGGCTTAAGACCCCGACACATCCCCTTTCCTGAATGTCCACTTTTTCCACTCCCTTATCCCTCCAAATAAATTCCAAGTCCAATCTCAGGTCTGGTTTCCCAAGAAACAGTACTATCCAATAGAACTTTTCTCGATGATGAAAATGTTCACCATCTGTATTGTCAATACAGTAACCACATGTGACATTTAAATTTTAGTCTTTACAAATAAAAAATTTAAATGCAATTTTTCAGTCACACTAGGCACATTTTGGTTGCTCATTAGTTACATGGACAGCACATCCATCATCACATGAAGTTCTATGGGACAGAACTGGTTTATAGTCAGCATTGGAGAAAATGAGTGTCCATTTGTATTATATGCATTGAGAAACAAATGTCTGTCTTTAAAGGAGGAAAGGATAGGATCTACCTCGTTGAGTCTCTGAGGTCTGTGTGTGCGTTTTGTTTGTGAAACCTGATTTGGACTCAAGTATTCCCTTAAGTCTATTGCCTACACCTTGGCCCTCTCAGTTGCCAGCTAAGGGAAAGGGTGCTGCTAGCTCCTCTGGCATCTTTATGCAAATAAGATCAAGGCACCTCTCCCTCCCAACAGATATAGCTCTATGCCAATGACCTCAGTAGGGTCAGGTGAGATGCAACAGGCCCACCTGACAATGCTGCACAAATCTGGTCTAACGACCAGATTTTTAAATGAAAAGCCAGGAAGAGCTTCTTTATCACTCTATGTTCTGCATCTCGACCCTTCCCCTTGTAATGAACCCAGACAGAATGGCAGGGCTTGAATTTGGAAGTTAATAGGAGGGAAAAAAAGAGAAAAGAAATACCAAGGACATATTTTTAAAACACAACTAATAATACTGCAAGTCAAAAAAATATGGTTTTACCACCTACATGTTAATTTTCAAATAGCTCTGTTATTTTTCTAAGGGAATTAATGGTCAGATCCCATCTGTTTGTTTATTTGACTACATAATGGCCTGGTTATATGACTATGCCCATTTAATGGCAAATGTGGGTCTCTAGTCTGTTTGAAGAGATGCTGCTCATGAGGATGATGAAATTATGGCCACTTTCAGTATCTGAATATTGTATTATTCCATTTAGTATATGAAATGTCTATAATAGGCAAATCCATAGTGACAGAAAGTACTGCCAGATGACAGGGGCTAGGGTGTAGGAGGGGGAAAGAGGAGTACATGCTAATGAGTGTGGGGTTTCTTTTCAGAGTGATGAAAATGTTCTAGAAGCAATTGTGGTAATGGGGCAAAGGGTGTAACTCAGTGGGGAAGCATATGCTTAGCATGTGTGAGGTCCTGGGTGTGATCCCCAACACCAAAAAAAAAAAAAATGTGGTGATGATTAAGTAACTCTGTAACTATACTGAAAACCACTGAATGCTACACTTAAGCTGAATAAATTGTATAGTATATGAATTACAGGTCAGTAAAGTTATTACAAAAATACTAAGAGGGGGGTTTTCAAGATGGCGGACTAGAGGGCGGCTGCATTTCATGTTGCTCCAGGACGCAGGATTCAAAAGAGGAGATAGTGAGAGACTTGGGACCAACTCAAAGCTGCCAGGTGAGTCTCTCCCATTGGGGAGGCGTCCCGGATGGGTCGGTAGCCCCGGAACGCAGGGAACTTTGTGAAGTAGAGTTGCTCGGCGAGACACCTCTCCCCCCACTGGAGCGGTAAACACGGACCACTGGGAACATCGTAGAGGAGGCGGCTCAGCACAGCGCTTGGACTCGGAGCAACCACTGGTGCTCCGGGCGGCTGCCTGAGGAGGAGTTGTGTGGCAAGCTGTTTGGACTCAGAGCAATCGCTTCTGAACACCCGGGGGGTTGCCTGGAGGAAGAGGAGGAGCGCAGCGGGTCGCGTGGTCTAGGAGTGACTGCATCAGAGCCACAGGCGGTTGCCAGAGGAAGAGGCAAGTGGTGAGTTGTTTGGACTCAAAGCGACTGCTCCTGAACACCGGTGGCCTGCCTGGAGGAGGAGCGCAGTGGGTCCCTTGGTCTCCGAGCGACCGCTCCTGAACACCTGGGGGGCTACCCCGAGGAGGAGGAGGAGGAGGAACAGGGCGGGTCACTTCCACTCGGAGTGACTGCCTAGGGCTACAGGTGGTTGGCGGGAGGAGGAGACGCGAAGTGAGTTCCTTGGACTCCTAGTGACTGCGTCGGAACACCGGGTGGCTGTCCGGACGAGGTGTGTGGCGGATCTCTGGGTCTCGGAGCTATTGTATAGGGCTCCAGGTGACGGCTCAGAGGAGGGGCCACATAGCCAGGCGATTAGGTCCCGGGACCTAATTAGGGTCCCAGGACCTAGGCGACTTCTTGCTGGAAGAGCCGCACAGAGACACGCCTAGGGGTGGAGCCAAGTTTCCAGGACTGTGAGCGGATTCTCTGAGGAGAGGCAGCCTAAGGAGACTCGTCTGCGAAGGCTGAGGCTCCCAGGCCCAGGAGGTAGGTCCAGGCCCCTGGGAACGTTGCAGAGGAAGACAGCCCAGCCCAGGCGGTAGTTGTAGATTGAGGGGAACAACTAGGAGGGGAACTGACCAGCGAGACCTCCCCACCAGGTGAGTCTTCCCCACTGGGTGAGGTTTTCCCACAAGGACGGTAAAACCAGAGACACAGGTACAAACAGGCCTTGCCTTAGCCCGCAGCCTAGTTCCCCTTTGGATGACCATTGGTCAACAAGTGGAGGCACCTCTGCCCACTAGCAGGGAATATACGCCACCTGAGGGTCACCACCCCTAGAGAGGCAGCTTCCTTGTGGAGCACCACATTATCAACTTCCTCCAAATCTGCAGGCTACTGAAGGATAAGAGGGGATATACTAGCAATCTTCATGGACATTATAAGTCAATAGAGGAAATCTGCAATATCTTAATGACCCACTGATTCCTGAATAATATGAGAAAACAAGGGAAGAAAATGCCCCAAACAAATCTAGATGTTACATCAATAAAATCCAACGACAGCATGGCAGAAGAAATGACAGAAAGGGAGTTCAGAATGTACATAATTAAAATGATCTGGGAAGCAAACGATGAGATAAAAGAGCAAATGCAGGCATTGAATGATGAGATGAAAGAGCAAATGCAGGCATTGAATGATAGCACCAATCGACAGTTAAAAGAGCAAATACAGGAAGCAAAAGATCATTTTAATAAAGAGTTAGAGATATTGAAAAAAACCAAACAGAAATCCTTGAAATGAAGGAAACAATAAACCAAATTAAGAACTCCATAGAAAGCATAACCAATAGGATAGAACACCTGGAAGACAGAACCTCAGATATTGAAGACAAAATATTTAACCTCGAAAACAAAGTTGAACAAACAGAGAAGATGGTAAGAAATCATGAACAGAATCTCCAAGAACTATGGGATATCATGAAAAGGCCAAATTTGAGAATTATTGGGATTGAGGAAGGCTTAGAGAAATAAACCAAAGGAATGAACAATCTATTCAATGAAATAATATTAGAAAATTTCCCAAATCTGAAGAATGAAATGGAAAATCAAGTTCAAGAGGCTTATAGGACTCCAAATACACAAAATTACAACAGACCCACACCGAGGCACATTATAATGAAAATACCTAACATACAAAATAAAGATAGAATTTTAAAGGCTGTGAGAGAAAAAAACCAAATTACATTCAGGGGGAAACCAATACGGATATCAGCAGATTTTTCAATCCAGACCCTAAAAGATAGAAGGGCCTGGAACAACATTTTTCAAGCTCTGAAAGAAAATGGATGCCAACCAAGAATCTTATACCCAGCAAAACTTACCTTCAAATTTGACGATGAAATAAGATCATTCCACGATAAACAAAAGCTAAAAGAATTTACAAAAAGAAAGCCAGCATTAACTTGTTGGCTCAGGATCAGATTTCCTTAACAGGATTCCCATAGCACAAGAAATAAAAGCAAGAATAAACAACTGGGATAGATTCAAACTAAAAAGCTTTCTCTCAGCAAAGGAAACTATCAGAAATGTGAAGAGAGAGCCTACAGAGTGGGAGAATATCTTTGCCAACCATACCTCAGATAGAGCGCTAATTTCCAGAATCTATAAAGAACTCAAAAAACTCTACACGAAGAATACAATTAATCCAATCAACAAATGGGCTAAGGAAATGAACAGACACTTCACAGAAGAAGATGTACAAGTAATCACCAGATATATGAAAAAATGTTCAACATCCCTAGTAATAAGGGAAATGCAAATCAAAACTACCCTAAGATTTCATCTCACCCCAATTAGAATGGCGATTATCAAGAATACAAGCAACAATAGGTGTTGGCGAGGATGTGGGGAAAAAGGAACACTCATACATTGCTGGTGGGGTTGCAAATTAGTGCAACCACTCTGGAAAGCAGTGTGGAGATTCCTCAGAAAGCTTGGAATGGAAACACCATTTGACCCAGCTATCCCACTCCTTGGCCTATACCCAAAGGACTTAAAATCAGCATACTACAGAGATACAGCCACATCAATGTTCATTGCTGCTCAATTCACCATAGCCAGATTGTGGAACCAACCTAGATGCCCTTCAGTTGATGAATGGATAAAGAAACTGTGGCATATTTATACAATGGAATATTACTCCGCAATGAAGAATGATAAATTATGGCATTTGTAGGCAAATGGTCGAAATTGGAGAATATCATGCTAAGTGAGATAAGCCAATCTCAAAAAACTAAAGGCCGAATGATCTCGCTGATAAGCGGATGAGGACATATAATGGGGGGTGGGAGGGGTTAGCATTAGGTTTAGGGTTAGGTTTAGAGTTAGGCTAAGGAGAGCAGTAAGAATGAAGGAAAGAAGGACTGTGTAGAGGGAAAAGAGGGGTGGGAGGGGTGGGAGGGGTGGGAGGGGTGGGGTGGAGGGGAAAAATATAATAAACATCATTACCCTATGTAAACGTAAAAAAAATAAAAAAAAAAAAATAAAGAAAACAAAATTCTGAAAAAAAAAAAAAAAAAAAAAAAGAAAGCCAGCATTACAGAACATTCTCAGCAAAATATTTCATGAGGAAGAGATAAAAAACAAAGAAGCAAATCAGCAAAGGAGGAATTATCCTAAAGGAACTGTCAAATAAAGGAGGAACCAAGATGTGTCAAAAATTTTAAATATGAACCAAATGACTGGGAATACAAATCATATCTCAATAATAACCCTGAATGTTAATGGCCTGAATTCATCAATCAAAAGACATAGACTGGCAGATTGGATTAAAAAGAAAGATCCAACAATATGTTGCCTGCAGGAGACTCACCTCATAGAAAGAGATACCCATAGACTAAAGGTGAAAGGATGGGGAAAAACATACCATGCACATGGACTCAGCAAAAAAGCTGGAGTATCCATCCTCATTTCAGATAATGTGGACTTCAAGCCAATGTTAGTTAGAAGGGATAAAGAAGGACATTTCATACTGCTTAAAGGAAGCATAAATCAGCAAGATATAACAATCATAAACATCTATGCCCCAAACAGTGGCTCATCCATGTATGTTAAACAAATCCTTCTCAATTTTAGAAACCAAATAGACCATAACACAATAATACTAGGTGATTTTAACACGCCTCTCTCACCACTGGACAGATCTTCCAAACAATAATTGAACAAAGAAACCATAGATCTCAATAACACAATCAATAATTTAGACTTAACAGACATTTATAGAATATACCATCCAACCAAGAGCGAATACACTTTCTTCTCAGCAGCACATGGATCCTTCTCTAAAATAGACCATATATTATGCCACAAAGGTAATGTCAGCAAATACAAGAAGATAGAGACACTACCTTGTATTCTATCAGATCATAATGGATTGAAGTTACAAATTAATGAAAGAGTAAAAAACAGAAACTACTCCAACACCTGGAGATTAAACAATATGCTATTATATGATGAATGGATAACAGAAGATATCAGGAAGGAAATTAAAAAATTCTTAGAGGTAAATGAGAACAAAGAAACATCATATCAAAATCTCTGGGACACTATGAAAGCAGTACTTAGAGGAAAATTTATTTCATGGAGCGCATTTAATAAAAGAAGTAAAACTCAACAAATAAACGACCTAACACTACAGCTCAAAGCCCTAAAAAAAGAAGAACAGACCAACACTAGAAGTAGTAGAAGACAGGAAATAGTTAAACTCAGAGCTGAAATCAACGAAATTGAAACAAAAGAAACAATACAAAAAATTGACAAAATAAATAGTTGGTTCTTCGAAAAAATAAACAAAATTGATAAACCTTTAGCCACACTAACAAAGAGAAGACGAGAGAAAACCCAAATCACTAAAATTCGGAATGAACAAGGAAATATCACAACAGACACGATTGAAATACAAAACATAATTAGAAGCTATTTTGAAAATCTATACTCAAACAAAATAGAAAATTTCGAAGACATCAACAGGTTTCTAGAGACATATGAATTGCCTAAACTGAACAAGGAAGACATACACAATTTAAATAGACCAATCTCAAGTAATGAAATAGAAGAAGTCATCAAAAGCCTACCAACAAAGAAAAGTCCAGGACCAGATGGGTTTTCAGCCAAGTTCTACAAAACCTTTAAAGAAGAGCTCATTCCAATACTTCTCAAAGTATTCCATGAAATAGAAGAGGAGGGAACCCTCCCAAACTCATTCTATGAAGCCAATATCACCCTGATACCTAAACCAGACAGAGACACATCGAGGAAAGAAAATTTCAGACCAATATCCTTAATGAACATCGACGCAAAAATTCTCAACAAAATTTTAGCAAATCGCATACAAAAACATATTAAAAAGATAGTGCACCATGACCAAGTGGGTTTCATCCCAGGGATGCAAGGTTGGTTCAACATCAGGAAATCAATAAATGTCATTCACCATATGAATAGACTTAAAGTCAAAAATCACATGATTATTTCAATAGATGCAGAAAAAGCATTTGATAAAATACAGCATCCCTTCATGCTCAAAACACTAGAAAAAATAGGGAGAGTGGGAACATTCCTTAACATTGTAAAGGCCATCTATGCTAAGCCCATGGCTAATATCATTCTAAATGGTGAAAAACTGAAAGCATTCCCCCTAAAAACTGGAACAAGGCAGGGATGCCCTCTTTCACCACTCCTATTCATATCTCCTTGAAACTCTAGCCAGAGCAATTAGACAGACCAAAGAAATTAAAGGGATACGAATAGGAAAAGAAGAACTCAAACTATCCCTATTTGCTGATGATATGATTATATACTAAGAGGAACCAGGAAATTCCACCAGAAAACTGTTAGATCTCATAAGTGAATTCAGTAAAGTAGCGGGATATAAGATCAATGTACATAAATCTAAGGCATTTTTATACATAAGTGATGAATCTTCAGAAAGAAAATTTAGGAAAACTACCCCATTCACAATAGCATCAAAAAAAATAAAATACTTGGGAATCAATCTCACAAAAGAGGTGAAAGACCTCTACAATGAGAACTACAGAACACTAAAGAAAGAAATTAAAGAAAACCTCAGAATTTGGAAAGATCTCCCATGTTCTTGGATAGAAAGAATTAATATTGTCAAAATGGCCATACTACCAAAAGTGCTATACAGATTCAATGCAATTCCAACTAAAATCCCAATGATGTACCTTACAGAAATAGAGCAAGCAATTATGAAATTCATGTGGAAGAATAAAAAACCCAGAATAGCTAAAGCAATCCTTGGCAGAAAGAGTGAAGCAGGGGGTATCGCAATACCAGATCTTCAACTCTACTACAAAGCAATAGTAACAAAAATGGCATGGTATTGGTACCAAAATAGACAGGTGGATCAATGGTACAGAATAGAGGACACGGACACAAACCCAAATAAATACAATTTTCTCATACTAGACAAAGGGGCCAAAAATATGCAATGCAGAGAAGATAGTCTCTTCAACAAATGGTGCTGGGAGAATTGGAAATCCATATGCAACAGAATGAAACTAAACCCATATCTCTCACCATGCATGAAACTAAACTCAAAATGGATTAAGGACCTTGGAATCAGACCAGAGACCTTGCATCTTATAGAAGAAAAAGTAGGTCCAGAGCTTCAACATGTCAGCTTAGGACAAGACTTCCTCAACAGGACTCCCATAGCACAAGAAATAAAAGCAAGAATCAATAACTGGGATAGATTCAAACTAAAAAGCTTTCTCTCAGCAACGGAAACTATCAGCAATGCGAAGAAAGAGCCTACAGAGTGGGAGAAAATCTTTGCCAATCGTACTTCAGATAGAGCACTAATCTCCAGAATCTATAAAGAACTCAAAAAACTCTACACCAAGAATGCAAATAATCCAACTGACAAATGGGCTAAGGAAATGAATAGACACTTCACAGAAGAAGATATACAAGCAATCAACCAACATATGGAAAAATGTTCAACATCTCTAGTAATAAGAGAAATGCAAATCAAAACCACCCTAAGATTCCATTTCACCCCAATTAGAATGGCGATTATCAAGAATACAAGCAACAACAGGTGTTGGTGAGGATGTGGGGAGAAAGGTACACTCATACATTGCTGGTGGGGCTGCAAATTAGTGCAGCCACTCTGGAAAGCAATATGGAGATTCCTCAGAAAGCTTGGAATGGAACCACCATTTGACCCAGCTATCCCACTCCTTGGCCTATACCCAAAGGACTTAAAATCAGCATATTACAGAGATACAGCCACATCAATGTTCATAGCTGCTCAGTTCACCATAGCCAGATTGTGGAACCAACCTAGATGTCCTTCAATTGATGAATGGATAAAGAAACTGTGGCATATATACACAATGGAATATTACTCAGCCATAAAGAATGATAAAATTATGGCATTTGCAGGCAAATGGATGAAATTGGAGAATATCATGCAAAGTGAGATAAGCTAATCTTAAAAAACTAAAGGACGAATGATATCACTAATAAGTGGATGATGACACATCATGGGGGGGTGGGAGGGGTTAATGTTAGGGTTAGAGTTAGGGTTAGGGAGGGGGGCAAGAATGGAGGAAGGAAGGACTGTATAGAGGGAAAAGAGGGGTGGGAGAGGTGGGGGGGAAGGGAAAAAATAATAGAATGAATCAAACAACATTACCCTATGTAAATTTATGATTACACAAATGGTATGCCTTACGCCATGTACAAACAGAGAAACAACATGTATCCCATTTGTTTACAATAAAAAAAATACTAAGAAATACAAAGAAGGGCTTATCTGTAGCAAGATGGAAATTTTACATTAAATCTACATTTGCATAATCTTCTAATAATAGACAATATCCTCTCAATCCTTTGTTAAGAGTTCTTTTCTTCATGGGTAAGCTTGAACTTTCAACCTGCTATTACTCAGAGAATTCAAGGGGTTCTACAACCTAGTTTGTATGAGTCAGCTTTTGGTTTACTGTAACAGAAACCTAAGAAAATCAACTTAAAGGAGGAAAGGTTTATTTTGGCTCAGTTTCAGAAGTCTGCACTCACATGGTAACTTTGTCTCATTAACTTTAGGTCTACGGTGAGGTGGCACATCATGACAGAAGACACTGTTCACCTCATGGTAGCCAGAAAGCAACAAAAGGGACAGGAAAGGGCTAGGGTCCCAAATCCCCTTCAAAAGCATGCCCCAAATGACCTGGGGTCCTAAATCCCCTTCAAGGGCATAACCCCCCACAATGATATAACTTACTTCCACTAGGTCTCACCTACTAAAGGTTCCACCACCTACCTCCCAGTAGTGCCATGAACTAGGGACCAAGTCTTCAAAACATGGGCCTTTGCAGGGGTCATTCAAGATCCAAACTAATACAGTTCTGTTTCCTTTCAGGACAATCAGAAACTTTGAAGAAGCAGAAACATCGTCTCTCTAGATTTGCGATTACAAAGGTTAGTATTCAAATCTGTTGACTTACTTGAAAGTTCCCTCTCCTGCCTGTAGGAGAGGCCCTTTACCTTTGTGGTGTTTAAGAAACTTGAACACTTGCTAAGTGTCAGTTGGGGCCCCACCCACGAGGCAAGGTGCTTTGAATTATCCAACTGTCAGAGCTATTAGGAACAGAGATTGAGAAAGAAGATTCACCTGTCCCATCATGCTAACTCCCATGCTTAAGCTATTTCTACACATTGTAATAATTTTCCCTCTCTTGTTTTGGCAAGGTAACTTCCCGAAAGTTAACTATGTGGTAGTATGACTCCACTGTAGACTAGTTGATCCTTTGGGCAAACCTCAACTCAACTGAACCCAACTTCACTTGTATTTTTCTTTGGCTTATAATTCCATCTTGTGGTTTACCTTATCCACTGGAGAAAGTTAAGGGTTTACTGCTATCCAAAGTTAGTTGACTGAATAATAAGAGCTACCAGAGCTGACATCATGCAAGGCTCTTAACAAACTTATCAAGTTTAGTCCTGAGCCAAGCACAGTGGTGCATGCCTGTAATCCCAGAAACTCAGAAGGCTGAGGCAGGAGGATCACAGATTCAAAGCCAGCCAGGAACTTATCAATGCCCTAAGCAACTCAATGAGACCCTGTCTCTAAGTAAAATAAAATTAAAAAAAAAAAAAAGGCTGAGATGTGGCTCAGTGGTTAAGTGCCTCTGGGTTCAATTCCCACTACAACAAAAAAAATTAATCTTGAAAGCAGTTCTGAAACTTATGTAGTATTATCTCTCTTTTACAGATTTTTTTTAAAGAGGAGGTTCAGAAGAATTATATAACCTGTCTGAGATCACACACAGCCAGTGAGAGACTAAGATATTACATAAGCCTGCACTCCAAAACTTGTTCTTTATCCTTTACCCCCATTAAACAACCACCAATGATTTCACTGTAGAACTGAAAGTGTACTCGAATTCAGTCAATTGTAGTAGATAATAGAATAGACTTCAGACTCAGATAACTTGACCTTCATTCCTACCTCAGCCTCTCAACCAAGAGTGACCGTGGAAAAGTAAGGTAATTTCACCTCTCTGACTCGGTTTTCTCATCTGAAAAATGGAGATAATAACCTAACTTACCTCATAGAGCTGTTCAGATATTAGGTGACAATATACCAAGCCCCAGGGAATGAATCATTATTGTTCTAAACAAGCCATGGTCATCCAGTGACTAAGTTCTGCCCCGTGACTTGTTAAGAGGAGGGGTCCTGGAAAGACTTTTCCTTCTTAAGAGAAAGTGAAAGAATTCTCCTTCCTGCTTTGGGTGGTCAAGAGAGAATGTGCTGCTTGGTATCATAGCAAGCATTTTCTAAGAGAGGAAAGTCAATAGAATGGCCAAGAAGTCTTGATAGAGCAGAACACCTGAATCAGCCTGTCCATTTCCAACCTTCTGACTAAAACAGTCCAACACACTATGAGGGCACACTGGGCCATTCCCATGTCTTCAAGAAAGACCTGGAGAGCTGAGAGGAAGCCTGACCCAATAGGGCCTTGACAGTAGGGATGAGGGCTAGCCAAACAAGCTGTGGGGATGAGCAACTCATAGCCAAGTAGGAAGAGGGACACCACAGCTGATGCAGAAGTGAACAGAAGATCCCAAAGTCCAGATGCACACCCAACTCCAAACATAGACACAGTGCTACAGATAAGTGGAGAATCTGAATTCAAATGAATTTAAGTTTCTTCCACTCTGCTGTGTGGAAGACTGAAATAGAAATTGACATCAATTGCAAAAAAAATAAGGTTTCATTTCTGCACATATGGGCTGGAAGACCAAAATTTGAACCCACAACACAAGTAAATAAGCCATTATAGTATTATGGTCTGGAAATATTTGAATGAGTTACCTCTCAGGAGTCTAAGGAGTAGGTGTAGTGGAATTCCTAGAACAAAAATAAATTAGGAATAAGGACTCAGAGTAACCTACAACCACTACATATTCTCATAATGATTTCAGAAAATAAACATTGGAACATAAAAAAGTCCATGGAATACAATGGCAAGATACAGACATAATGATGGATAGTCTCTTAAAGAAAACTGTTTAAAAATTACATTGCACAAATGTGTTTACATTTTGACAGAGTCCAGTGAATACTTTGATGTAGGTTGGCACCAATCCTAAGAAGCAGCATTTGGGAGCAACACATGGAGTGCACAGTTGTCCCCCAATACCTAATGTTCCTTCTTCCATAGTAGTAAATGCCCTGATTTTTAGCTGGGTATGAGGAAAGACTACATTTCCCATTCACCCTTGCTGCTAGGTATGACTACATTCTGGTCAATGGGATTGAGCAAAAGGGTCTCATGGCTACTGCCAGGCACCTCCCTTTAACTACAGCTGGCACATGTTCACTGTGCAGTTTTATCCATCTCTTCCTTATGCTCCCCAGAATTCTGATGTAGTGACTAGGGTCCTGACCTTCACCTTCAACCAGAGATGAAGGTCACACCCTAGGAGTGGTAAAGCAGTCAGATGAAGAGAGTCTGGATCTTACAGGACTTCATGAAGCATAATAGCCATACCAACTCTGGGCTACTATGTCCTGACTTTTACATGAGAAAAATAAATCTCATTTTCTTGAGCCATTAGGAATTGGAGTCTTTTACCTACAGCTGCACCTAATCATTTCTGACACACAGCCACCAGTCATAATGCAAGAAAGTCCCACATCAGGACAGTCAGGATCTGGACTATTCAAGATGGAGGAAAGCCATGGCAGATTCCTTTCCTCATGGTCACCGAACTCATGTCTCTTGTCCTCTTCAATCACGTTTATAATAACTTGCTCTGTCCAACTTTTCCATCTCCCTACAAGTAGTCAGTTTTCTTTCTATTTTCACTTACAGCAATTTCATAAGATGTTGCAAGCTTAAAAAAAAGTACAGTAGAAATAAAAGTAATTACCAAATAGAAACAATGCAAGTAGCAGGGAATCTCATTATGCGTGAACCTCGTTATGCATGAAGTAAAAAGTAAATGGGTATAAGAATCAAGTTTCTAAAAGAAACCATAAAAGGCATTACTGTTCTCTCATCTATGACTCCCTTCCGCTTTCCCAGGGCTAAATGGCACTCCCTGTGCAAGCCTCTCTTTATGGTAGACATGCACATCTGTTATTTCTGTTTTAGAATATAGTGTCTCTCTCTAGGTCACAAAAGGCCATTGTTGTCCAAGTTATGAAGAGTCTTAATCCATCATGAACATTTTCTAGTGCACAGTACTTTTTTGTCATCTTTCCAGAAAAAGACTGTTGTATACTAGTTGAAAAAGCAGATTACTGATACGATATTGTGTACTCTGTACTTGGTCTTATTTCATGTAAAGAAGTAAAATGTACTGAGCAAAGATAGCCACAAAACATCCATTCTACCAACTGGGCCATTGGTTGAGTTTTTCACAGTAATTTGTTAGGTTAAGAACTTAAGGAAGTAACTCAGTCCATAGAAATAGTCATCTGTGCAATGTAAAAGCCTAATAATTTGCAACCCTTTTTCTACCCAAGTTCAAGGCTAATTGAAAAATAAATTCAGGCATTCAACCAATGGAGATGGAAATATCAACTTTGTTTCTCATAATTGAAGAGTGTGACTTTAAATTCAGATCCAAGTGGACTTTCCAATATGTTCCCATTAACTTGAACTTAACTGGGGCTCTGCTGTTTCTAGGCCAGTATTCCTCCTGTAGGCTCCTCCCATAGTGGAATAAACCCTCTAAGTGGGCAGGCAAATCTGGAAAAGAAATGTCAAGAAACCCTGACCCAAACATGCTAATCTTCTTCTACCAAATCCACAAAATGAAAATGTCATCTTTGAGTCTGGAAGGAGGCGAGGGCATGGAAGGGACCTGGACTTGTCCACATGTCCTCTGTTATGCCATAGCCTTAACTGACCCAAGTTGATAAATATCCCAACTCCCTTGCTTATCACATAGGTAACTCTGAGGTGTTTGCTCTATGCTGTTTCCCAGAGGATTCTGGCAGAATTAAAATCCCAGTCACCCACAGTGACAGCCAAATCAATAGCATACCCTTTATTGATTATCGCCTTCTATCTGTCTCACTTCCCCACACTCCTAAGGTTTTCTGGGATCACCACCCAAGAAAATTGCTTTCTTGCAAATACTTACTTCAAGTTCTTCTTCTAGAGCAGGACTGGAAAAACTTTTCTGTAAATAGCCAGCTAGCAAATATTTTAGGCATTGCAACGGCTCACCTCTAGCATTGAAGTGTGAAAGCAGTCATAGATAACAGGTCAACAAATGGACATGGGCTATGTTCCAATAAAATTTTATTTACAAAATTTGATAGTAGACTGGATTTGACATGTTGGCCAGGCCATAGTTTGTTGACCCCTATTCTAGAGGAATCCAGGATAAATATTCCCTGTATTGGTTTTCTATAGCTGTAAAACAAATTACTACAAATGTAACAGCTTAAACAAATTCATTATCTCCTAGTTTCCATGGGTTAGAGTCTGAGCACTGTGTGACTGGATTTTCTGTTTAGGGTCTCATCTGTCTGAAATAAAAGTGCCAGCTGGACTACATTCTATCTGAGGTTCAGAGTTCACTTCCAACTTCATGTGGTTGTTGGCAGAAATTACTACTTTGTCATTGTAGGACTTAAGTCCCACTTTTCCTGTTAGCTGTCAGCCAAGGACCATTTCAAGCTCCTGGCGGCCACTATTCCTTGCCATGTGGCCCTCTCCATGGCACTGCAGTTTGTTTGTTTTCTTTTTTTCTTTTGTTTTTGGTACCGGGGATTGAACCCAGGGCCACTTAATCATATCCCCAGTCCTATTTATTTATTTATTTAGAGACAAGATCTCACTAAGTTGTTGAGAGTCTTGCTAAGTTGCTGAGGCTGGCTTTGAACTTGGGATCCTCCTGCCTCAGCCTCCTGAGTCACTGGCATTACAAGTATGCACCACTATACCCGACTTTTATTTTGGGGGAGTGGTCAGGGTTGGGGGTGGTTCCCAGGGATTGAACCCAGATTCTTGTGCAGTTTGCTATTTTTAAGCCAACCGATCGCCTCTTCTAAAGGGCTCATTTCATTAGGTTAGGATTACAGTATCTCCCTTTTGATTAAGTGAGTCTACTGATTAGGGGCTTTAATTACATCTGCAAAATTTCTTTATATTTGCCATATAATACAATCTAATCACAGAGTTAGTATGGAATGAAGTAAGTTAAAGCCAGAATCCTGACTCTACAACTCACGCTCTTAACCATTTCTTCATACTACCTGTCCTCTGAAAAGTTTTTTTTTCTTTCTTTAATTTTTTAAAAATACAAATTTATTTTAACTGATATATAAAAACAAAAATTATAAAAATCATACCTATTTTTATTTTTTTTTGCAAAGCTGGGGATTGAACCCAGAATCTCATGAATGCTAGGTAAGTGCTCTACCATTAAACTATACCCCCAACCCCCAAAATTGTACATATTAATGGGGTATCATGTAATGTTTCAATACATGTATAAGTTGTATAATGGTTAAATCATGTTAAACATATTTCCTCAAATATTTATCATTTCTTTATGGTGAAAATATTCAGAATCCTTTCTCCTAGCCTTCTGAAACATTCAGCACATTATTCTTATCTACAGTCACCTCCTGTGTGAGAGCACACCAAACTTCTTTCTCCTAACTGTAACTCACCTAGAAGACTGTCTACCTTTCCCCCTGTTCCCCAGCCCCCTACTGTCCCCAGCCTTGAGTAACCACTCTTCTATTCTCTACTTCTTGGGAGCAATTTTTTTAGATTAAACATATACTGTATCTTATATCATGTACCATGTAATTGCATAAAATTCACCTGATCTAGCTGGGCGCAATGGTGCATGCCTGTAATCCCAGCGGATCAGGAGGCTGAGGCAGGAGGATCGTGAGTTCAAAGCCAGCCTCAGCAACATCAAGGCACTAAGCAACTCAGTGAGACCCTGTCTCTAAACAAAATACAAAATAGGGCTGGGGATGTGTCTCAGTGGTTGAGTGCCCCTGAGTTCAGTCCCCTGTACCCCCCCCCAAAAAAAGTTGCCTAATCACTTAATAAGTAGCTATAGAGTATTCCTTTGTATGTATGCAGAATAGTTTACTTAACCTATATTTCCTTATTACTGGACAATTAAGTTTTTATTTTCTTGTTCAAACAATGCTATCACATACATCCTTGGACATAAGTCTTTTTCACTCATTTGTAGGACATAATTCTAGACATGGAATTTCTATATCAAAGAGCATATCCAGATTTACTTTTCACAGATACTGTCAACGTGCTTAGAGATGACTCTAAATTGCAATGCCCACAATGGTGGATGAGAGCACCTGTATCTCTTCTTTGCTAATACTGGCTATTGACAAATTGTTGAGTCTTGACCAATCTGATACTTGGAAAAAATGCATCTCATTGATATTTTAATTTGCATTTTTAAAAATATTTAATTGTAGATGGACCCAATGCCTTTATTTTATTTATTTTTACATGGTGCTGAAGATTGAACACAGTGCCTCACACATGCTCGGTAAGCACTCTACCCCTGAGCCACAACCCCAGCCCAGTTTCTATTTTTTTTTCCAGTTTCTGTTTTTAATATTATAAATGAAAGAAAGAATTTTGTCACTATTGACTGTTGGAATTTCTGGTACTGAGAACTGTTTATTCATGTCCTCTTCCATTTTTCGGTTGGGTTATCTTTTTCTTATTGATTTATAAGAGTTTTTTGTAATTGTAAAAAATTAGTCCTAAGTTGTATATGTTGCAAATTTTTCCCCAGTATCTGTTGTCCTTTGAATCTATGATAATTTCTCTGTAGAAATTTTAAAAATTTTCGTTGAAATTTGTGTTTTCCAACGTATCTTTTTTTTTTTTTTTTTTTTTTTTTTTTTTTTTTTTTTGTAGTTTTGGGTCCTGCACAAAAAGGCTGTCTCTGTTATTGCAAATTAACTCCCCCAAACTTTAGTCTTGGAATTTTGAGTATGTGCTTTATTGATTGATTGATTGGTAATGGCATTGAACCCAGAGGCACTTTATCACTGTTATGGCTTAGATATGATATCCCCCAAAATCTCACATGTGAGACCATGCAAGAAGGTTTGGAAGATAAATTATTTGGTTATAGCCTTAACCTAATTAGTGAATTAATCCCTAATGTATTAATTGAGT
This sequence comes from Sciurus carolinensis, assembly GCF_902686445.1. Classification (NCBI taxonomy): domain Eukaryota; kingdom Metazoa; phylum Chordata; class Mammalia; order Rodentia; family Sciuridae; genus Sciurus; species Sciurus carolinensis. The sequence continues at coordinate 10,129,055 of NC_062232.1, read as the reverse complement.
GGTAACTGGAGGCAGGTAGGGTATAGCTGGAGGAAGTTGTTCATTGGAGGTGTACCTATGGGTTATATATTTTGTATCTGGAGAGTGGAGTCTCTCTCTGCTTCCTGATCACCATGTGAGCTGCTTCCCTCTGCCATATTCTTCCACCATGATGTTCTGTCTCACCTGGAGCCCCAAGGAATAGAGCCAGCCTTCTATGGACTAAGATCTCTGAAACCAAGAACCCTCAAATAAACTTTTCCTCCCCTAAAATTGTTCTAGTCAGATCCTTTAGTCACAGCAGTGAAAAAGGTGACTAAAACCCCCACCAAGCCACATCCCCAGCCCTTTTTATTTTTATTTTGAGACAAGGTCTCACTAAGTTGCTGAAGCTGACCTTGAACTGGTGATCCTCCTGCCTTAGCATCCCAAATTGCTGCAATTACATGTCCATCTGGGTGTGTTTTATTTCATAAATATACATATATAAATATATTATATATATTATATATATATTATATATATAATATATATATATTATATATATAATATATATATATATATATTTGGTCCATCTGTATAGAGGGAGACATAGAGATTTCCTTTTGTTTTTTCACAAATAAGTAGATAGGTGTTCCAAAATCATTTATTGAGTAATCCATCATTTCTTGTTTTGACTAGTATGTGACTTCTATCATAGCTTAAATGATCATACCAATTTGGGTCTATCTCTGAACTTTTTGTTGACTTATACTCAATCTATTCTTGGTCCAGAACCTAACTGTTTTAATTATTTTTGTTGAATAATGTATTTTACTACTTGGTAACATTAATAACTACCTCTTACCCATTAATCACTCACCCCCCTGCCAGAGTTCTCCTAGCCATTCTCACATGTTTATTTAGACCCATCTATACTGACTGAGCACCTATGAAGTGCAAGACAGTGAGGATAGAGTAGCAAACATAACAGGGAAAATCCCTGCCCACAGGATGCTTCCATTCCAGCTGTGGGAGATGTAGAGTTAATCAGTCAAATAGGTAGAGTGTCAGTGTGCTCAGTAACATAAAGACAGAATAAGGAAGCTAAGAATAGGGGACATGCAAAACCAGGTAATACAGGGCAGGCCTTACTGAGAACATGGCAGTTGAGAAGACAGGGTAAGGTATGCAGATATCTGGGGGAAGACCAACGGGAAGAGCAAGTGCAAAGGCCTGTGTGCCTGGAGCAAAGTGAATGAGGGATAGAGAGAGAAATAGATGAGGGCAGAGAAACAGCAGGGAGTGACATCATGGAGGCAAATGTAAAGATCGGCCTGCTTTTCCCTCAAGGTGGGGAGCCATTGGAGTGGGTTGAGCAGAGGCATATTATAAGCTGACTTCAAGTTCTAAAAATTGATGCTATTGATATTTTGATTGAAATCTTATGTTAATTGATGGGAAACTCACATCTTTATAATCCTTTGTCCTCTCATTCAAAAATGAGGTATGTGGCAATGTTATAAATGAACAAATTAACAATTGATCTACTTCTAGCTATGTATTCTACAGATACCCTCATGTATGTGCAAAATGACTTAGATATAAACAATGTGTGTGATGGAAAAGTTTGGAAATAATGAAGATATCCAGACTTCCACCAAAATGGGACTAGCTAAATACATTTTGAAGCATGCATATGTTGGAACACTGTGCCACTTTTAAAAAGACTAAGGGGAATCTTTACATACTGCTATGGAGAGATCTCGTAGATAAACTAAAAATAAAAGCAAAGTAGAGAATGGTGTATATAGTATGCTATAATTTGGGTAAACAAAGGAAAATATAATGTATGAATTTGCTTTTGTATGGATACAATATCTCTATAAGAATATATCGGAAGCCAGGCATTGTGGCTCATACCTGTAATCCCAGTGTTTGGGGAGGCTGAGGCAGGAGGATTGCGAGTTTGAGACCAGCCTCAGCAACTTAGCAAGGCTCTGTATCAACATAAAAAATAAAAACAATTGGGAATGCTGCTCAATGGTAGAGCACAATGGGTTCAATCCATAGTACCAAAAGAGACACACACAGACAGAGAAGTGAATTTGGTAAGAGGGTTAGGGAGTGTGGGAAGGGTATCTTGGGTGAGAGGGAGGTGTACAGTTCTGAATTGAATGGTAAGGGAAGACTCACTGAGAAGATGATATTTGGGGTAAAACATGAAGATGGGAAGGGAGCAGCCATGCTGGCATCTGAGAGAAGAGTGTTCCAGCAGAAGGAACAGCCAGTGCAAAGGCCCTGAGTCAGGAGTGTGTCTGGCCTATTTAAAGGACAGCAAGGAGACTATTGTGAGTACAACAGATGGGGTAGGGGGAATCCCACAGGATTTTATCAGCTCTCCTGAAGACACCACCTTAATGAGACACTGGAGAATATTGAGTAGAGAAGGAAGCTCTTCTATTCTCTCTGGTTATTCTGTTGAAAACAAGTTATAGGGAATCAAGAGTAGAAGCAGGGATGCCAGTGCCAGAATGGTTCCCAGTTAACTCCTCACTTTATGGTTCCCTAAAGCACATTCTTATAGCTATGCAAGGTGAAAACTTGAAGAATCTACCGTTGATACACAGGTAAAGTCTTTACAGTACAATTGTTTCTGATTATAAAATAATGCATGCTTATGGTAGAAAACCTGAGAAACCCAGAAAAATATGGACAAGGCAAAAAATTTTTCAGTAGAATACCTCCCAGGTACAACCACCATTGACACTTTACTGTATTTCCCTCTCATCTATATGGTTTTCCATAGCCTGATTCATAATATGCACATACGTGGGTATTCCACTTAATCTCTTAACCTACTCTAATAAGCATTTTACCATTAAAAGAATTATTTATTCTAGTGGAAGCAAGATATTCCATTTTATGAGTATATAAAATTTAACTCAACTAGTCCACTAAATTAATAGTCATATAGTTTCTTTCCATTTTTTAATCTTTTCTAAATAATGCTATTATTTATAAATAATGCTTTAATGAAGATTATGAAGATTTTTATGCATAAATTTTTGTCTGCATTTTAGTAGTTGCCTTAGGACAGATTCCAGAGGTGAAATTAGCAAGTCAAATAGAGAACATATTTTAGGTTTTTGACACTCACTATCAAATTGCTCTCTAAAAAGGTCGCATGCCATATAAATTCCCATGTTTACTAAAGTCATAAACAAACTTTAAAAATCCCTCATTAGCATTATCTTCTTTATAAAGATTTCTTTTTAAAATGAGAAAGTGCTAGAATTTCACACATCATATGCATGGCGCAGAGGGAGAAAATTAAGCTTCTGAGTATGAAAGAGTCATTAGGGTTTTTAGACCAAAGCTGCAGTTAAATAATGATCCAGCTTGAAACCAAATGCACATTGGTATGCTTTATAGGCATAGAAGTAGTCATTACTAAATATATGTGGTTGCTAAGATACTGAACCCGAGACTAGGAATTAACTTTAACACATTCTCCTCAAATTGAGTCATTCCAGAACTAGCCTTCTCTTCTTTTTAAATGGTATAACATAGAGACATTTGTGACAAATGGGTGTTTAGCCGGATTGGGGAAAAAATGTGCAGAATGAGGATGAGATAAGAAAAGTAGGAACAGCGGCTTCTAGGATAACTTGTTACTTTGTAAGTTCACATCACTCATTTGACCCTTTGAGTCAAATAAAGTAGAAATAATGCTGCTGGTCTTGTCTACCTTACAGAGCTTTTATGAAGATTATACATATTAATAAATGGCAAAGTGACAGATGAGCAGAGGGTGTTATAACCATATTAAAGTCTCAGGCCCGCTGTTTTGGATACTTATATAGAGAGTCTTTCATTTTCCTCCAAAAGGTTTATTTTGTGCTCAATTGTAGTAGATTTAACAATCTGCTGTGGGGAAAATCCATTCAAAAAGGAAAGAATGGAGCTGAGGTGGTGGCACCTGCCTGTGATTCCATCTGCCTGGGAGGCTGAGGCAGGAGGATGGCAAGTTAGAGACCAGCCTAGGCAATTGAGCCAGATCCTATCTCACGATAAAAGTAAAAACAACTCTGGGTGAGCTTCAGTAGTAAAGGACTCGTGTACAAAGCCATGGGTTCAATCCCCAGTACCAAATTGTAAAAAAATCAGAATAAAATAAAAAGGAAAGAACAATAATGTAGATCTTAATCCTGAGCCCCTGATTAGACTGAAACTTCCCAAAAGGGCAAGGATCCTATCACACTCACCCTCATGAATAAGTGTCCAAAAACCCTTATTAAGGCCAAATAGGATTCATTCCTACTTTGTCTTGTTTCTCCATGGTGTATTATAGATGAGGACAAGAAGGAGGTCCACGGAGGAATTTCTTTCCTGCCTCTGAACCTACCTTCCGCATCTTGCTTTTCCATCCCCACCCTGTACTGCCAGGCAAGCTACGTCTCATCCTTCCTCTCAGGAAAGCCAGTTCTTCTGAACTCTTTCTCTGACTCCATCAACTCTGTTAGCACCCAGTGGACCTCATTACAACACCATCCGATAGATGCCAGGATGCTCTTTCCCCAAAAAAAACTGCCCAACTTTCCCTGCTCTCTCATTCTCTCCTACCTGCTTTGGCACCCAGAACAGGCTCAGCACATATTCTCTGAACAAAGGAATGGATGGGTTTTCTAGGACCCAGGTCACAAAAGGAAGCAAATACCCACCTGGTAAATATGAAGCCATTTTATCTTAGTTCCAGAAACAGTCATAAACCAGTGTCTCTACACACATACTTAAACACATCTATACAAATGTTCATCCAGTATTCTCTTGATAAAACAAAATGTGGAGAATAGTATAACAAGTTGGGTTTCTGAGGCCTGGCACTCATCACATTGAGATCTTATATTTGAATAGAATTGGAGTGTACTCAGAAGAGCAGAGGAGTTTTAAGAGCTGATCCTCCTAAATTCTTTACCAGAAATCTAATTCAGTGGTTCTCAGACAATCTGATGAATCTCAGTAGCAGTGGAAATTCTAATAAATTCTGAGGCCTATGACTCACCCCCAGAGATTCAGATGGAATTGATCTGGGGTAGGACGTGAGCACCTGTACATGTTAAAATCTCCTCAGGGGCCGGTAATGTGCAGCCAAGACTGAGAACCACTGCTCTAAAGCATCTGGGGTTGAGATGACTGATTTGGCTAATTAAACCTCAAAACCGAACACACTGGGCTTCTTGAACATCTGCATAAAGTCACACACTCTCCCTCAACTCTCTGGCTCTTTCTTTTATTTATCCAATAAATTGCTTTGTAATGATTCTGCTGTTTCAATTCAAGACAAACCCAGACCCTGATGGTTCAAATTGCAGCAACCTGGCATCTTTAAAACCCAGAACATAGTAGTATAAATCATGGTCTATGAAAGGATGAGACAATGCCATTGGGCCCTTCTTCCTACCTCAACTTGTGGCATATGGGTAGCCTTACTGATGGGAAGGCATGGGAGAAGTCCAGAAAGAACACTGATGTACTGGGGTTTGTCAAACCTTGTAATGTTTCACTCTTGGAATCAGGCACAAACCAGATGGGATACTATCTGACTCCCATGCGATGGATGCTGTGTAACCAATAAGTATCCTAAAATTCTTTGAACCAGGCAGTTCCTGTCTTTTTATTTTGAGTCTCGAGTTCTGAAGGAACCATGATTCTTGGGTGGAGGATGGACCGAGATATGTCTCAGTATCAGTGATGCAAAAGTGCTCTTTGCATAAGATCATCCTTGCATGAAGGGAGTTAATTGTGGCCAAACAGATTGGAAACTCCTGGAGGGCTGGGTTTCTCTTTCCTGTGATTCTGATCTACACTGCCTTTCATGGAGAGATGATCACCTAGCAGATGTTCAATGACTATAGAACCAATACCCACCAGATCCTCAGTATTTCAATACACCACAGATACCCCATGGTTTGCTTCATGCCAACATCAGAAATGGTTTACCTTGAGACCCACAGGCCCTGAGGTTTCTGCCATTGACCTTCTTTGAGCTGAAAGATATGAACAAAAGCACAAGAGAAGGACTAAAATAACATGGCACTTCTCTGGTGCCATGTCACTCTGAGGAGGGACAAGGTATTCTTGGGATGTACTGATGAAGCAGGAGGTCACAGAAGACTTTGGGCTGCTGGCTGTCTGGTAGCCACATGAATGGGTCCTATCGAAGATTCCCTACATGGATTGTCTCCCTGACAATCAGTATCACAGTGTGATTCTGATGAACATTACTTTTAAAGCTCTGAGCTCAACAATTCTCCCAGAGAGCTGCATTATCCTGGGAGCTGATTCAACTGGTTCTCCACTCAAATTTGATTGCTACAATCAGGGCCTCAACCATCACGAAGATAAAAGAAGTAAAAATCCAGGCAGACCATGACACTTTTCAGAAAACATCAAATAAAAGAATCGTGCTCTGTCTTTCATCTCAGTGTCCAGGTTCCATCGTTTTCTCCTGTTACTTTATTTCTTTTGGCATTATCATCATGTAACCAAGGTATTTATGCTCCAAGAAGGGCCTACAAGAGTACTGTTTCCATTGCCTATAAAAGTGGAGGAGGCTGGTCCTAAGGCTTCTGTTGGAAGGAAGCCTAATTTCTATTTTCATTTGGATGGTTCTCCAAGTAAGTTAAGAGGATTTCTCAGGCCTACAATGTTCATCTTCTTACCCTCCACAAAGGCAGCTGATTCTCACGAAGATACATTTCATGGAATTCCATGAATTGAATTGGTGCTTTTTAACTTTTATTTTTCTTACTCTTTTTTCTTCCTCTTCTTTTTTCTTTCTTTCAGTGCTGGAAATAAAACCCAGGGACTGTGCATGTTAAGTATACATTCTACCAGTGAGCAACATGCCAAGTCCCTCATTTTTCATTTTTAAATATTTGACTGAGAAGGTTATTGGAAATTTGTATCTACTTACAGTCGATACAGATCCCATGGAACTCCATGAAATAGATAGAGTTCATCGCCTTTTCCTACAGCATTATTTCTTGGTAGTGCTGGAACTCGCCATTCCCCACACAGATAACCAGACTTTTAATTACTCCGGATAGCCTGACTCAAAGCTCCATGTGCCAAGGCCTAGCTGCCAGAGCACCAACAAAGGCCTCTTGACATCCACACTCATTTCTGAATTTCATATTGCACCAGCTTTCCAGTTCCCGATTCCCATTGTAGCATCAGATTTTGGTTTTAATCATCTGCCAGAAATAAGCAAGCAGTTTTCCAGGGTAGGAGGCTGTGGAGTTTTAGGAAACTCTGCCATGATAAGTTTTCAGAAATCTGTCAGACAGAGCAATGCATTGTTTCCTTTCTGTCTGCTGCTGAATTTAATTCCTAGATTTATAGACTGTTGAATTGGCTTGCATTAAATAGGTTTGCAGACATGGCTAATTGTGAATAATAATAGTGACATTTAAACCAGGCACAGTGGTGCACGCCTGTAATATAAGCTACTTGGGAGATTGAGGTGGGAAGATTACAAGTTTAAGGCAAGCCTGGGCAACTTAGAGAGATACTGGGGAAGTAGCTCTGAGGTAGAGAAACCCTGGGTTCAATCCCCAATACCAGAAAATAAAAAGAAACATTTATAAAACATCCATCCTTATGAACCAGCATTCCTATGCCTTAAAAATCCCATGCCCTGGACAGCAGCAAGAGCACTGAACAGGGAGTCAAGAGACTCAGGTTCTAGCCTTGACCTTGCCATTCCCCAGTTGTATTGTTAGAGACACTTTAATGAACCTACTTTTCTTTCTTTCTCTATCTTTCAACTTCTCTGAACCTCTATTTCTGCATGGTATAGTTATGGGTTGGTACAGTTATGGGCCGTATAGTCTATTTCAAGACCTTTCCAACATCTACAACTCTAAGTAGGTCAAATTTCCAACAACCCACTCAGCCAAATATTTTAAAGTGAAAGAAATGAGGGACTTGGCATGTTACTCAGTGGTAGAGTGTATGCTTTACATGCACAAGGCCCTGGGTTTCTCCTGCACTGAAATAAAGAAACAAAAAGAGAGAAAGAAGAAGATTTAAAAAAATCAGAAGAAAAATAAAAGTTAAAAGCACCAAACCATCCAGTGTTTCTTTGCTTTTGCTTAACTTTTGGTTCTGTGACTATCATCTTTTTTTTCTTATTTTAGTGAGAAGGAAAGAAGATTTTTAAAAGAAAAAGAAAAGAAAAAGGCAGAAATAGAAAGCAGAGGCACAGGAAGAGAAGAAGCAAAGAGAGAAAGCCAAATAGCACAGCAACAGAAGCTGCGGCCCCCGGGCCTGCTGTTTCCCTCTTCTGCCAATAGCCCTGAGAACTGTGGCAAAGCACAACCCCAAGAGATGGTGGGAGCCCACCTGGCAGCAGTTCCCACTCTTAGAGGCTTTAATGCAACTCACATCAACAAATATTTACAGAATCCTTCCTTGTATATGAGACACAACAGCCTTAGGCCTTAGGATCTTGCAGGGAGATGGCAAGACAAGATGTCACAGAGGAAACAATCCCAAGAAGCAGAGAATCCAGTCCAAAGCTGTATGGTAGGGACAGGATGCTGTGGGGTAGTCAGAGAGCAAGGGCACCTGTGTAGGCAGAGAGGTGTCTGGGCAGGATATAGGGGAGAAGTGGAACTAGATGGAATTTGAGATTTGGATGGTAGGCATGTGTACAGGCAGGAAAGATGGGGAAGGACCTTCCAAATCCATCCATTCTTTCTCCTGACACTGCTCTGTCATGTGCCAGAACCCTTTGGGAATAGTCTCCCCACTTCTCTTCAGATTCCCAGGTATCATTTTAAATCAGCACTTTTGTTTTCCAAAAGGACCATTTTTCCAACATGTTGAGCATTTTTTTTTCTGTTAATGTGATACTCATTTCCTGACAATTGTTTTATTATCTTTTTTTCCATTAAGATCTTATCCTGCTGTGGATTTCACCAAGCTCAATTGATAGACACATTCTCTCATTGGGGGTTTTATATTGTTATTTGTAAGATGATCCTGCTAATATGAATGATTTACTACCTCTTTTTTTCCATTCCTCCATCTCTTGAAGTCTGGGTTGGAAGACCAGGGGGCACAGAAGAGAGAAAATAACTCTCATATATGACATTGGTTCAGTTTCACTCACTGTGTAAGAATCAGACCCTTGCAGTCAGGCAGGCAAACAAATGATCTAGTTTCTGTGCTGGGGGCCTGTTTTTAAAAGATGCTTAATGTCTGAATTTTATACACACACCCACACACACCAAGAAAAAGTCTGGAAAAATGTCAAAAGTAAGTCTCCAAATTATATAGCTTTATTGACATGTAAGCTAAAAGTGTACACCAGTGAAGACAACTCACAGAATAGGAGAAAATCTTTGTGAATATACCAAATAAGGGAGCTGTGCATTGGTCAGTTTTTCATCGCCATGACGAAATACCTGAGAAAATCAACTTGGAGGAGAAAAGATTTATTTTGGCTTACAGTCCATTGTCAGCTGGCTCCATTGTTTCTGGGCATGTGGTGAAGCAGAACATCATGGTGGAAGGGTGTGGTGGAGCAAAGCTGCTCAGCTTATGGCAGCTAGGAAGCAGAGAGAAAGAGAGAACAAGAGAAGGAGGCTGGGGATAAGATAAACCCTTCAATGCATGTCCACAGTGACCTACCTCCTCTAACTAGGCCCCACTTCCTAGGAGTCTATTCTGATGAGGTCAGAGCCCTCATGACCCAATCACTTTCCAGAAGCCCCACCTCTGAACATTGCTGCATTGGGAACCAAGGAGCCTTTGGGGACATTCCAGATCCAAAGGCTAACAAGATGGATCCAGAATACATAAAGACCTCCTACAACTCAATAAGAAAACAGGCAAATTTTAAAAATGGACAAAATATTTGAATAAATATTTCTTCAAAGAAGATATATAAACTGCTGATAAATAATGAAAGACAATACCATTAACCATCAAGGAAGTGAAAATCAAAACCACAGTCCAGAGGACTGGGGATGTGGCTCAGTGCTAAAGCATTTGCCTAGCATATGTGAGGTTCAAGGTTCAACCACTAGTACTGCATAAAACAAACAAAGAGGAGCAAGAAGTCCCTAAAACACATCTCTCTTTCTCTCTCTCAAGATGACCCATATCTTTCCTTGAATGTGTATCTTCTTACCTACATAAATCTCTGTGCCTCTGACTGGCTGAGATTCTTTAATTAAAAGAAAAAGAAAGAAAACACAATCATATACCACTCCACACCCCCTAGGATGGTTATAAGGTAAAAGACAGACAACAATAAATGTTGATGATGATGTGCAGAAAACAGGGCCTTCACACACTGTTAGTGAAGATGTCAAGTTGTTTCTCACAAAGTCAAATACTGAGTTAACATATCACCCAGCAGTTCTACTCCAAGGCATGTACACAGGAGAAATGAAACCATGTTCATGCACAAACTTACACAAAAATGGGCAAAGCAACATTATAGCAATAGCCCCAAACTGATCATTGGGTCATTGACCCAAATGTTCAACAAATGGATAAACAAAATGAGGCCTATCCATACCATGGATATTAATCAACTACCCAGCATGGATAAACTTTGAAAAAAATATGCTAAATGAAAGAATTCAGGCAAAAAGGAACATGTTTTATATTAATCCATTTATGTGAAATGTCCAGAATGGGGCAAATCTATAAAAGGAAAAAGTTTATTAGTGCTGGCCTGGAGCTAGGAGGGGGGACAGTTGGAAGTGACTGCCATTTGGTCTCAGGTTTCTTTGAGAGGTGTTGAAAATGCTCTAAAATTGATTGTGGTGATGGCTGCTATTGAAAACCACTAAAATTGTACACTTCTTTTTTTTAAAATATACCCAAAGATATCTTAAATTTTTATCTCACTTTAGACAGGTGTGAAAAATGAATGATAAGAAATCAAGTGACAATGATTTAATTACTGTTACTTTCTACCACAATGCATCAAAACAGTTAAAAATTGTCACCCATCTATTTCAGTAAACCACTCCTGTTGACATAAATGGTCAAAGGGCATGTCCCTGAACCCCATTTTTTTTCAGTACCAGGGATCGAACCCAGGGGAGCTTAACTGCTGAACCACATCCCCAACCCTTTTTAAATATTTTATCTAGAGATAAGGTGTCACTGGGTTGCTTAGGGCCTCGCTAAGTTGCTGAGGCTGGCTTTGAACTCACTATCCTCCTGCCTCAACCTCCTGAGCTGCTAGGGTTACAGGCATGCACTACCATGCCTGGCTTCCTCAAACTCATTTTGTCACAGGGTAATGACGATGACTGAGGACACCATCCTAGAAGACAAGAATCCCTGGTTGGGAGTGAATCATCCCTCCCAGCAATGTCATCAGGCATTTCATAGCACTAGCTATTCTATAGGCTGAAACCAGGCTGAGTTGTTGAGGAGGCGGGGGAGAAGGCATTGACACTCTGCTGTAGAATCTAGATGAAAAAGATTAGATTTCTGTGCTCAGAAAAACAAATTCCCTGTTTACACACACACATCGCCAACAATGTATCACTGAATTTGTGGGAGTTCCGCATAGGGATCGAACCCAGGGGTGCTCTACCTCTAAGCCACATCCCCAGTCCTTTTTATTTTTTATTTTGAGACAGGGTCTTGCTAAGTTGCCAAGGCTGGTCTTGAACTTATAAGCCTCTTTCCTCAGCTCTGAGTCGCTGGAATTACAGGGATGCATTACTACACCTGTCTCACTCATTTATTAAGATGGTCTTTTTGGTCTTTTGAGGGTTTTTGTTTTTTTCCAGGAATCCAGAAATTCCACTTCTGGGAAATCCATTCTAAAGAAATCTTAAATTCATTTTAAAAAAAAACCTATGTGCACCAAACATTTATCACAATATTGTTTGCATTAGTGGAAAAATTGCCTAAAATTTGGCAAAAAAAAAAAATTTCCATGATCATAAAGCCATTGAAATAATGACACTAAAACTGTGGTTTTAAGATGTTCAGTGAAAAGAATTTCTAAAGGAATGTACAACATGGTATAAATATACAATATATATGTGAAATATACAAATATAAAAAACAGTGTTTACATGTGGGTCTTGAAAGGGCAGGTGGTATTTTCTTTTTTATTTCTGCATTTTTCTATAAGGAGCTTTTATTACTTTTAGAATAAAATAATTTAAATGTTTAAAATTAAAATTAAATTAAAAGAATTAAAACAACTTTTTCCAAGAAAATAATTATAGGTATAAATTATAGCCTGTATTTTTTGGAAGTTCAGGACAAACACATCTCAGATTTTAACGTATGTGCAAATCAGACAGGGATCTTGTTAAAATGTGAGTTTGGGTTCTGCAGGTCTGGGGGACCTGAGCACCTACCCTTCTAACAAGCTCCCCAGGGCTGCTATTTCTCCATGTGCTTGGGTCATGCAACATACTATACATTGCAAAAGGCCTATGAATTTCTTGGGGAAAATGGTCTAAAACAAAACAAAACAAGAAAGAAAATAGATTGAGGATTGCTAGCATAAAGGAAAGGCTCATATAAACTGGTACCATGGGGAGCTAAGTAGTCACCCCACCCCAAGTTTTTAAAACAGGAAAACCAGATTTTGTTCCTATTAAGTGACCTGAGTTCAGATATTTCTGGAATCAATTCATGATTCTTCCCCTTTCATCAAATTCACCCTTGGCTGTTGGCTTTTGTAGAATAAGGCAATCAAGAGTCAGGAGGCTTTTTCTGTAAAATGTACAATACTTGTTCATTCTTTCTCAAGGGCTTTTACTGAGCAATAACTCACCTGGACCTCCTCCAACCTCTCTACTGTACTAAAAAGCAGAAGTCTTTTTCTGCTCTGCACCCCTCAAATATAAAAACTCATGGCTTCATAGGTTGCTGCTTATGGTATTGCCCCATTGTGCAGACAGTGATTGTATGAATTTTCTGTTGCTGCTATAATGAATTACCATAAATTCAATGGCTTAAAACAACAATTTGTTTGTTTATTTATAGTTGTGGAAGTCCAAAATCAAGCTGTTGGCAGGGCCAAATTCTTTCTGGAGGCTTTAGTAGAGAATTCTTCCAATACCAAAGCTCATCATTCCAACATCTGATTCCATCATCACCTCCCCTTTTCCTGTCTCTGACCATCATTGCTGTATGTGTGTTTGTGTGTGTGTTGCTGGAGATGGAACCCAGGGTCTTGCATGTGCTAGGCAAGCGCTCTAGCATTTGAGCTGTATCTGAGCTAAAATTAAAATGATGGTGGGGAAGCTGAGGCAGGAGGATCACAAGTTCAAAGCCAACCTCAGCAAAAGTGAGGTGCTAAGCAACTCAGTGAGACACTGTCTCTAAATAAAATACAAAATAGGGCTGGGGATGTGGTTCAGTGGTCGAGTGCCCCTGAGTTCAACCCCCAGATCCCCCACCCCAAAAAAATGATGGTGGACCTACATTCTTTTCTGGAGGCTCTGAAGATAAACATGCTTCCAAGTTCATTCAAGTTGTTGGCAGAATTCAGTTCCTTATGGTTGTAGGACTGAGGCCCCCTTTCCTCACTGGCATTGACTGAGAGCCTCTCAGTTCTGTTAGACAGTGAATATCCATTGTCATGTGATCCCCTTTATCTTCAAGCCAGCATTGAGGAAGTGAGTCCTTTTCAGGCTCCCAACCTCTCTGGCTCTCCCACCAGCTAGCTCTCTGGTTTCAAGGGCTCATGTTGGATCAGACTTTCCAGCTATGCAACATAACCCAATCATGGAAGTAATAGCTCATCACATTCACATTTGGAAGTTAGGGGATGTAGAATCTTGAGGAGACCATTTTTAGAATTCTGTTTTACACACACACACAAACTCTGTATCCTCCCACCCCCACATTTTTCTTTTTTTATAGTTCTACATAATGTTGGGGTTCATTTTGACATAATTATGCAAGCATGGAATGTAATTTGCTCCAATTCAGTTCAACCTTAGTTTTAAGCATCATTAAGTTCGTACTTCTGTTGAGCTGAAATCACTCCATATTCTGATCTTTCCTCTGTCCCCAGGGTCCACACAGACCTTTGTAAGAATCCTTAAGTTCTGTGATAGAAGTTTAAAACAAACAAAAAATGCCCACTGAGTCTTCTCCAAGCCTTATAGCACCAAGTCCTTCAACTGTTCCTCCTGAGACCTGGGCCACCCCCACATTTTGTAAGTGTCAAAAGAAAGCCTCCATGAGGTGGAGTGACTATAGCAATACCATAGTAATCCTGTTGGTGACATACTTATGGCTCTGGGGTCTCACGTCCTCAGCGCCCACTAGCCAAACCCTAACTGCCAACATGCACATCTCTTTGCCTAAGGTCTTTCCTCAAAGTCAAGAAAAGTGATTCTGCCTAAAGTACTGATGAATTATCATCCCCTGGAAGCAGCCTTCAACAAATGCTTGAATACCTGGTGGAAAAATACCCCAGCTCCCTCTCTATAGGGTTAGATGACTAGGGCTTAGATGGCCCTGAGGTGGGCATTTGACACCAGAGCAATATGGTTCTGGCACCAGCAACATCAGCATCAAGGGAGATGGCATTAAATCCATTTTCCTAGGCTTTACCCCAGACCACTAAATGAGAAACTCTGGAAGTGCGGCTCTGGAATGTACAAGCTCTCAGTAATCTGATGCTTGCTAAGATATGACCAAGAGACTGAAGCCTCAGTTCTCCAGATGTGAGGAGATTTCTAGAGTTCAGCCTGAACCTGGCAATGAGGTGATAGCAATGCCAGTGAAAGCATGATTCATGGACTGGCAACATCCCCTTCATCACCCCGAGCTTGTGAGGAAGCAGATTCCTGGGTCCCTGCCCAGACCTGTTGAATCCGAAGCTGACATTTTATCAAACCCTCCAGGTGATTCCAGTGCACACTAAAGTCTGAGAAGCACTGTTCCAATCAGAAGAGAAATGATCCAAAGTAAAGTCATCTTGTGTGGTTTTAGAGCCACATTGCTCTCCATAGTACATTAGCTGTGTGACTGTGGACAGGTTACTTGTCTGCCAACACAGAAGCCTCATTGGAAGGGAACCTCAGGGGATCCTCTTACTAACCTTTGGAATGGCAAGGGTTAATAGGATAAGTATAGACCAGACCTTTGATAAACACTGGTCCCTTGACTTTCAGTTAACACAATTTCATATTAACAAGGGCCTTTAGCTGGGTGTGGTGGTGCACACCTGTAATCCCAGCAACTCAGGCAGCTGACACAGGAGGATCACAAGTTTGAGGCCAGCCTCAGCAACTTAGTGAGACCATGTCTCAAAAAATAGAAAAAGGGCTGGGGATATAGCTCAGTAGTAAAGCACTCCTAGGTTAGATCGCAGTACTAAAAGAAAAAGGAAAAAGGGCCTTTTCAGATATGGCTTGTGGAAGGCTGAGTAATGCCTCCCTCCCCCCAACACACACACACAAGATATCCACATCCTAATCCCAGAACCTGTAAATATGTTCCTTTATATGGCAAAGGAGACTTTGCAGATGTGATTAAGGATCCTGCAATGGGAAGATTATCCTGGATTATCCAGGTGGTCCCAATGTGATCACAAAGGTCCTTAGAAGTGGAAGGCAGGAAGAAATGAAGGAGAAAGCAATGTGACTCGAAGCAGAGGTTGGAGTGATGTGCTTCGAAGGTGGAGCAAGGGGCCACAAGCCAAGGAACACAGGCAGCCTCAAGGAGTTGCAAAAGGCAAGGGAAGAGATTCTTCCCTAAAGCTTCTAGAAGAAATCGGGCCTGTTGGCACCTTGGCTTTATCTCAGTGACACTCATTTCAGACTTCTGACTGCCAGAACTAGAAGAGAATAAATTCCTGAGATTATGGTAATTTGCCCCAGAAGCCATAGGAAATGTCCACCTCCCTTAACGCAGTCCAACATCAGCATACTAATGTATGCTTGCATGCATGCAAGCACACCTCCAGAGTTTCTGATTTCAGAGGTCCCAGATGAGGCTGACCTGAGCATTGCCAATGAGCTCCTGGGTGATTTGGATGCTGCTGGTACAGGTTCATACTCTGAGTAGAAGTGACCCAAGAAACTTGTTAAAATCCAGGTTTCCTGGCAGATACCTTTTGATTTAGGAGAACAAGTGCCTGCCTGTCATAAGCATCCCCAGCTAATTCTACCATGTATGTCAGTCACACTCAGAGATATAAAGCAACCTAAGAAGCTGAGCATGGGAACATCTTGCTGTCTGGCAGCCAGTGGCAGGGGGAGACTTTGAAACCTCCTTGCATGAAGGGATCACTCCCTGTGCTTTTTGTTGTTGTTGTTGTCTTTGTTATCTGGGGATAGAACCCAGGGTACTCTACCATTAAGCTACATGCCCAGTCCTTTTCATTTTTTAATTTTAAGACAGAGTCTCCCTAAGTTGCCAAGACTGGCCTTGAACTTATGATCCTCCTGCCTTGGCCTCCCTAGTCTCTGGGATTATAGGGGTGCACACCATGCCTGGTTCTCACTGTGCTTCTGAACCAGTTACCCTGAATGATAATCAGATAGGTCACTGGGGTCCCCCAGTGTGTACACATAGGCCACATTTACAGAGAGCATGCTCTTTGGAACCAATAGACATACTGCACCACTTGACCTCATACTAAAATCCTGGGAAGAGTGGAACCAGGCAGTGGTGCCTCTGAGTCTGTAAGCAAAGAACCCTCAAGGAATGTCTGGCAATCTCTGCAATGTGGGCCAAACCTGGTCAACACTGAGAATAGCATAAGAAAGGAAAACTGAGCTGGGAGTGTGGAGCATGCCTGTGATCCCAGCAGCTCAGGAGGTTGAGGCAGGAGGATCACAAGTTCAAGGTCAGCCTCAGCAACTTAGTGAGACCCTGTCTCAAAATAAAAAGGACTGAGGATGTAGCTCAGTGGTGAGGTGCCTCTGGGTTCAATCCCCAGCAGAAAGAAAGAGAGAGAGAGAGAGGGAGGGAGGGAGAGAAGGAAAAGAAAGAAAAGGAATGGAAAGGAAAGGAAGAAAGGGAAGGAAAGACAGACAGACAGACAGGCAGACAAACTGGGACTGGTAAAAATCTGAAGAGGAAATGGAAGCCAAAAAAAAAAAGAGGAGGAGGTGGAGGAATAAGAAAAAGACAGATTGAGAACAGTCAGTGATCATGAGTAAGACATGGGAACAACAAGGGAGACAACTGCTATGGGTCCCAGCCAAGGACACTGTGGGGGTGGGAGAATGGGGTTTGAGCAGCTGGTGACTTCTCTGTCAAAGCAAGCAGGCTGTACCATGACACTCGTCCCCATCTCAGGGTCCCCTTTCTACACGTGTGGACAGGCCTACACCTGTAGTGAAGAGCAGGATGGTCTGGGCTCCTAGGGAGAACCAATTCTCCAAAGCAAAATGATATCAGTGCTGGGTTTCGAACTCCATTCCAGGGCTCAAATGCGTGTGCTTATGAAAAACCTTCATGAGAGGAGACAACCAAGAAAATCACCATTGGAAGCTACCCAAAAAGAAGAGTTGTCATTATTTGTACAAGTACATGTACATGAATACTTACCAAATATCTCTGCCTATCTATATATACACATAGAGTGAAAGTTGGAAATCACTTTCCAGTTGGGAGGTGTCCTCGGTCACGCACGCACAAGCAAACCCTTCTGAAGCAACCCCACATGAGCAATGAAGATGAGTTAGGATTCACACACTCTCGGGCCCTCCAGGGTGACCCTGGCTGCTCAGAAACTGCAGACACTGTGTACTCAGCGCAATACCCTTCAGTGCATTCACTCATCCTAACAAAAGGGAAGCGTGGTTCCCCTCCCATTCAAAAGAGAAGAACAGCTGTTCAAACAGGCTCAAGTCCTGCAAAGTTCCATCACTGGGGTGAAGCTAGGGGCAGGATCTGAACCCCAGTCCCCTGACTTTCAAGTTGCCTCTCAGCAAAATCACTGAGCTCACTTCCTGGCTAAGCATTTTGCTGGAGACAATGCCACCCACCTTCACGGCTCGCCCTTCTTGCTAGTATTTGATAATTAACTTCTCCAGAGAGGGAGCGAGGCTCAAGTGGCAAGGTGAGACACATGATAGGCATCAGGAACCTTCCTCAAAGGACCTGACCTCAAAGCAGACCCAAGACACCAAGCTCTACCAGGGGAGGCTCAGAAACCCTGTTCTCAGCTACTGCCAGGGGGCATCTCTTCCAAAGAGAAAAAGGAGCCAAGGTTTCTAAGACGTCAATCTGCTCTTACCACCCACGCAAAACTCCTTAGCAAAGTAGAAAGCAAATTCAGAGAGAGGCTTAAGCTTCAATAGCCGCACTCCTACATATTATTTCCAGGTCCTTTGCTGTGCCACAAAGATGTACACTCTCAAAGGTCGATTAGCAAATCTGCTTCCTAAATGGCATTATGTGCGATAAGTTTAAATCACAAAACCACCGTTTTCAAATGCAGGCACAGCAGAGAAACACAGGAGACAGGAAGGATAATGGGGGTGCTATTCAGTGGTGGGAAATAATGCTGTGCTTCATAATTGCTTCAGAATCAGTCATTTGACAGTACAAAGAAAAAAATTAACTGAGATAAAATTCCCTTTTGGGGATGTAATTATGATTATTCTAAAGCAATCATTATTCATTTTACTTATTGGGAAATGACTCCCCAAATATGACCTGTTTGGAGATAGAAAGCTACTTCGATATAATTCTAATAAAGGATTCTGATTCTTTATCTCAAATTCAATTGCATTTGAAGAAATCGAAAGAAATGTAACAGATTTTTGAATTAGAGTTATGAAATTTGATTGCCTATTTAAAAAGGACATTATGTAGGTTGACTGATGGGCTAATATTTTATCCTTGTGTGTGCAATGCTTTTATTTGTGACCCACAAAACACAAGGGATATTTTTAAACTCATGACAAGACAAAGAAGGGACGGAATGGATGGAAGTAGGGTTTGGGGCAGATCAGGTGACAGAACGCTATCTGCCTCCTGGTTAGCTTTTGTCTTTGACAAGCAGCAAAAAATTGAAAGAAAGAACAAACTGCAAAGTGGATACCATTCTGAAAGGGGGAACCGAGGGAAATTGAATGCTGGAAAGAGAAAAATACCCAGTAGCTATTATTTAAATCTTTGTATCAACACTGCAATGATGCTGTTGTCCTCAACTTGTGGGTCAGGGAAAAAGCTCGGCTAATAGGGCCCAAGGCAAGTTTTGATCCTGGGTCTCTGTGCTCTTCATTCATTCATTCAACAAACGTTCAGTGAGAGAATGAGGATACAGAGGAGATCAGGAAAAAGAGTTCAGCAGGTACTTAGTGCAAGCTGTCAATGAACGTCTCTGCTATGGTCTGAATGTTTGTGCCACCCCACCCCTAACCACCAAGTTGATGGTATTAGGAAGCCTTTGGGAGATGACTGGGTCTAAGGGCAGAACTCTCATGAATAGGATTACTGCTGTTCTAAAAGGGACTCCACAGAGTCACCTCGTTCCTTCCACCATGCAAAGACACAAGGAGAAAATGACTGGTTTTGAACCAGGAAACAAGCCCTCAGCCTTGATCTTGAGTTTCCCAGGCCCCAGAACTGGGAGAAAGAAATGTCTGCTTTTCGTAAACCACCTAGTCCTTGGAATTTGGCTATAGTAGACTGAATGGACTAAGACAACCTTCTATTCCTTTAACCCAAGTTTAGGATTTTGAGCCTGTCAGTTACATCCCTGGATTCTGCAGGACTTTGCTGACATGATCACAGATCCTTTGGGTCCCAGGGGACAGAAGATGCACCAGGAGACTAGATCAAAGCAAGAGTCCACATCTTGAACAAAGAGAGTGAGACACTGATATGACACGTGGCCATAACAGCACAAATAGCAAGCGTGGAGATGGGGTCTTGCCTGAGGCACATGTGTTCCAACACTCTCCTGTGAATCTGCTCACACCTGGGCAAGGGAGCATAAGCTAGTGCTATTCTTCTTTGCCTTTCAAGAATGAGGAAACAGGTTCAAAGGGATTAGGTGGCTTGCCCAAAATAAAATAGCAGTTGGCCTAGTCAGTGGGTCCCACTTCTCTTTCTTCTTTCCATTCTTTTTCGTTTGCTTCTTTTTCCTTTTTTTGGTGCTGGGGATCCAACCCAGGTGACTGAAAACAATTGTGCTTAAAGAATGTTGATCAAGGGTTGGGGTTGTGGCTCAGTGGTAGAGCGCTTGCCTAGCACATATGAGGCACTGGGTTCGATCCTCAGCACCACATAAAAATAAATAAATAAAGAGGTGTGTCCTTCTACAACTACGAAAATTTAAAAAATAAAAAAGAATGTTGGTCAATGCTAGGCAAGTACTCTACGACCAAGCTACATGCCCAAACTGTCTTGTTTTTTATTTTGATACAGGGGTTCACTAAATTACCCAGACTGGCCTTGAACTTGCAATTCTCCTGCCTCTGTCTCCCAAGTATCTCAGACTACAGGCGTGTGCTACTACACCTGGCTTTAATAGTCTCTTCTGCAAAATTTTGATAATGCTTTTCCTGTTACCTCTGTCTCACCCACCGGGGGAAATATTCAGTGTGCATCTACAAATGTTTGGTAGATTTACAATCAGGGTTTGAGCCTATTTTAAGACAGATGATCATAGGGAACTAGAACATATTAAATCGTAGCAATTTGCTCCCATCTCCAACTTCATTGTTCTCCTGGCTAGAGTTTCTAGATATTCTAGAAGAATAAGGACATGCTCAACATCCTGTCTGCACTTTAGGTGGTGTTGAGGCATAGATACAGATGGTCATTTGCAGAAGAGAGACCTGAAACCATATCATATGACCTGTTGGAGTAGCAGTGGTTGTTAACACTACGCATGGTCCTTGACCTTGGTTATAGTGCCGTGCAAGAACCAGTTTCTTTTCCATGAGACTGTTTCTGGGCATTGACATATGCAGTGAATTGCATAATTGTTACAGCTGTTCCTCTTTCTGGGGTTTAAATGGGCCTTGCTCACTTGCATTTGGAAATCACCCCAGTAACAGGTGCCTTTCCCAGCTGCACAGCTGAATAAACCTAGGACTTGGTGTATGCTAAACAGAGGGTGACCTTTTTCCATAACAGAAGTTATTATTTCCTTGTGGACAGTGTAGAGAAGTGTGTGCTGCATGTCAGCACAGATCGCAGATTATCCAGGTGACTGAAAACAATTGTGTGTAAAGAACATTGGTCAATGAATCAAGGTCAACCTGAAGGAAGAGAGAATGTCAGGATCAATATTTGTATCCACAAGATAGAAGAAAATTGAGATGTATTCACCAAAAATAGGAGCAATAGCTAATACGTTAGGTAGAAGAATCAAGGTGCAAAATGATGCAAATAAGGAGGTATGTTGATGTTTTTTATATGAATGAGAATTTCAAAGATCTTTGTGTTAGGGCTGTGGATGTAGCTCAGTGGTAGAGCTTTTACCTAGCATGCCTGAAGCCCTGGGTTCCATCCCCAGCACTGGAAAGAAAAAAGAAAAGAAAGTTTAGGTAGTATCAAAGACTGGAAATTGTATCCACTGAGGTAGAAGGAAAACCAGAAATGTGTGGGTTCATGAGAACCAAGATAAGAGCATGTTTCTAGAAGAATTGAGGTGTGCAATGCAAGAATCCCATCTTAGTACATGGTAATCATTTGTGGGTGTTTTTGTTTTTGTTGTTGTTGTTTTTAGTCGTAGATGGACACAATACCCTTTATTTTATTTATTTATTTATATGTGGTGCTGAGGATCAAACCCAGTGCCTCACACATGCTAGGCAAGCACTCTACTACTAAGCCACAAGCACAGCCCTTGTTTGTGTTTTCGACAAGAGCAGTGTTATCATTATGATAGCGACACTAGGCTTATTGGAATGGGCTCCAGAAAGTGGGAGGTGAGAAAAGTGCAGGAAGTGTAGGTGACTCTTCCAGAAGGTTCTTGCTAGAAAAGAGAGCAGGGAAAATGATGTGGTGGCTAGAACGTGTGTGATTCAGTGGGAACCATCCGCTATTGATGGTGTGGGTAAGACAAAAGACAGTCATTGCAGGAGCAGAGTCCTGGGAAGGAGGAAATGGGATATGAATTTAGAGAACTTCATGTTCAAAAGACTTTCAGATTTTAGTTAGTTGTAAGTTCAAAGTCTCATAGGGTTCTCAAAACAGTTTTCATTCATTAATTGGCACAATTTAATTACTCCCCCTAGAGTCATGGTTCAATAGAATTGAAAAACAGACATCATGCATTTACATAATCCAAAGTAGGATCACAGGTCCTAAGCAGGGGAGGTATTTGATGCAATGAAACCCCAATGGGTTATTGGACTCAGTGGGCAAATCAAACAGGGCCTGAGAACCAAATGATGAGGGAGACTTAGCCAGACAAAGAAAAAGTGGGATTGGAATGCACAAAAGGCCTGTGTGAGGACCTGGGGGAAGAGTGAGGCTGGGGCATGAAGAATGGGGAACCTTTGGGTCAGCCAAGGCAGAGCCTTTGGGGACACAGCAAGGAGGTCTTAAAATATAGATTACTAGGAATATCACCTCCCATCCACTGGGATGGCTATAATTCAAAAGACACAAAATAAGTGTTGGCAAGATGTAGAGAAATTGGAGTCTGGGGATGTAGCTCATTTGGTAGAGTGCTTACCTCACATGCATAAGGCCCTGGGTTCTATCCCCAGCACCACAAAAAAAAAAAAAAAAAAAAAAAAAAAAAAAAAAAAAGAGAAATTGGAACCCTTATATACTGATGGTGGGAATGCAAAATGGTACAGCTGCTGTCAAAGACATTACAACAGTTCCTCAAGGTAAACATATAATTTCCACATGATCCAGCAATTCCACTTCTGGGTATGTGCTCCCCAAAATTGAGTCAGGCACAGCAGTGCATGCCTATAATCCCAGCACCTCCGGAGGCTGAGGCAGGAGGATTGCAAATGAGACCAGCCTCAGCAACTTAACAAGAAACTGTCTCAAATTTAAAATTTTTTTAAAAGGGCTGGGAATGTAGCTCAGTGGCAAAGCACTTCTGGAAAAAAAGTACTGAAAAAAATTAAAATCAGGGATTTGAACAGGTACTCATACACCAATGTTCATGGCAGTATTGTACACAATAACCAAAAGGTGGAAATAAACCAAACATCAGAAGGATGAATGAATAGACAAAATGTGGTACTCCCATACAGTGGTGTATAATTCAGTCAGAAAAGTGGAATAAAGTACTGATACATGCTACAACATGATGTTAAGTGAAAGAAGTCAAACAAAGGCCATATATTATAAGATGCCATTTATATGAAATGTTCAGAAGAGGCAAATCAAAGAGACAGAAAGCAAATGAGTGGTTATCAGGGCCTGGGAAGGGTTGAAGGGAGTGAGTGTTTAGTGGGCAGGGGTTCTACTTAGGACTGATGAAGATGTTCTGGAAGTAGACAGTGCCAATGTTGACACCATATCTTTAATGTATTAAGTGTCACCAAATTCTACACTTTAAAATGTTTAATTTATGCTGTATTTAATTTAAATTATAAACATTTAAAAGGTTTAAAATATTTAAAAATACTTATTATTAGAGTGTTTCCAACTCAAAGGAAGAGAAAATTCCACCTGACCAGCTGGAGATTTAAAACTTATTCAGAGCTCCCTCCCTTAAAGAGAAATTTTGAGCTATTAAATTTTCACCACAGGATAACCAGGATGCTAAGAAACTTTAAAAACATCTACAAAAATTTATAAATCCTAAAATCTTTGATTTGGGGTGGGGAGCAGGTACTGGGATTAAACCCAAGAGTGCTTTACCACTGAATTAGATCCCCAACCATTTAAAAAAAAATTGTTTTTTTCACGGTGCTGGGGATTGAACCCAGGACCTTGTGCTTGTGAGGCAGGCAATCTACCAACTGAGCTATCTCCCCAGCCCAAAATTCCTTATTTCAATACAAGGTCTCACTAAGTTGCAGAGGCTGGCCTGGAACTTGTGATCCTCCTGTCTCAGACTCCCAAGTCAGCAGGATTACAGGTGTGCACCACCATACCTGGCAAAAACTTTGATTTCTATAACAAAAGAGGTTGTACTAGCTTGGAATGAAACAAACTTCCCTCAAGAGAAGCAATGGAGTTTGGGAAACATAGTAACTTGGGTTGGAAAGTGTTTTAACAATTACCATTGTTGAGAAATAATAGTAGTGAGCTCCCCATCCTAAAAAGCACTTAAATACACCTAAATGACTAACAGCCATGGATAGAACACAAGGAATTTCTGAATGTGGAGGGTTAAGCTGGAAGAGTTTTCATGTTCCCTTAAATCCAGAGAGATGCTATGACACATTTTCAAGAATCACTTAGGAGGGTAGATAGTAAAATTCTAACCCATGCATGCCTGGAATTCCAGTGGCTCCGGAGGCTGAGGCAGCAGAATCTCAAATTCAAAGCCAGCCTGAGAAACTTAGTGAGGTCCTGGGCAACTTAGTGAGTTCCTAAGCAACTTAGCGAGACCCTGTCTCTAAATAAAATATAAAAATGTGCTGGGGATGTGGTTCAGTAGTTAAGTGCCCTGGGTTCAATCCCCAGTATTAAAAAAAAAAAAAAAAAAATTCTAGCCCAAAGAAACCTTATTTTTTTCCAAAATGCTACCAAATTCATTGTTACTAGGCAATTAGGAAGAGTAAGAGGAGTAAGAGAAATCATTGTCAACTAGTACAAATGGTGAACTTGTTGAATGCTTTCTGAGCTCTGTGCACAGTTCAATTTTAAATTCCATCTGCAAAAACAAGGACACTGTCAGATTAGCTATATTCTTGGGCATTCATTGTGAATTTCTGATACAATGCCCTGAACCCTGATCTAAATTCACATACGTGGGTAACTCAGTCCCAGTCCCAAATATGGAGTGGCCCATGAAAGACACAAGCATTAGAGACAGACACAGCCTAGACGTCTAGATTGAAATACTCAATACAAAATTAAAGAAAAATCACTTGCCAATTGCTCTGACTCACAGAAGACAGCATGAAATGACCTGTATTTTAAAGGCAGGATCCACTTTCAGTCAACTTTGAAATCCCAGGCCCCCTAGGCTGCTGCTTTTTTCTATTTTCCCTGCATCCTCCTCACGTCAATCTAATAGGCAATACTGTAAAACCTAATGCTGTATGGAACGATTCTCCCAATTCTCTAAGTCACAGTTGTACTGGACACTGGCTCTGAAAGGGACGGAATGGACCCTTGGGAGAGGACTTGCACCTGTTCCCTGAAGCCCAGACTAGCAATCCTACAATCTGGAAATTTCTCCTATAGACAATAACATGGCGGAGTAGACATCTGGACTCAAATCAAAATCTCGAATTGCTATGAACTTACTGTGTATCCTAGGACACATCACCTAGAATCTCCAAGACTCAGTTTTCCCATCAAAGAACACATGAGGAAAGCTCCCTACACAATATGTAGTCAGGAAAGTATGAAGGGGAATCTAGAGTCCTCACTTGATGTGCAGGGAAGTGCTCAAGAGAAAGCCAGGGCCTGGAGAGATGGTGCATGCCTGTAATCCCAGCAGCTCAGGAGGCTGAGACAGGAGGATCACAAGTTCAAAGTCAGCCTCAACAACTTAGCTGAGCAATTCAGTGTGACCCTGTCTCTAAATAAAATGCAAAGTATGGCTGGGGATGTGACTCAGTGGTCTAGTGCCCTTGAGTTCAATCCTCTGTACCAAAAAAAAAAAGAAAAAGAAAAAAGAAAGCCAGGGACATAGACACCCACTACGCCTCCATCTGTCACCTGCATGTGACTGGAAAAGCCCATAGAAGAGTCACAAAGGGCCTATTTTCTCCCACCCCAGGGACAATTAGACTTTTAAATATCTTGCAGGTAAAAATTGAATCTTCTTGTCTTCCCTCCATAGGTTGAATATAGTAAAATGTAGAAGGTATAGTTGGTCATCTTGAGAGGACTTTTAATAATAATAATAATAATATAATAGTGACTAGAGTGTTTTCAAAGTAACATCACCTTCCTCTCCAAGGTCCTTCTAGGACCTCTTTCTCCTAGGTCTGTCCCCCTATCCCCAAACCCTGACCCAGTGCTGGTTTGCTTCCTAGGTCTTGGAGAGCTCTGTGCTTTCCACTGTATCTTCCATCGCTCCTTCTCCTATTCATCTCGCCTACTCTCAGATGGGTGCAGTGGGGCATGCCCACAATCCCAGCAACTCAGGAGGCTGAGGTAGGAGGATCACAAGTTCAAGGGCCAGCCTGGGCAATTTAGAGAAATTCTGTCTCAAATTAAAAAAATTTAAAAGGATTGGGAGGGAGTGGGGGCTGGGGATGTACTTCAGTAGTAGAGTGCTTGCCTAGCAAATGCAAGGTCGTGGGTTTCATCCCCAGCACAGGAGAAAAAAAAAAAAAAAAACAGGACTTGGGGATATGGCTCAGTTTGTAGAGTGTCCTGGAGTTCAATCCTAAATATGGGGTTGCAGGGGAAGAAAGGGGAGGCAAAATGTGAGACCAGGTGCTTCCAGTCCTTTTTGCACTATATATTGGAATGCCTTTGCCCTAAAGCTGCTTTCTGGCTATCCAGGGTCTCCTCAGACTCAACAGGGTACAAGAAGGGATGGCAATAATATCACCACCAAGATCTCCATCAATAGCTACTGTTTATTGAACCCCAAAGGTAAGTGCTTTACTGGTATTATCTGCCTCAATTCCTACAACAGTATAAGGTGGGGACTATAATTATACCCATTTTACAGATAAGATGTATCTGGAAATAAGGTCTCAGGATTCCAGAAGGAGTAGAAGTAAAAACCCCAATGGACACAGGTACTTTAAGAAAAATTCTTATATGTGTGTAACACATACATGAAGTGACAATTACATAGAACATAAGGGCTTATGATGAAACACAACTACCTTCTCCCCACCCTGTCCCCACCAGTGGCCTTACCCAAAGGCGACCTCTTTTAATTTTGTTTAGATTCTTCTGGAGGTGACTTATGGAGGTGAGGCAGTTTGGATAGTGGCATGAACATTTTTGGTTGTCACAGTGATGGAAGGGAAGGATTGGGATGTATGGGACACCACTGGCATTTAGTAGACCCAGGACTGGGTGTTAAGCCTCCTGTAATGCACAGGATGGTCTCACACAATGAAGACATGTCCCCAATTCTCACGCAAGATTTTAATGTCCTCTGGACATTCATACAGATGCAAAATCTGCTTCTAATGATGAGTGCCTAAAAAGTAACACATATGAACACAAGATATTTTGGTATTGGCCAGACATAGTGGTGAATGCCTATAATCCCAGTGGCTTCAGAGGCTGAGGCAAAGCCAGCCAGTTCAAAGGCAGCCTCAGCAACTAAGCAAGGCCCTAAGCAACTCAGAGAGACCCTGTTTCTAAATAAAATACAAAACAGGACTGGGGATGTGGCTTAGTAATTAAGAACCCCTGGGTTCAATCCCCAGCACCAAAAAAAAGAAAAGACATTTTGGAATTATGACTTGTGTAAATTTACATGTAAGTTGAGGGAAGACTGCCATTTATTTTGCTGGGAACTTTACCTGGTGACCCGGACCCTCTTGGTATTTGAATTACCAAAACAATACATCTTGATCAATGGGCCTTTTAGTAGTCCCATTAATGGGGATTCTACACCTAGGCTGTTCATTGGATGACTTCTTTACATCTTCCAATGGCACTGTGCCTGAGCATTTACACATTGAGAAAGACCCTATTACTTTCAGTTCTCCTTCATAGTTAGGAATGGTATTGATTTTTTTCTTTGTGTTTGGGTTCTATATCAGGAATACAGAAGGGACCTTGCAAATGTTTATTCATTCAAAATATCATATTCCGGAGCTGGGGTTGTGGCTTAGTGGTATAGTGCCTGCCTAGCACACGTTGGGCCCTGGGTTTCATCCTCAGCACTATATAAAAATAAAATAAAGGTATCGTGTCCACCTACAACTAAAAATATATATATTTTAAAAAAACAAAAAACAAAATGTCATAGTCCATGGAGTTGGGAGCAATGATTCCTGTCTTGATAATATGCTTAATCCTCTCTTTCTTGATTGATCAACTTTAGACAATGTGTACTGGTACCTTTACATGAAAGATAAGGATTATGTCACTTAAATTATCCCTCCTCTCAAATATTTATTTCTTTTTCCATCAAATTTTGGCAGCATCTTCTGACGCCCCACTTAAGAGTCTAAGGACATTAAGGACATTGATGCTTATTAAACATTTTTAAATGTACTTCATTTTTTTCAGAACAGTTTTAGGTTCATAGCAAACGTGAACTGAGTATAGAGTTCTCACGTGCCCCCAACCTCCACACCAGCCCTGCCTGCCCCACACTATCAATATCTCACACCAGAAGTGCTATTTGTTATATCATTATCATCTAATGTCCTTAGTTGCTGCTGCACATTCTGTAGGTTTTGGCAAATGTACAATGACAAGTGTCCACCAAAAATCCTCTTGGCTCTGCCTATTCATTCCCTTCTCCCCCGACCCCAGCAACCACTGACCTGTGAGGCCACTTTCACTCATATTCTCCTGTGTCCTGCTTGGTGTCAGCTATACTTTTATATTGTCAAGGTTTGCTAACATTTTCATGTAGTTGTGTAAACAGAGCTGTCATTTGTTTCGTTTTGCCCGTAGGTGACCAAATATTGAAACCCAGTTCATGGATTTTCTGTTAGGTTGAGAAGGCAGCCATTTTCCTGAGAGTCAAGAGGATATAAAAGAAAAAAAAAAATGTGTCTGATGTGCAGAGGAAGAAACTAGAGTAAGCAAGAGGCAGAGGGATTTTTAAGAATCAAATATCAAGCAGGGTTTCTGCTCATAGAGATTGTGCTGGAGAGATAAGACCCATACGTGTGATTAAATGTTCCCTGAAAGACTATAGTGAATACTGTACCGTAGACTTGAAAATCGCTAACAGTTTTAATATTTTCACCATATACACGCACACAAAATGATAACTAGGTGATGAATATGTTAGCTCGATTGTGGTAATCATTTCACAATGTATACACACATCAAAACACGTTGTACATGGTAAATATACACAATTTTTATTCATCCTTTATACTTCAACAAAGCTGGAAGTAAAACATTGGAACAGACAAAATGCAAACTTATGGTTCAAAATTAGTCTGTACTCCTAGAAGAGGTACTGAGGTTCAGTTAAAGGTCAAATTTCAAAAAAAAATCTGTTGAATATGATTGTTTTAATTTTTGCAAGCTTTCATTGGGATTACATTTACAGAACATAAAAATTAATCATTTTAAAATGAACATTTGAATAGTATTTAGTAATGTCCATTAAAAAGTTATGAAGCATCTTTTTTTGTAATTTAAAATTAAGCTGGGTGCAGTGGTGTGTGCCTGTTGTTCCATCCAGTAAGGAGGCTGAGACAGGAGGATCATTTGAATCTAGGAGTTCGAAACTAGCCTGGGCCCCATAAAAAGACCCCCATCTCAAAAAAACAAACAAAAATCAAGTTGAATTATTAGGACTTTTTTTTTTTTGGGTACTGGGGATTGAACCCAGGGCCTTGTGCTTGAGAGGCAAACACTCTACCAACTGAGCTATATCCCCAGCCCTATTAGGACTATTATTAGACTATCTTCATCTTGGAGTAAGGTACAAATACATATATATTTCTACATATCTCTTCCTGATTGTAAAAGTAATTCTTTCCATCCCGAGCACCCTGGGGGAGGTGGAGAATCATGTTCATTGTAAATCTGGGAGAACACAAAAGGGTATAAAAATAAAACTAGCCAGGTAGAGTGGTGCACGCCTGTAATCCCAGTGGCTCAGGAGACTAAGACAGGAGGATCATGAGTTCAAAGCCAACCTCAGCAAAAACAAGGCACTAAGCAACTCAGTGAGACCCTGTCTCTAAATAAAATACAAAATAGGACTGGGGATGTGGCTCAGTGGCCAAGTACCCCTGACTTCAATCCCTGGTACCTAAAATAAATAAAAAATACAAAATAGGGTTGGGGATGTGGCTCAGTGATTGAGTACCCAGAGTTTGATCCCCAGTAACTGCCCTCCCCCCCAAAAAAAAAAAAAAAAAAACTAGACTAAAAAACTCCATTCCAGAGATAAACCCTGTTAGTATCTTGGTATGATTTAGTACACTGTAAGGATAATGTCACTGCTATAACAAATAAGCCTCCAAATACTCAATGGCTCAAACATAATAACAGTGTATTTCTGGGTCCAGATCCTCCAGGTTGTCAATATATAGAGGAGAGCACCCACCCCTGTTCCACAGAGTCATTAAGTGACCCAGGCCGACAAAGGCAATTCCACCTTCAGCATGTGGATTCCAGAGGCACCTTGTGTGTCAGCTGGGAGAAGGGAAAATTATGTAGAATTGTGCATGCTGGAGATTTTGTGGGTAAGCACTGGAACCGGTAGATGTCATTTGGGATCTCATTGGTTAGAACTCAATCATGTAGCCCCACCTAACCTAAGGAGTATGGGTAATGTAGTCTGGCTGTGTAACCAGATAGAAAAAATGTGTTTGTTGAAAAAATAATAATCTCTACCTTAGTGTATTTTCTTTCAGCCATTTTCAATATGTATACATGTATATATGAATACAACTAGGATTATAATATATATTTAGCTTTTTATTTGGCTTAAAAAAACCCTTTTTATTTGAGCATTTTCCTACGTAATTCTTTGCAAACAAGGCTACATGATATCCAATCATATAGATCAGGGTTTCTCAACCTCTGCACCATGGACATGTGGAACTGGGTGGATAGTTCTTTGTTGGGAGAAGGGAGAGGACTGTCCTGGGCACTGTGGTTGTTTAACAGCATCCCAGGCCTCTGTGTACTAGATGCCTGTGGCACTTGCCCACCTCCCCCATGATGATCAAACTATTTCCAGTTGGTTGAGATGGTACATGACTAATCCCAGCTACTCAGGAGGCTAAGATATGAGGATCCCAAGTTCAAAGCCAGTCTGGGCAACTTAGTGAGACCTTGTCTCAAAATAAAATTTAAAGGGGGGGATGTGGCTCAGAGTGCTTGCTTAGCATGTGTGAAGCCCTGGGTTCCATCACCAGCACTGCAAATAAATGAATGAATAAATAGACTCTCTCCTCTGTAAATAAATAAATAAACCATCTCCAGGCATTGCTAAATGTCTCAAGGGTTGGGGGAGGGAGGGCAAATCACCTTCAGTTGAGAACCACTGAATCAGCTTAACAAAAACTTTATTTGTTTCCTGTCTATTAAGCAATTGTTGCTTTCTTGTTTTATTTTGTGACTTTGTTTGCTACTTTATCTCACCCTCTGATGAACATCCTTTCATATTAATTTTGGCTTTAACAGTTGTTATTTACTTAGGAGAGAATCCCAGAAGAGGGATTATTAGGTCAGAGGCTATGAATATTTTGAAGTCTTTTAATACATACTGCCAAATGGCTTTCCAGAAAGCCTTGACCAATTTACTTACCCACCTGCAGTGCAGCTTGCTTTAATTTGTAAAGGTTTTGGTTACTTAATATGAGAAAAATTATTATTATTTTAAGATAGTATTTCTTTAAAAAATAGTGAAATAAAGTATGCTCATTTGCCCATCTTCTGCACCATTAGTAGCCTTTGTTAATTTCCCAACTGCTGTTTTGTTTTTCTTAAGGATTTTAGGGACAATTGCTTGTTGAAATCAATCCACGAGGCTTCCAAAGTGAGGAAATTTTTCTATTAAAATGTGGCTTTCCTTTGACATTGTATACACAATTGTTATACTTTTTTTTTTCCTTTTAATCACAGCATCCCATTGTGACTAACTTCAATATTTGGACAGCTGTTCTTTCTTTTCTTTGGCTAAAAAAAACCCAAGACTTCTAGGGAATGACAGAAAGCGGACCAATGGGTTTACTTTCATCTCAGTGCATAAAACCTTCCAATTCTTGGTTCCAGGGTGGCTCCTTGAGGTTGTATCTTGCCAAAATACTACTTCAGACTATCATGCCCAAATTCCATCCTGTCATTTTCAGGGTCTCCTAAGAGCCTTCTAAGATGTAGGACCCAGTCAAACTGCTCTTCCCTAAACCAGGATTTAGCATTAATTCCTCATGGTCCTCACCTTTGCAGGCAGTCTGGGTTACTGTCATCTGCAGCTGGATTCCTATATACACGTACACTAAGGAATTGTTCAAACGGATTACTTCTCTGTAATAGGAAGACAAAAAGTTAAACCTATGAGCTCCTGCTGTTTTATTACTGCACAAAGATTGGTTAGGAATGATTATTCCCGTGGGATTGTGAAAATGAGCCAGTGATCCGCCTAGCACAAATCTCTGTCCTTTTATGTAAAATATTATTAGGTTTTCTAGAGCTCTGCCTTGATAAAATCTTTCCTAATCCAATAAATTTCAATAGATGAAATGTTTGCTTCCTTCTCCCTTTCTCCGTGCCAAAGCCTCTCTATTCTGGCTTAAATGTCCCTTAAATGTACTATCTATTGTTACTGTTTATGTAACCCTCTGTTCAAGTATCACGATGTATTTTCAAAACAATAAAGGAACACAACATAAAATATTAGGGGCAAATATCGGACTCAGAAATGTCACAGAAAGCATTAGCCATAAAAAAACGGTAAGGGGTCTCATGACTTTTCTAATTCCTTTGGAGACAGAAAGATTCTTCGCTAAGAGACAGAAGGAATTCGAGCCCTGGACACTGTTAAACCATTAATTCACTTAAAGGCTCAAGTGCGAGGCCTGAGCAACGAAGAGTCTACGAAGTCTCTAATATAGCCTTCCAGAGATCAAGTGGACCGATCGTGGTCACCACCAGATCTGGCCCTCTTCCAGATTGGAGGGTGTTACCTGTGCCCTTCCAAGTCGTTTGTTATTCACTAGTAATTTCAAATAGTGCTTTGCCACCTTGGATACACATTGGGGTCACCTGGGGAGATTTTTGAAGTCCGATACCTGGGTCCCACTCGCAGAGGCCCTGATGAAATGGGGTTCCAAACCTCCCCAATTGGTATTGATGCCAACAAGCTGCCAGGGTTGAGACCCACTGAGTTTGAGTCACCACTCAGTCGCAGCCCACATGAGAACAAAAGGATCAGGGGGTGCTTATTAAAGCAGCACTGCCAAATACTGGGTCTTCTCCGGTCAGTGTCCCGAACCTCAGTTTCTTTATCTGTACAATGGGTAATGGTTAAAACCCCCTCCAACTCGAATAGTTTTCATCTGGGACGCGGATCCGCACCTCCGGGATCCTAGAACCCTACTCCCCTCGCTCCCCATTCCCCCACTGGCTCTTCCGGTTTCTGCACCCCTCGCCGCCCGCTCGAGGGTCCCGGAGAAAGCCGCGAGCGTCGCCCGCAGCCTGGCCGTGCCCGCTGTCCCCAATCGGGCCCTAGCTCCGGGTTCACAAAGCCCCCGGCGCTGACGTCAGGGCCCCTCTCGGCGCGGCCGGCCCCCAGTGCAGGCGGAGCCGCGCCGTGCTCCCACCCCGGCCAGCAGCGAGCAAGCCAGCGGCCAGCCCAGCGCAGCCCAGCGCAGCCAGCCCGGAGCCCGGCCCGCGCACGTGCCCGCCAGACCTGCAAACTTGTGCCACCCGTTCTGCCTGTCCCCGGGGAGCCAGAGAGCCCGCGGCCCGTGCCCCTCCCGCCGGTCTCCAGCCATGGGTAAGCGAGCATGCTGGCCCCGCGCCACCGCCACCGACTCACGCCCCCGCCCCGCCGGGGGTCCCGCCCTAGCCCGGTTCAGGTGGCACTTCCTTCGCCTCCGCGGTGTCTGGGTGGAGACCGGTGTAGGGGGAAAGGAGGCTGCAGGTGGGTGGGGCTTGGTTCAGGTGTCCAGAACGCCCAGGTGAGCCTCCCTGCCCCATCCCGGTGGCGTCCCCACTCCGGGTGCACCTAGGCTGCACCCCCTGGCGTGCGAAGCGCGGGAGCCGGAGAGCTGGGCCCCCGGCTGGGCTCGCCGAGAGTGCAGACGGCGCGTCCCGGTTTGCGGGCTCCTGGTTTATTTCAAGGGGTTGGTGGAGGAGCTTCTTGCGGGTTTCCCGGGACGATCCCCCTGTCGCTAGAGCTCCCAGCACCGAGTTCAATCATGTCCCGCTCTTGTCTTCCTATTCTCCTTAAACCCACATGAAACACATGCTCAGTTCCCCAAACCCGGGGTCTTACCAAGAGCTCCTTTTGGAATCCTGATCTTGAAACCAGGCAAGTGGGAGGGGAGGGGAAGGGAGGGGAACCAGGGTGAGTCTCTTCTTTGTCCCCTGTTCCAACTACATAAATGCGGCTCGGGCGCAGGTGAAGAAGGTGTGAAGCGGGTTCCAGTGCCATTGGGATAACGACTAGCAACGATAAAAGACTCAGCTCAGGAGAGTGAAAATCTTCAACCTGGCCCGAGGCCGGTGTTAGGCGGCTATAGGATTCTTTCTGACACTTCTTAACACCCAGAAATGCTGCTGTCAGCAACATGTCGCTAAACGGGGGATCGGAAGGAAAACTCGTGAAGAGTGCCTTGGAAATTAACCTAATTCCGCGGTATTCCTGGAAATGTCTGTCTGAGAGCTGTGCTTGGGAAAGGTTTTCTCTCTCTCTTTCATTCTCCTTCCCCAGTGACAGCTCCAGCCACCAGCTCCACAGATTGTGGAGCGCCCCTCTGAAGCATTTCTAATGAGGAAGTCTGTGGGTTTAACCTTTGCAGGTTAATGGTGAGGGCTTGGAAATTGCTTATTGGTCCCCCTACATTCCCCATCTTTTAGGCACCACCCTTACCTCTGCAATTAAGTGTGTGTGTGAGGGTGTGGTAATTCTGTATTGATTATGATTTTGGGTGAGGCATAGTAAGGAGGGCATTTATTTTGTTTTTAAAAGGAAGCTCAAAGAATTTTATAGTTTAATTTTAAAAATTTACTCAAAATATGAAAGTGAGCCTCCCTTCTCCCACAAAATCCAACAGGAAATTTTCTTCCCAAAAAGTTAAGTGAGAGCTAGGGGATTGGATCTTTCTAGAAAGGACAAAATGGACTGGCCTATAGCTCTGGTTCCTGCTTCTTTTAATGCCCCTGTGTGAGTAGTCACATCACTCAAGGCTCCCTTTTAAGTAAGATTCATACACAAAAGCCGGTGATGGCTGTGGCCCTGGCTGTGGCTGTGGCTGGCCCTGTGGCTGCATTTGTAGTAGTAACAGTCAAAGATGTTGCAGTTCTGCAGAAGTGCAGAATTGAGGAAAGCACAAATTAATTTTCTTGAAATAAAGTTATTTTTGGTTTCTAAACAACTGGCTTTTAGATTTGTATGTGGAATTTGAGCATAGAATGACCACATGGGGACCTTCTTCACAATGCTTTCACAACACTTTGGACTAATTGGGGCTGGACTTTATTTTTCAATAGGTATGGAAGGTAGATGAAATTCTCACGAAGCCAGTGTCCAAGCCAGAGGCCTGTTCTCAAGGAAGTACTTTGTATCTTGGACAATTATTGCTTCTACACTTCAACCAACAATTTATGTTAATTTGTGCATACTTCACTGGTTTTGGCAGTATCCTTGGTTTTTAATTTTTAGTTTTACATTAAAAAGAAAGCTCCCTTCGAGCCAGAAAGGAAACATACTGATTTCCTTTAGATTCTCAGTAAATACACTACAGGGCCATGAACTGGTTTTATTTTTCCAGATGTATTTAATTACTGAACATACCCTTCTGAATGTTGTAACTGAAATGATTTAATGTTGGGAAAATCCTGAACATGGGTTCATTGAATGGATTCTTACACAAGTCACTTCCTAAGCCTGATATCAGTTAATCCACTGGTAAAATGGATGAGGCTTCCAAAACTAAAAGTCTCTCTGGAGTCACATTTTAAGATATTCAAAAATCTTTGAGTAGAAAAATAAAATAATGAACAGTAGTGTGTGTATGATTCTCTCTTGATGCATCTTAAAACATGGGTTTTTTTTTAATTGTTGAGATGATGATTTCCCCCCAGCTTTGTTTAGCTATAATTCGTACATCAAGTCTCCAAGTCAGTGGGTTTGAATGTGTTCAGAGTTGTGCAACTATTTCCACTATCTAATGTGAGAACATTTTCATCACTCCCAAAAGAAACCTTGTACCCATTAGTAGTCACTCCTCATTCTCCCCTCCCCCAGCCCCTAGCAACCACTAACCTACTTTCCATCTCTACAGATTTGCCTCTTCTGGATGGTTCATGTAAATGGAATAAGCCAATTAATGTTTCAAGTGTATTTGACTACTCAGTAACTTTGGTTGTTTTGCACAAAGAGAAGATGTTGGTGTATTCTTTGTATGCAATACACTACCTAAATGAGTGTGTTGAAACTATTTGTCTGACTGAAGGGTTCCACATATGCCCCAACTGCCCTCTCCCCACCAGTGTTAGCTGTGGTTTTATCTGATAGAAACTCATCTAGGCCAACAGAATTTTGATAGTGTTACTTTGTTCACAGGCCTGAAGACATAGTAACTAAATGGATTCCGTGCACTAACTTCTTAGAAGACATTTGTGGAATAGCCCTGATGCTTCCATATGGCTCATATATTCAGAGAGAAATACTGATTTTGTTTCATTAGCTGCCCATAATTTTAAATTGAAAATTGTATGTGAAATGATCAGATACAGCAAAACATCAAAATAATTGCTTTGACTCCTTTTGTAATAAGAAAGGTTTTTTTTGTTTGTTTGTTTGTTTTGTTTTGTTTTTTGTTTTTGTTTTTGTTTTGAGACGAGAGTCTCATTCTGTTGCCCAGGCTGGTCTTGGAACTCCTGACCAAAAGCCATCCTCCTGCCTCAGCCTCCTGAGTAGCTGGTACTACAGGCCTGTGCTACCAAACTCAGTTGAAAGGAAGTTTTTAGAAGGATTATAAGCAGCCTGGAGATTTGGATGAAAAAGTGCCTGATTCAGTGAGCCTAGGGGGCCTGGGAGTTTGCATTTCTTCCTTCCTTTCTTTTTTTTTTTTTTTTTTTTTTTTTTTTTTTTTTTCCCATTTTTTTCCTTTGGTACCAGGAATTGAACTCAGTGGTACTTCACCATGGAGCTACATCCCCAATCCTTTTTATTTTTTATTTTGAGACAGGGTTGCTAAATAGCTAAGAGACCCTCCAAATTATTGAAGCTGTCCTCTACCTTTTGATCCTCCTGCCTCAGCCTCTGGGATTAGAGGTTTGAACCACCCACCCGGTGGTGTGGTTTCTGCAGTTCATACAAGCTCTCAGGTGTGACTGATCCTGGAGCCAGGAAAGAGGGAAAAGCCTGGCAGGCCAGGGAGGCCTGTTGCCCGCCCCAGCTTACCCCCTAATTTGCTGTGTGTTCCTGGGTGAATCACTTTCTTTTCTTAACCCCAGTTTACTATAAAATAAAAAGATTCTGTGAAATTACTTCTTTGCAGTCTTACAAATCTACAAGTATGTAATTTAGGAAAAAGAAATGAGAGAGTAATATTATGCTTGAAAAACATGAGTGAACAGCCCCCTAATTGTTTAAACACTATTCCGTTCCCTGAAGCCAGTATTACAAGCATCATTTTGTAGTTGGGTTAAATGCTGGCATTTTCCATGTGCCCGCCTACAGGATGATGGGCTCTTCTCCAAGGAAACTGGTAGAGGAAGCCATAATGTGTACCCTCTTTAACACTTCCAGCTTGGGCTTTTGCCCTTGTCTCTTTGGAGCTGTCTGTACCAGAAAGCCCTTCCTCAACACCAGGACTGCCCTCAAAAGGAAGTACTGAAGATGCATATGTGGAAATTTGCTCTGAAATTCAGATGCAATTGGAAACAAAGGAATGGTCTCCCAATGAGTAAGGGCAGGAAATGTTCCCAGCATGTGCTAGCTGGCCTCCCTCTGAGTGTAAAGGTCTAATAAGAGCCCACCCCTGATGCTCTTGGATAGTAGTTCTTTCAAATCAGGTGGGCAGACTGAGATTTTGAGTAAATCTTATAGTCCAATTCCAGAGAGTACTGTTTGTGACAAACAGGAAATAATTAATTCTTTCCTGTATTTTTCCTCTAGCAAAACCTGTTACCCAAACCACTTGGCCCCTCCAAGGGCTTCCTAGAGGAGATGCTTCTCATCTGCTGCATTGGGAATCAAGCAATTGAATGGTTTATTTAAAATGCTAAAGTGGTGAATCATAGAAGGTGCCACATACGTGTCCTAAACATTTAATTTAACTTGAAACATTCATTTGCTGATTATTTTGTTGTTGAGACTTTGCTTCAAGTGTGACATCCTGATTGAAGTTCCTTGGTCTTTCTTACATGAATCGTAGCCCAGTTCATTGGCTTCTGATTTCCATTTTCAATTCCTTTAAGGTAGAATGAGAACATAAAAGCATTAGGAACCCATCTCTGTGCAGACTCTTTATATTACCTACCCTACTCCCCTTAAACCTCTATAATTGTCTTGCCCATAATTCTTTTGGCAACAATTTTCCAAGTAATTCATTTTCGTTAAGACTTTTCTAAGCAATGAACTTGGTTTTCAAAGAAAGAAAAACTTTCTTTTGGGACTCATTTATGTAATATCAAATTAAATTTTATAATTGTGGTATAAATAAACTGGCCTGAACAGGTTTGGGAATGAACACAAGGGATTCTTCTTGAGTACAGGATTCAGCTGGTGAGAGTTCTACCCAGACATCCTGGGAAAGAGTCTAGAAGCCAAGTTCTGTGGACAGTGGCCAATATGGTTTAGGAAAAAAAAAAAAAAAAAAAAGGCAGATACAGGGTAAGTGGTCATGGTACCTTAGATGAACGTAGGTAAGAGAGTTCCTACTGTATTTTTGAACCTTTGTCATCCATTTAATAATTGTACTATGATTTTTCTGATTATGATGATTTGACTTGTGTTTTTAACATGCCTCCCTTTTGGTTCAAATGCCAAATTTTTCAAGAGCAGAGATTGTTTTATTCATCATTATATTCCAGTATGCATTCAAATGATTGGCATATTAAAGATGATTTATAGATGTTTGTTTGGAAAAGTGTGGATTTTTGTCATGTAAAATGCATTTTGTTAGTGTCTGTCTATATTATAAATGTATGGATTGTGAGATATAAAAATTATACTTATCTATGTATTAACTGTATGATAAACCATACTAAGTAAAATAAGGTAGATGATGTTGTTGTTCCTGAATAATATTAATACTTTGATCATAGAATTTCACAGAATAACAGAATTTTAGCACTCGAAGTCACTTTAAAAGTACTTTGATGGCTTCAGGCATACACAGACCCAAGAACAATTTAAAGAGCAGCTTGAATGTTCTTCCATTACTTTTTATGCCTTTAGCTTTTCTTCTGATGTTATAAAGTATTTTCCTCTCTCTGGTGAATAGAACTTTCTTCTTGTCAGGTTTTTAAAGTTCGGGAAATCTCAGGGAGAAACACTTTGCTTAAGTGGAACTTAGTTTTGCCCTGGGGATTAAAAGAAAACAAAGGGCTGGGGATGCAGCTCAGTGGTAGTGCACTTGCCTGGCATGAGCAAGGGCCTGAGTTCCATCCCCAGCACTGCAAAGAAAAAAAAAAAACAAAAACAAAAACAAAACAGTTTTATGTTTACTTTTTTACTGTGTGTATTAGGGTTAAGTAAGTATCAACTGCAATGCCCTGGAACTCCTATGTGCACAATTCTAATTAGGCCTCTGTATTCCTGTTACACACTGTCACTGAGGCTGTCAAAGGAACTAAAGACAACAGCTTACTCAACAAGTGTTCAGAGTCCTGCTCAGGTGAGCCAAGGACTGTGCTAAGTCTCCAAGCAAAAAAAAAAAAAAAAAATCAATAAGAAAGATTTTGTCCTCAAATGACCAGTCATTTCACAAAGGCAGATAAACAGTGAAGTACAAGATCTGTAGGAAAAAGAAAAAGAGCTGAGGACAAAGGGGCGAGGGGATATTTCAGAGAGAGATTCTCTGGAAGGTGGTTCTTTGGAGTCTTGAAGGATAAGCAGAATAATGAGGGTCAGGATATCTGGTTTTTTTTTTTTTTTTTTTTTAATTGGGAAAGAACATTCTAGGGTCTGGGTACAGATGTGCAAAAGTGGAGCCATGACAGCAGCTGTCATATGGGCAGCTTGAGGAGTTGGGAATGGTCTGAGTATTGGGGAACAAGAAGAGCTGGGACCAGGCCACACAGTGACATGCCAGGAAAGAACTTGATCATTATTCTCTTGGCTGTAGGGAAGGGATTTTAAGCAGGCAAGTGACAGCTGGAGAAAAAGAAAAGAAACCCACTGAGAGAGATTCCTTAGTGTCTGATTGTAAAATTCCAAATAAAAGTATAGAGTTTTGAGAAGGGTGAAGCTTTGTGGCTATATGGAGCATTCCATAGGGACTTGGATGAGAGGTGTGTCGAGAGAATGGAAAGGACTGAGGTAACCCTTGCAGAGTGGTAGGAGTAAACAAGGTTGACAGTGGGATCCTGAAGAAACTGACCTGGACTTGGCAGAGTAGGTGTGGGGGAGAACAGAATAAGATTTGGTGGGGAACTGAGAGCCACAGGGGAGTAATAAATTTTAGTTGATTACAAATGGACTCCCACAAATCAATCTTTTTTCGGGGGGTACCAGGAATTGAACTCAGGGGCATTTGACAACTGAGCCACATCCCCAGCCCTATTTTGTATTTTATTTAGAGACAGGGTCTCACTGAGTTGCTTAGGGCCTCACTTTTGCTGAGGCTGACTTTGAACTCGCTATCCTCCTGCCTCAGCCTCCCAAGCCGCTGGGATTACAGGTATGTACCTGGCCCACAAATCAATCTTGCAAAAAATGTTTAAATCTTGTCATTTGCTTTCTTCCTTTAAAGGGTAGAGAAAGAAATGTGAGCTTTCTGGAATGGGAAGAGATAAGGGTGATCTTTGATGTGACTCCAGAAGGGATGGGGGTTGAAATGGAACCCCATCTTTATCTATTTGATTATTAATTTTTAAAGCAGCATTATTCTTCCTTAAATATTTGAAAAATTCACCCATGAAACCATCTTGGTCTGTTTTTTGGGAATTTTTTGTGTGTGTGCATGTGTGGAAATGTGTTTTTATTAATTATATTTCTTTAAGAGATATAGAATGATTCAAACCTACTCTTTGTTTTTGTTTTGGTAAGATCTTTTTTCAAGGACTTTGTCCATTTTATCCAGGTTATTAAGTTTATTCATGTAAAGTTCATAATAGTCTTGTATTACCTGTTTAATCTTATCGTGCATGCTAAGTGCACACTTTACCACTGAGCTACGCCCCCAACTCCTTGCTATTTTTCACAATCAATCTCATTTAAATTTAATTTTAGGGCTGGGATATAGTTCAACAGGAGAGCAGTTGCTCTG
Organism: Sciurus carolinensis; assembly: GCF_902686445.1. Lineage (NCBI taxonomy): Eukaryota > Metazoa > Chordata > Mammalia > Rodentia > Sciuridae > Sciurus > Sciurus carolinensis. The sequence continues at coordinate 10,087,725 of NC_062232.1, read as the reverse complement.
GGTTTGATCCTCAGCACTGCAAAAAAGAAAAAAAAAAAAAAACAGTTAAACGTGATCTTTTGAATTTTAATACCTGTATGTCACTCAGTATATTTGAACTTGGCATAACAAGTTTCATGGTAAATGATCTTGGTCTGGGGATGTGGCTCAGTGACAGAGTGCCTGGGTTGATTCACAAGAAACAAATAAGTAAATAAACAGAGTAGATGTTCAGTTGACCTTAGTATTTGTGTATTTATTTGGTTTCTATAGCGCTTAAATTCTACTTTCTTCTTTGGAGCAACTGGTGACAGGTACTGAAAGAAAAGTCCCTTTTTCTTCCCATTTAAATAATTTTTGGAGCAACGTTTCTCAGCATCAGCACCTTTGACATTTTGGTTTGGAAGATTTTTGTTATGGGGAACTGTTCTGTGCATTTTGGGGTATTTGGCAGCATTACTGGCCTCTCCCCATCACATGCTGTAACATTCCCTAGTTGCAACAACCAGAAAAACATCACCAGACATTGCCAGATAATAGGGAGAGGGGAGCGATATTGTACCAGATCGAGAACCACTGCTTAAGAAAGAGCAGGAGGAATTGAAAACGTTTTGTGCTTCACAGTATCATAAATTCTGAGTAGTATTGTTACTGAAGACTTCCTTGAGAACATCTGTGGAATGGGAGGCTCTCTGATATAAGGGGTATTTTTCCCTCATAAAAAGGATGGTCGATTTTGCTAGCTAAAGAAAGTTTTGTTTTGAACCTTTTCCAACATCAACAGAGAATCTAGAGGCATCATGGAGAGTCTGACAGACCACCTGATTCATTCTGTCTTTGGAGTTTTTAAAATGGTACCCAAACTATTCTGGAAATTGGATGCTGTTTTCGTTAGGAAGGTTCTTAGGTTTAGTATGCTTTCTCTCTGGAAAGGACTGAATCTATGAAGTTTGTTTGGTTACTAACATCATTTTCATCATCTTTCCTTCTCTTCATTAAGTAGAAAGACATGAAGGATCTAATCACATCCTTAATTACCGTGATGGCCTTTCCAAATTTAGAATTCATCTCCTTAGCTTTAATCAAATCTACCCAGATTAAGCTTGTAAGGCAACCTTCCCACACGTTCTGTCCTTAGGGTATGTGATCATGTCTTCATTACATTTTTCCACATGTTTGAGGGATGCATGGGTTAGAAGAGGCAGGACTGATTCCCCCCTTGTTACTCTCAAAGATCCTTTTGCTATAGCCACAGATCTCCCTGCTCCTTCATCCTTAATTCCTCCCTGCCAAATAGAGACCATTTGCTTTCCCAGGGATCTGAGTGCATTTACAAGAATACTAGTGTAAAAAGAGAAGGGCCTGGCATGGAGGTAGGAGGATCACAAGTTCAAAGTCAGCCTCAGCAACTTAATGAGACCCTAAGCAGGTAAACAGACTCTGTCTCAAAATTAAAAAGGGCTGGAGATGTGACTCAGTGGTAAAGTGCTCCAGGTTCAACCCCCAGTACCAAAAAAAAAAAAGGATTTAAAAAGGGACATTATTGGGAGTAAATGTTAGCTGGAGCTTAGAAAACCTGCTATTTTTTATGTGCATCGGGGCTACTTCTAGGTTTAGAAATGTGGTTTTTAGAACACACCGAAAAGACTGTTTCAATGGCAGATTTTAAAATGGGAACTTAAATTCAGACATCTGTTCCTTCACACAACGAGCAAAGAATGGAGGTGTAATTAGCAAAGTAATTCAAGCACTTAAGATAACTTTATTTGATGCAGCCCTTTATTTGATATTTTCCTTTTAGTTTTCTCATTTGGCAGATTCTGACAGTTTCCATGGTAAGTAAAATAGAATTCAGAACATTAAAGGGATGAATTTCCATTACATGAATTATTACCATTTTGCAAAGCCATTGTACTGGATTCCTTAAAACTGTTTGGAGCTCTATTCTATAATGATATCTTGTCACAAATATTTTTAGATGTTTTGTAAGAGACATGAATATTATAAAATCATTTTAAAATTTGTTATTGAAATAGAATACATACACAAAAAGTGGGCAGATCATAAGCATACAGCTTGATAAATTTTTACAAATGTAATGAGATCTTAGATTAAGAAGCAGAACACAGGAGCAGGGATGTATCTAAGTGGTAGAGCGCTTGCCTAGCAAGCCTGACATCCTGGCTTCTATCCCCAGCATGGCTTATTTATTTATTTATTTATTTGGGTGCTGGGGGATTTGAACCCAGGGACTCATACATACCAGGTAAGCACTTTACCACTGAGCCACAGCCCCAGCCCAGCATGACTTTTTTAAAAAGCAAAACATTACCAGGCCCTTAGATATCCCCCTCAAGATGCCTTTCGGGCACCTCCATTGGTAATTTCTGCCAGTGTAGTTTTGCCTGTTTTACACTTGGTATAAATGGAATTCCTACATTATGAACTTTGGTGTTGGCAACTTTTGTTCAACATCAATAACATTATTTTAAAAGTTGGGGATATTTTCTGTCACAGCAGCTGTGAGAAGGACTTTGAAAATACTTGTCAAGAAATGAGTTAGGTACACGAAAAACACCTATACAGTTGATTATGAAGGTACAGTATCACCATGGTCCACCTCAGAAATGGAAAGTACATTTCCAGGGACTGTGAATAAACAGGAAATGGTAGGCATTGCATATTTATGTAGGAAATGATCAATATGAGTGTTTTCTGGCTTCAGGATATAAAGACATAATAGATACTGAGGCCTTCTCCCAGTTAGTCCTCTAAGAAGATGGAGTTTTAAAAGAGTTGTCTGAATTAACGGTAGTGAGAAATTTTGTCTCCTTGTTCTCCACAGTAACAATACAGTCAGCAAAATGAATGTTTAGTCATCCCACAGAACTGGCTTTAAATTGTATCATGTCACTGGTGCTTCAGTTTATACTGCCATCAGTAATATATGAGTACCCTGGCTTCTCAGCTTCTTCATCAGCATTTGAAACAGTCACATTGCTTAATCTTTCAAAAAACTGATAGGACCAGGTATGGTGGTACACACCTATAATTCCAGTTACTCAGGAGGCTGAGGTAGGAGGATCCCAAGTTGGAGGCCAGCCTCTGCAACTTAGTGAGACCCTGTTTCAAAATAAAAATAGAAAGGGCTGGGGGTGTAGCTCAGGGATAGAGTATCCCTGGGTTCAATCCCTAGTACTGAAAAAACAAACAAACAAAACCTGATAGCTATAAAATGTATCTCATTATTTTTATGGTGGATTTCCCTAGTGGGGTCAAAGGTTTTGAGTAGTTAATTGTTCATTTGGGTTTTCTCTTCTATTTATGTCCTTATTCCTCTTTGTCTTATTGATTGTAATGATATGTTCTGGATACTAATCCTTAGTAAATGTGCAGTCAATTGTTACTATCATTTTATCTTCCTCTCTGTGGCTAATCAGAATTTCCAAAGAGGGTTCAGTTGTTTGTATTTCTTATACCTCTTTTCTCCAGGTGATTTATTTGGGGGAGGGGTTGGTATTGGCTTTGAACCCAGGGGTATTCTACTGCTGAACTACATCCTTGGTACCCCCCCCCCTTTTTTTTTTTTTTTTAATTTTCTTTACCAGGGATTGAGCCTTGGGCACTTAAACACTGAGCCACATCCTCAGTCCTTTTTTTATTTTTTATTTTGAGACAGGGTCTTGCTAAGTTGAGGAGGGCCTCGCTAAATTGCAGAAGCTGACCTCCAACTTGTGATCCTCCTGCCTCAGTCTCCTGAGTTACTTAGGATTACAGGTGTGCACCACTGTGCCCAGTGCCTTTCGATTTTTTTTATTTTAAGACCAGGCCTTGGTAAATTGCTAAGGCTGGCTTGGAAATTGTGATCCTCCTGCCTCCTGCTTCTCTGATTTGATTTGATTTTTGCAGTACTGGGAATTGAACCCAGGAATGTTCTACCACTGAACCACATCCCCAGCCCTTTTTTATTTTGAGTCAGGGTCTAGCTCAGTTGCTGAGGCTGGCCTTGAACTTGGAATCCTCCTGCCTCAGCCTCCTAAGTCACTGGGATTGCAGGCATGCACCACCACACCTGACTTGTCCTTTTTATTTTTGCCTTATTTTAAAATTATTCCTATCCCCAAGGTCATGAAGATTTTCTTTTCCTGTTTTCTTTTATAGTTTTTCTTAAATTGTGCTTTTCATTGTTAAAACTTTATTCCATCTGAATTTTATTTTCGATATAATATTAGGTATAAATCTATTATATTTTCCACACATAAGCCATACATACTTCATGATTCATCCTTTCTGTATTGATTTTTGTATGTTCTAATTATATAACACACACACACACATCTTTTCCTACTATATGTGTGAGTATATCTCTGGAATCCATTCTGTTCCTTTGGTCTGTTTGGCCTGTGCTAATGTTACACTGTCCTAATTACTGTGGATTTAAAATAAGGCTGGTGGGGCTGGGGAGATAGCTCAGTTGGTAGAGTGCTTGCAAGCACAAGGCCCCGAGTTCGATCCCCAGTACCACAATATAAATAAATAAATAAATAAATAAAATAAGGCTGGCTATCTTTTAGGACAACTTTTTTCTTTAAAAGTAGTTGAGCTATTCTTGATCCTTGCTTTTAGAATCAGCTTTTCACATTTCACAAACATCCGTGTTAGGATCTTGAGTGGGATTACAATGAATTTATAGAACAATTTCCTGACAGTCAATATCGTTACTGTATTTATATTGAATATCCTGTTTGTGCATATGATGTAGCTCCTTATACTTTGATCTTCTTTTACATCCCCCAATAATGTTTTTGCATAGTCTTAAACTTATTTTAAGGTCCTTTGTAGCTTTTGTAGCTTTATGTTTTTAAAGGAAAAAATTAAATCAATTAAGGTCAAATATAATTCCATGGAACGTTATGCTTTTCTTCTGTAGACTTCAGAAAGTTCAGGTAGATAGACCATCTTGGTGAAATGAATGAAGAAACTGTAGGGGACGCTGATTCTGAGTTCCTACATATCATCCTGGTCATAAGAGCTGCAGATGCTAACTGTATGGCCATGTCCCTGACCCTACTGAATAGCAAACATACAGGATGTAGTATGTGCATGTGCTTGCTTTGAGTAGGATTTTCTCTTTTTTTTTCTTTTTAATTTGTTCTTTTTAGTCATACATGACGGTAGAGTATATTTTGACATATACATACATGGAGTATAACTTCACATTCTTGTGGTTGTACATGATGTGGAGTTTCATTTGTCGTGGATTCATATATGAACTTAGGAAAGGTATGTCTGATTCGTTCTACTGTCTTTGGATATTTTTCTCTTTTTGAGAGAAAACAGAGTCTACCATCACTGAGGGCAAATTCAGTTTCTAAACAGTTTTTTTCAGTTGTTTACTTGTGCTATATTTCCCAAATGGTATTATTTTTATCATCATCTTGACACAGAATGAGAAGCCAAATCAGCTCTTCTATTAATTTTAAGAAGAAAGACTGTTTTCCAGTGGAGAACATAACTAGTGGATCACCTACCAAAATTATTTTTGCTTGCTGAGTATTTTCTCTAGGGCTAGAGCTTGCAAGTCTTATTGAATGTTAAAACTTCTACAGCATGATAAGAGTGTACCATTTTACTGAGACTATATTAAGCTCTATGAGTCCTAAGGAAGGGGTTCCATTGTTGTGATATTTATGCAGAATGCAAGAAAAGAGGAAATAGAGTTTAAGATAGATATAGTGAATTCCTCTCTAATGAAGGTGGTTTTGCACTGAGGGAGACTGTGAATTATAATATGCAGTCTGCTAAAAATAGAGTCCAGCTGGGCATGGTGGCACACACCTGTAATCCCAGTGACTCCAGAGGCTGAAGCAAGAGGATCAGAAGTTCAAAGCCAGCCTCAGAAACTTAATGAGGGCTTAAGCAACTTAGGTGAGACCTTGTACCAACAAAAAATCATCATGCACACTAAAAAAAATCCTCATGTACACTAACAACTCATGCATTTTATTCTATGTAAATTTTATCCAGTCAGTAAATATTTATTGGACTAATACTAAGCTAGTGATTTAAGGATAATTAAGACATGATTTAAAAAAAGAAAACACGATTTTCACAGTAAGCAGCTTGGTCACATGCTTGCAAATGAAAGGTATGTGTCTGTGAGCCTAATAAGTAGCAAGTGTACCTAGTAAAACAATCTCTCTCTTCAAGGTGCTCTGCCATCAGCGAAGATAGTCAACAAGTTAACACCCAGTGCAAACCTATGTGGAAAGAATTAATGGATACAACATAGGTGGGGACCCAAAAAGCTTCTCAGTAGAGGGAATACATGGCAGGAGCCTTAGAAGATGAGTCGAAGTGACATGAGTTATTTTTACTTAATCCAACATTTGACATGAGTAGAAAATAAAAATTCTCAATATATTAAAATGTGTATTTTTTTATTTTTTGTTTTTGTTTTAGTTCTTGAGGTTTGGATTCATGGTTACTTTACCACTGAGCTATATCCCTAGCCCTTTTTATTTTTTTATTTTGAGATATGGTATCACTAAATTGCTGAGGCTAGCCTCAAAATTGTGATCCTCCTGCCTCAGCCTCCTAAGATGATGGAATTACAGGTGTGTGCCACCATGCCCGGCAAAATATGCATTTCTTCTAAAAACAAATGAGACCCTCTTTGTATGATTACAAAGACCAAATTTTCATTCAAGATGCAAATTCTTAGTCAAAAGAGAAGGAAAAAAGTCCAATTTTCCACTAATATCTTTATGCAGCTCAGGTAACAGAAGAGAGACTTAACTGCAGCTGTTCTGTTCAAGTGTTCCTTCCATGTTTGGTGATGTTACTCGTGAAAATGAAAAGTTCTCGGTTGATTTAAGCTTACCTAGTTTCCCTAAGTAATTTGATGGAACACTTCTTGCTCCTGGAATATTTTACATAGCTGCTCACCCTGCGAAGAGGAGGCCAGCACTTGGGCTGTAGCACAAGCTTGATTTATTCTGGAAAGCAGCTTAGTCAGCCGTCAAATGAGATTATGTGTGCGGCTGTTCCCCATCACTTCACAGAAATATTCTTATTCCTCAATAAGGCCTCAAACTCTTATTTATTTATTTGAGGGCAGCAGTAATCACAAATGTAATTCTCCTACAACATGATTTTGGAAATATTCTAATTCCTCAATAAGGCCTCAAACTCTTATTTATTCTTACAATTAGCTTCTTTTGTCATATGTTTTTGTCTTCAGTGTAAAAACTTTAGAATTTAAAAGTGCAATTTGAGGTGGGGGGTGTAGCCTGGGCAGAGTGTTTGTCTAACTTGCATGAAGTCCAGGGTTTAGTCCCCAGCACCAGTAAATAAGTGAGGAAATAAAAAAATTACAGTCTAAATTTGGATGTAAGAGTTCTTTTTATTTTTTTATCATCTTATTTGAACTTTTAGGGATTTGTGCAGAAATGGTAGTGTATCTACTTTGTGATTGAATTGCAGTTTCCCCAACCTAACATGACAAGTGAGATATTAAAAAGAAAAACAAAGCTTCTAACTGAAGTAACTGACATAGAACGAGTTGCTGATTTGAAACCTCTGTCTGGTTGGTGGCTTGAAGATGTGTGACTTTCTGCATGTGTGTGTAGGTTCTTCCCTTCTATGCAAGATTTGGAGAGTCAGGACTCATTCTTTTAGAGACTGGGTAGAAATGGACATCTCAGATTTCTTCAGAAGCAAAAAAAAAAAAAAATTATTATTATTATTTTGCCTTAAGGGTTTGTCAGTTAGACTGATGATTCTCATCTGGGGTCAGTTTTGCCCTCCAGGGGACATTTGGCAGTGTTAGGAGACATTTTTCATTGTTATGCGTGGGGGTGATGTTCCTGGCATCTGGTGGGTAGAAGCCAGGGATGTTACTGGAATTAAAGGTCTGGGCTGCCCATCGCTCAGAGGCCAATGTCCAGGAACTGAGCATTGAGAGGAAGGAATCAGGCTTATTCAAGGGTTGGCAATCTTGAGAAGGAAGAGGAGCTATGGCCTCAAAGCCCCACCCTGGTGGTGCGGAGCCACAAGGGACTTTTGTAGGGACCGAAAGGAGGAGCAGGGCAGGAAGGCCACACGCCTAGCAGGATCTTCATCATCCAGGATGTATGTCTCTTTTTTCTTGTCTGGAACATCTCAATGGACCTCACCATCCTGGGGCCAGCTGTAAATTTTCAGTTGGTACTTCTCACTTTAACACCTTTGTGAGAAAAATCCAACAAATTTCCACATAGTGAGACTCCTAAATGGGTCGTTTAAAAGACTTATTTTTTAATTATTTCTGCAAAATAGCACACATGGACATTATTTGAAATGAAAATAATATTGGGCTGGGAATATAGCTAAGTTGGTAGAGTGCTTGCCTCATATGCATGAGGCCCTGAGTTCAATCCCCAGTGCGACCAAAAAAAAAAAAAAAAGAAAAGAAAAGAAAATAATATTGTTCATTGAGGGCAAAGTTGAGAATGCAGAAACCCGTTTCTTGATTTCCTAGAATCAAGAGTTCATCAGAAAATGAAACAGTAAGCACTCGTTTATTCTAATATTTACTGATATTTGGAAGCGAGTTTTTGTTCTCCAAAATCTCAAACAAAAATCATAAGACCACAAATAAGCCAGTCATGAAACTCTCTTCTTTTTCCCACCTCCACTTCCAGTCCACTCGCCTAATCCCTCTTCATGGTAATTCATCATAGTCTCATATTATTTGAAATCTCTCTGATAAAAAGTTTGACTTCTGTTGACCCTTCCTTAAAGGTTAGTTGGCTCCTCCAAATAAGGAACTGGGGCAGGAAGGAAAAGAAGGTTTGCCCCACTGTAGAACATCTGCCCAAGGAATTGGGAGTTTTCTGTGCTTCTATTCTCATGAGGAGACATCTCAAAAAACGCTACAGAAAGGATCAACTATTTTGTGATTGTCATAGGCAACTACAGCGATTCTTAGGGGAAAAGAAGACTGCTGTAGCTAAGTCCAAGCTCTGGATGTCCATAGAGGTACTGTCTGAGGCATAGCTTGCTTTCCTAGCCAGCTTCCCAAGTCTCATTGTGCACATTCATGGCCCAAGGGCAATTATAAGTGCAGGGAATACAGTCATGACGAAGACAGCCCTTGGCCTTCAAGAATAGCCCACAGTCTTTAGTAGATATACCTGGGGGTAGAGAAATTATAAGGATGGAAAGCAAAACCATAGAATGTGGTCAACAAATCATTTTCTTCTGGTGGCAGAGTACGACTACGTATGTATGTTTCTCTCTTATAGAGTAGCTGGCTATTTCAATGATTATATTAAAAAGTTTCAGATTTTTGTTGTATCTAAATGTTGCTGCTATTGGCAGTGAACATCCTACTGGAACCTATTCAGTTGGGAAGAATCTGACCTTTTCAAAGGGCATTTTCTGAGTATAGCAAATTATCATTGCTAGTTTAATGCAATTGGGAAAACAGAGATGCTTGGGAATAAAACTGATCAAATCCACAAGTTGTGTCACATAAATGATGTCAGTAACTATAATAACATGGTGAAACAATCATCACCTGGAGCCCCCTTCTTCAGAAGCCTGGCGTGAATTAAGGTACTGTCTGGATGCCTAACAAATTCTAGTCTCATATATTTTAGCCTCAGATACAATGATTCATTTAACGATTGCTATAAATTTATTACCTGTGAAAAGTTGTCTCTGGGGTGGAGGAGACAGGTTATATGTTATTGTTCCCATGGTAACTTTGTACTAAAAATGGCAAGCTGTGCTTACTTGATTTAAAAATATCTACAGTTTGATTGCTGTAAAATCCTCTCTACCTAATTTGCTCACGTCCAGTGACTCACCCCTCATTTAACTGGCATTTCAGCAAATGACTTGATCACATAAGTTGTTTGGAGAACTCAGGTTATTGTAACAAAGCACTAAAGATATTTTAAATTTCCATCATTGAAAAATTTGAATACTTAAAAAAAATTTTATGTGTCTTTGCCATGTAAACAGAATGAAATGGCCTTGATGAAATGTCTCTCAATAATTCATCGATGCAGTGCCATGATGAATTGTCCTTTGGTGTGACGGTGGTATCTTTAACTCATAGCAGTTATTGAAGCAAATGTGCCACCGACTTTTCACTTCTGTGCTTGAACCTGTTGGTGTACTTGAATCTCCCCTCTGTTATCATGGAGGTCCCATTATAGTTAATCTGCTGCCATGTTTTTTTTTTTGTTTTTTTTTTAAGATAAAGCCCTTGCTGGGCATGGTGGTGCACGCCTGTAATCCCAGCAGCTCAGGAGACTGAGGCAGGAAGATCGTGAGTTCAAAGCCAGTCTCAGCAAAAGCACAACCCTAAGCAACTCAGTGAGACCCTGTCTCTAAATAAAATACAAAATAGGGCTGGGGATGTGGCTCAGTGGTTGAGTGCCTGAGTTCAATCCCTGTTACCTCTCCCCCTAAAAAAGATGAAGCCTCTTCAACACACACAAATTAATAAACAAGTACATGTCCTTTCCAAATAAATTTAAGCAGTGCAGAAAGCCTCATTATTTTCCACTCAGTAACCTGGAGTGGGTGCCCAGGAGTGCTTCTACCTCAGGAGGACATGGGCTTCTTTGTGGTAACTGTTGACCACTCAGTCTTTTTACACGTTACTGTTTTGCAAATGGCTGAGGCCTGTAGAGCATTTCAAATTCTGGTTAAGTGAGGAATAATAATTTATGTAAGTATATATATGAGCATACATTGCTTTGCGTTTCCATATTGGTATTATGAATATGTCCTACTTTCGAGATGTGAGCAATGACAAATCTGCCTCTCCGCCCCCCGCCCCCTTTTAGATAGCCATTCCCAAAACTTAGGGCAGCAAAGGGAAGAGAATTACTTTAGTTATTCAGTTGTGCTTCTCTTTTATTCATTTCTGTCATTATGGAAATATTTCATTGGCAGAGTGTGTTTGTGTTCTGTGTTCTCATCCTCTTTTGATGGCTCAAATAAGACCCCCTTGGTCATTGAGAAAATAAAATTATAGTTGAGGTCGTAGGAGGCAGGTTCAGAGACTGCTGCCTGAGATGTCCTTCCTGATCTGCACCCACAAGCTACATGCCCCTGCTGAGGGTGGGCCAGAGCAGCTGAAGATCCTGCTGTGCCTTTCAGAGCTCTTTGGGGGATAGTTAAGTGGCAGATGCACTTAATTATTAGGTATATTACAAACACAGGAGAAGGAGTCTTGACAGAGTTTTGAATTCAGGACAAAAGGACACTGTTTTCATGAAGCAACTTGATCTTCACAGAACTCAGAATATATATGTAATATCAGTTAAGAAAAGGAGATCTGTAGGGCTGGGGATGTAGTTCAGTCTGGAGTTTGGTCCCTGCACTGGAGGAAAAAAAAGGAGATATGTACACATATACATGTACACAATACATATATACCTATTGTATTAGTCAGCTTTTTGTTGCTGTGATAAATACCTGAGGAAAACAACTTAAAGGTGGAAAGATTTATTTAGGTTCACAGTTTTTTTTTTTTATTAAAATCTTTTTTATTTTTACAGATTGCATTTTGATTCATTGTACACAAATGGGGTACAACTTTTCATCTCTATGGTTGTGCACAATGTAGATTCACACCATTCATGTAATCATAAATATACATAGGGTAATAATACTGTCTGTTTCATTCTACCATCTCTCAGTTTTCAGCGGTTTCAGTTCGTGGTTGACTGACTCCATTGCTTTGGGCCTGAGGTGAGGAAGAACATCATGGCAGAAGGGTATGATGGCGGAAAGCCGTTCAGTTCATGGCAGCCAGAAAACAGAGGGGGGTGAGGGGGCAGGAGAAGAGGCCAGAGATGAGATATATAGTCCCCAAGGTCATACCCCTAATGACCTGCTTCCTTCAACCAGGTCCTACCTCCTACAGTTCCCAATAATGCCTTCAAATGATTAATTGACTGATGAAGTCAGAGTCCCTATGATCTAATCACTTCTCAAAAGTTCCACCTCTGAACATTCCTACTTTGGGGACCAAGCTTTCAACACATGAGTCTTTGGGGAACACTTCATGTCCAAATCATACAACACCTATCATACAGAAAATGAGCACATATAACACGTAAGTGCAAAAAGACGGCAATCAGACCTCCACAGATTCAGAGAAGCCTTTATTCCTTCGCGGACTGGGGCGCCATTTGGATCCACTCTCTGGATGGGAAAATGGCCATCAGTTGCAGAGGGGATTCTGGTTTTATAGGGTACAATGAGGATGATGTAATCATTGAAAATCCTGCACGTACAGTTTTGACCATCAGGGGCTAGTTGTACATGTTAAAACCAAACCCAGAGGGATGAGTATTCAAATCATGCCCATTGTCATTCAGAAGTAAGTTGACATGGGAAGGCCAAGGTTTAAGGCTTGGCATTCCATATCCACCCCTTTCCTTTAGGGCCCATTGTTATCAGGAATGCACTGGGAGAGGTTTAATGTTTGGTCAGTTTCCCTTCCCACTTCCTGAGCCACATGGTCCCTCCATTTTCTTGGGGAGCTGTCTTATAGGAATATTATTTTTCATAACCCTTTATAACACATATGCATGTACACCTACATGCACAAATGTGTGTTGTGTGCATGACAGACACACCCACTATATGTACACACATAGGCATGCATGTATCATACTTATGCATATGATGCATATGTATTCATTAAAAACATTTACTGTTTATTATGTGTGTTTTACCTAAGAAACCATTCTAATCCTTACCATCTCATAGATGTGATAGTTAGAAAATATAAAGGCTATTATTTGAATTTCAGAACTTTGGCTCTAGTTCTGTGTTTCTCACCTCCTTGGTGGAGGGGGTACAGTTAATACCATTTATTAGCCTGGTTGATTTGGACTTTTGAGTGTTGTTGCTCATCATCACCACAGGGGACCTTCTGCTAAGACACATGGAGAGGCGCTGGGGATATGGCTCAGTTGGTAGAGTGCTTACCTTGCAAGCACAAGACCCTGGGTTCAATCCCCAGCCCTGCAAAAAGAAAAAAAGAAAGAGGAAGAGATGGAATGGGGAATGTACTTTCTCTATGTTTTCTCCTGCCACAGCAGAAGAGGAAGTAGGGGAGACTGTGGCTCATTTTTAAGGTGGCATTGATGGTGGTACATTTTCAATGGTGGGTTAGATGTTTGGAAAGTTGTCACAGTCTTTTGGGCCAAATCTGGTAAGTAAGCTGGGTGACCAACCTGAGGACTGCCATCTTGGGACTGAGTAAAATTAGATAAATTGTTTATCCTCTCAGAAAGCACTTCCAAAAGAAGTTGGATGCCAAATGACTTGAAGAATGGTTCTTTATATGAATGCTTTTGTAACTTTAAACACACATACACTCACAAATACACATATAGATAATTTTCTTATATTAGCTAGAAAATAGGTTTATTTGCTGTAATAGAACTCCTCAAAATGTTAATAATAGTAGCCTTAGCATGCCAGAAGTTTCCATCCCTCTGATGTAAAAGTGTTAACTGGTATGGTAGCACTCTTGCACAAGGGGATCAGGGACCTTGGTTCTGCCTATCTTCTATCAGACTTGGCCTCCATTTCGTGATTCAAGACAGCTTTGCAGTTTCTGCCTTCACCTTTACATTCCTGATGATAGGAAGAAGAAAACAAAGGCAGGCCCTTCTCTTTGAGGCCATTCTGTAGAAGTTGCACATGTCTCTTCTCATGTTCCAAAAACCAGAACTTGGTCATAGGATCCCACCTAGCTACAAGAAATTCTAGAAAATGTTATCTTTTACCTGGGCAGGCAGCTAAAAATATTATGGTAGAAGAGGGAGGAAATGGTGTGAAATACAGTAATCAGTGTTTGTCCCATTTACGTGTTAAAAAGACAAGTAAAACTGATAAAAACAAACCAGATTTTTAGAATTCTCACACGTTAAAATAATTTGATTTTTCTTTCAGAATAATACTCTGGCAATCCATGTTCCACATTAATGCTGTTAATGTAAAACTTTTTTAAAATCCATGTAGCTTATGTTATTAGTATTAGGAAATCCACGATGGAGAAAAGAGTTTTTCAAGCAGTTGAGAGTATTAAAGCATTTTGAATATAAATTCCCTACTTTGTGAAATGCTCCAGAACTAAGACTGTGGACAAGTATGTGACAAAGTATTGTTAACATTTGGAGGTGCTCACCTGATGCTTTTGTTTTACAAAATGTGTAAATTGAGGAAGGATGTGTTTTTGTGGTGTAAAATTATGCTAATATGAACTTAAATCCAACACTGAGGGCAAACCCTCCTTCAAAATCAGGTGTTTTTTGTAGTGATCTAAAAGGAATTGAAGCCAGGTGCAATGTCGCTTGCCTTTAATCCCAGCAACTTGGGAGGCTGAGGCAGAAGGATCCCAAGTTCAAAGTCAGCCTCAGCAACTTAGTGAGACCCTCAGCAACTTAGTGAGACCCTGTCTCAAAATAAAAAGGGCTGGGGATGCGTCTCAGTGGTTCAATGCCCCTGGGTTAAATTCCCGGTACCAAAAAACAAACTAATTAATTTAAAAATAAATAAATAAAGGGAATTGGAAGACTAGGCTCTGCTGTGATTGTCTTGGAATTTGTTGGGGGGGATGGAACTGAGAGCCTAGTGCAGGCTAGACGAGCATTCTGCCACTGAACTACATCCCCAGCCTGAAATTTTTATTTAAGATAATAATTAACATCTCCCTATGTAATAATTATATGCCTATGACTTTCAGACACATAAACTTATCTTTTTTTTGGGGGGGGGGGTTGTGCTGAGGAATGAACCCAGGGTGCTATACCCCCAGCCCTTTTTATTTTATTTTGAGACAGGGTCTTACTAAGTTGCTGAGGCTGGCCTTGAACTTGCAATTCTCCTGCCTCAGTCTCCTGAGTTGCTAGGGTTACAGGCATGCATGACCACACCTGGTCCATACAAATTTTTGATTAAAATGCTTAATACCTTTCTTTGAAATAAAAAGTAACTATATTCTATATTTTCTTTACACTGATATGAGATGGAATCAGTGATTTTATAGATCTTATATGTAATTTTCTTCAGGCCAAGATATGGAACCAATATAAACAGATTAAACTGGAAAATTTTAATTTTCTTCTCACAGTAGCCATATGAGGAGTCATTTTTAAGTAGTGAAAACTGTGTCAAGTACAGAAAGTGATTATTGTCCTAGTGGCATGTATAAAATGAAGCAACTGTTTCTCACAGTGCCCCATCCTTTGACTGATGAGAACAGGGATCTTGCTTTCTCTAAGCTAAGTAAGTACCCAAGTGTTTCTTTTATTGCTTGAGTTTAGTCCTCTTTTCATTCACATTTTTAGCTCTCCTATTTAGATGATTGTTTTAATTAATTTTTTTTAAATTTGAAAAAATAACCTACATTCTCCCAGTTGTGTCTATGAAAAGGTTTGCTTCAAAAGCATTTGTTCTCTGGTCTTTTACTGCATTGTTCTCGGCGCAAATCTCATGTAAACATCAAAATCATAAGAAACAACAGTAACGGAAGCCAGGCGAGGTAGTGCACACCTGTAATCCCAGAGGCTCGGGAGGCTGAAGCAGGAGGATTTCAAGTTTGAGCCCACCCTCAGCAACTTAGTGAGGTCCTAAGCAGCTTAGTGAGATCCTGTCTCAAAATAAAAAATAAAAAGGGCTGGGGATG
Source organism: Sciurus carolinensis (assembly GCF_902686445.1). Lineage (NCBI taxonomy): Eukaryota > Metazoa > Chordata > Mammalia > Rodentia > Sciuridae > Sciurus > Sciurus carolinensis. The sequence goes on along the minus strand of NC_062232.1, from coordinate 10,072,037 downwards.
TGGCTCAGTGGTTAAGCACCCCTGGGTTAAATCCCCGGTACCAAAAAAAAATTTTTTTAAGTAATGAAGGAAGTCACATAACTTTGGGGGTTAACATGGCTTTCTGCAATCTGATTTTAGATGCTAATCAATTAAGCTTTCTGTACAATAATGGCCTTAAACAGTGACAATAGTTAAATCTTTTATTGACTCAGCATCACTTTGCTTTCTGTATAGCAATTTTTTTGTTTTTTGGTTTTTTTTTTCCTCAGCAGTAGGCAATACATGAATACAGAAACTGCAGAAAAGCTATTATTATGTTTTCTTTCAGCAGTGCTTTCCAGAATGGAATTTTAGAGGTGGGAAAGCACCATTTTGGATTTGATTCTTAGCTTTACTATGGATTAAGCCCATGACTACTTGGTGAGATTGTCCACCTTTATTCTACCTTGGCATTAGTTTTCTCATCTCTGAAAAGACGACAGTGAGAGGACAAAGGAAATAATGAGTACCCTGTATGGTTGGTGGCTTGCTGTCTTAAATGTCACAATTTATGACAGTATTTCAGGTCAGCCATGTGATTGGCTATTGACGAGTGAAGTTCACATTTGCTTTATCTCAAAACATTTCCCAGCTCTTTGGAAACAAACTACATGCTCTGTGCTGGGAAATATGTAATAGTTTTTCTTCAAGAGGCATTTCGGTTGACTTAGCTACATTTTGTGAGTCATATATTCCAACTTGGAGCAGAGCTGCTCTGGTGATTTTGCCAGGTGAGTCCCCAGTAAAAGCAGGGAGCTCAAACTTGTATAAACCCCTTGGTGGCATTTTGTTTCAATAGAGGTTGAGATAGACTGATGAGCTGTTAAATGATTATGAAAACTGCCTGGTTTGGGAATTGAATTTGGTTTGAAAATGATAGAGTTTTCACAGCCTCCCTGACTTTCCAATACGATAGTTACTAGTCACTTAAACTTTAATTAGTTAAATTCAGTTCTCTAATCACATTAAAAATGTTCAGTGTTCATATGTAGGTAGAGGTTATTATATTTTGACAACCAAATACAGTACATTTCCCTTATCACAAAAACTTACACTGGGCAGTGCTTGTCTGTAGGCACCTAAGAAAGAATTAATTATGGTATAGCAAGCAGGAGCTTGGGATGGAAGTTAAGAGATCATCCTACTCCAACTTGGGTCCTTAAAAAGCTGTGACCTTATCCCTAGGCTTCAGCTGAACACATCAACACAGCAACAGCAAATTCTATATGCTTCTATATAGTGATGTTCCAAAGCTCAGGTGAGGATCAGATGTAACAGGGTCATTTTATGGATTATACAGTGGGCTTTGGAGACAGACTACTCGACTTAAACACAGTTACCTACAAGTTAACTTCTGGGCCCTTTCTAATCCAAGAAACAGGGGTCTGGAGATACAGCTCATTTGTTAGAGTGTTTGCCTCACAAGCACAAGGTCTTTGGATCAATCCCCAGCACTGCCAAGGGGGAGAGGAAAACAGGGGTCATAAGGTATTTGCTTTATGTGATGGTGTGGTAGTTGGTTTCATATAAGGGAAGTGCATAGAATAATGCCTGGTCTATGGGAAATGACTAAAGTGTTTCCGTTATTATTTGTTTCATCTATTAAAGAGTATAGGAGGGCTGCGGCTGTAGCTCGGTGGTAGAGTGCTTGCCTAGCACGTGTGAAGCAGAAATAACTTTTTTTTTTTTTTTTCAGTGCTCAGCACTGAAAGCAGAAATAACTGAAATGGGGAACAGACCTCAACGGATCAACAAGCTTTCTTTATTAAGCAGTGAAATGGCACATTTTCAGGGGAGAAAATGGCGACTGCTTACAGGAGAGCTCTGATTTTTATAGTGTTTAAGTGAGATTTGTATCATCTGCAGAGTGCCTCAGTTGGGCAGTCAGGGGGAACAATTGTGCAAGTTCAAAGCCTGAATCAGGGAAACAGTTGCAAAAGTTCGAAACCCATCGTTGCTGAGAAAGGGTGAAAATTCCCTTTTCCTTGGGGTTTGTTATTTTCCATCCTTCAAGCACCACATAAAAATAAATAAATAAAATAAAGGTATTATGTACATCTACAACTAAAAAATATATTTTAATAAAAGCATATAGGGAGTTATCAAAAGCTTTTATTATGATGTTTTCAGTTTGCTGGGTTTTTTTGTCTTTTAAACTATGTAACGTATAATACATGAATCTAAATGTACCATATTGTAGCTTCCCTCATCCCTTTACTGGAGATTGAACCCAGGGGTCCTTTACTGCTGGCCTCATGCTTGCAATCCTCCTGCCTCGGCCTTCTGAGTTGCTGAGATTATAGGTTTGTGCCACCGCACCTGGCTACATTGTAGCTTCTTGCTGCTTATGTTGTCCTGTATAAATTGACTCCCTTTGGAAAGTAAATTACAGTTCAGAATGGCATGTTCAAGGTTTATTCTTTTGATATGTCAGCCATATGATTGGTTCTTCCCCAAAGAAATGAACTAGCCTAATGTCAGAACTGAGACATAGTAAAGCAGAGGCTCCTTCACTGACATTTATGTTCCATTCTCTAATTCATTAGACCATAAAGTCAATCACAAGAGCCAGGATTCAGTTCAGGAAGGTTTTTATCATACCTCACAGGTGGCAAGCATCTTTTCCCAATGGGGCAATTTGACTTGAAGATGAGGGGTGCCAAGACAGAGTACTCAGTGTCCACCCCTGTTTGACATAGTGGTTGATGGTTTCCTTTGATGAGATCAAGGGTGCTGCAGTCTGGTAAGTCTCAACCCAGCTGAACCCTTACGTCACTTGGAGAGCTTTAACAATGTTGATGCATGGTCCCACCCCCAGAGATTCTGGTTTAATTGTCTGGAGTGCGTGAGGATTTTTTTGAACTCCACGTGTGATTCTAAGATGCAGCCAGAACTGAGAACCACTGGCCTAGCCGCACCCAGTGATAAGGACTGGTCGCTTTTGAATTATGACCCAGACATCTATGGTTAAAGGATTCACACCAACCTGGATAGAGGTAGCTGGTGGTTTTCACATGGCCCTGTCCAGGTCGGCATTTTTCTCAGGGCTGTGAATCTATGCAGAGCAGACCAATCAGAACCATGGACGATGAAGTTAAGCTGAAAAGAGAGAGATGTTAGATGACAGGTGCTGAAGGCATTACTGACAGATCAGTGGGAAAGATGGGTGAATCTAAGGGGAAGTCAAAGAGGAAGAAATAGAGAACCTTTTACTTCCTTTAAATAAAATCAACTGAACATGTCTAGGACATGGGAAGCTTAGCTAAACAGCTGTGTGGAGGTTTAGGTTGACAGACAGCTGCAGTGGCTAAGAGCGTGTATTTTGAAACCAGTCCTGTTTCCTTTAACCTCTCTGAGTTTCATTCTCCTCCTCCATTCAGTGGGAATAAGAAAAGGCACCAACCTAATTCCATTATGATGATAATTAAATGAGATGATTTATGTAAACTGCGACTACAATGCCTGGCCCATCATCAGCACTATAATTATAAATAATGAAGACATGATCAGCATCAAGTTGGTCTTCGTCATTATCTGTGTAATGAGCATACCCAAAAAGCCAGCAGGGTTAGTGGCTGCATAAATACAAGTATCTGGCATGGGGCTTGTTAATAGGGGAAACTGGCAGCATGGCAGGGTTGGGGGTGTGTATGGGAACTCTGTGTACTCTGCAATAATTCTGCAAATTGAAAAGAGTTCTAAAATGAAACATTTTAAAAAGTTATTGCCAAGGTATACTGTCTCATTAAATGGGAACAAGATATTAATTAAATTATTTTTCAACAAATATTTGTGTGCCAGCAGTATGCTCAGTAAATCCAAAATTCAACCCCTAAAAAGAACCAATTTTTTTTGTAGTGCTGAGGATTGAATCCAGGGCCTTGTGCTTGCAAGGCAAGCACTCTACCAACTGAACTATATCCTCAGCCCCAATATTTTATTTTGGGGGCAGATAGTTTCTAAGATACATATTTCCATATGTATGCAAAACCAGATTTGATCCATTAAATATTTTTTGTTTATTTTGAAATAATTTTAGAGAGAGACTGTAAAAATGGCACAAAGATCCTGTCTATGCTTCACCAAGCTTACCCTAATGAAAACTTACATAACCAGAGTAGAGCAATCAAAACCAGGAAATTAACATTGGGACTGTTAACTAAACTACAGCATTTATTTAGATTTTACCAGTTTTTCCTCCAGTGGCCCTTTATCTATTGCAGAATCCAGCTCAGGATCCCACATGACATTTATTTGTTAGTCACGTGTTCTTAGTACACTCCAACCTGTGACAGTTCCTCATTTTTTCCATTTCTTTTGACCTTGACTCTTTTTGGAGAGTACAGGTCAGGTATTTTGTGGCATGTCCCAGAATTTTGATTTGTCTGATGTTTTCAGGTCCTGCATTTGGGACAAGAATGCCACAGATATGATGTTGTGTTCTTCATTGTATCATTATCAAGAGACATGGGATATCAGTATATCTCATTATTGGTGGTATTCACCTGATTATTTTAGTTAAGGGGGAGTGTACAGGTTTTGATGTGGTTTTTTTTGCGGTGCTGGGGATTGAACCCAGGGCCTTGTGCTTGCAAGGTAAGTATTCTACCAACTGAGCTACATCCCCAGCCCTTGATATATTTTTTAAAAGACTTAATTGTTTTTTAGAACATTTTAGATTCACAGCAAAATTTTTTGTGTTACCTGGGACTGAACCCAAGACCTCACACGTGCTAGCCAGGCAGGCGCTCTGCCACTGAGACACACCCCCAGACTCCTTTTATTTTATTTTGAGACAGGGTCTTGCTAAGTCACTGAAGTTACCTTGGAGCTCGCGATCCTCCTACCTCAGCTGCCCAAATTGTTGGGATTACAGGCATGTGCCATCACACCCAGCATATAAATTTAATTGATAATGGACATCACTTGTTATAATGTTATAATGTAAGAATAATATGGGGAATTATGTCCAAATATTAGCTGGGTTCAAATAACTGTGCTTTTGACTTTTTATGTGTAATTTCCATCATTTTCTCTCTGATCTCATTTGTGCTTTCAGTGACACCTGTTCATCATTTTCAGCATTCTGCCACTGATAGTGGTTGAGAAAGCAGATAACCGAGCTGTTTTAATTGTGTATAAAGTAAAAAGGAATAGGCTGTAAATCAGGACTTGAGAGTTCTTTAGAAAGAAGTACATTCACTTCAATGGGTGTTCTTTGAACCTCTTTTTTTTTGTCTCATTTTCAAAATTAAGTTCAATATTCAGTTGTCCATCTTAAAGTTAGACAAGCCTGGGTTTGACGCTAAGTGGTTAAGAGTAATTTGTAAAGTCAGACAAACCTGATTTAAATGCTGGCATTATCCCTCAGTAGTAAATTATTTAGCTTCTCCGAGCCATAGTCTCCATGCCCATAAAACCTCTCCTTGGGTGGTCCTAAAGAGAAAATGAGCAGTTATAAGGGGTGTGCGGATGTGCTGAGCCCTGTGTCAGTATGGTCATGTATTGCATAGTGACATTTTGGTCAATGGCAGACTGCATATACAATGGCGGTCCATAAGATTATAAATGAGCATAAAAATTCCTATCACCTGGTGACATTGTTGCTATTGCACACAATGTATCACCCACATATTTGTGGTGATGCTGGTGGACAGAAACCTACTGTACTGTCAGGTCAAAGCACAGCACGTACAATTACATACAGTTCATAAGGCTTGATAATGAAAATGAACAAATATGTTACTGGTTTATGAATTTCCTATACTATACTTTTATCATATTTTAGAAAATATTCTATTTTTAAAAACAAGTTTAGTATAAAACATTGTGCTGGGTTAAGCTGGCAGCAACCCCAAACACATCATCTTTACCATGTCTGTCTATCGCATCATTTCTCTTGTGCTTAGTTTAATCTCTTGTTGTTTTGGCCCTCGAAGCAATGGTCTATGCCATAGATACACCATACAGCCTAGGCGTGTAGTTGGCTGTTTCGTCTGAGTTTGTGGGGACATACCTTATGATGTTTGCATAAAGGCAAAGTTCTCAGAATATCTGTAAGTGACATATGAGTATATTTGATAAGGGCCCAATAAACTTCAGTTGCTGTCTTTGATATCATCCCACATAGGACTCTTAGGGTGGCTCGAGAGTCGGCAGAGCACAAAGGGATAAATAATTAGCTTTATGTCCTAATTAATCTGCATCTGGGCCATAGAACTAATAGAAGCCACGGAGGCAGAAAAAATGTAAGACTCTTTTGTACATTTATTTCCTCATGTTTAAGTGCAGTTTGGTCATTCTGAAGTTAGTGGTCTTGTTTTTATGACTCTCATTCCAGAATCTTTCTGGGGATGACTACAGAACACAAAAGAACATTTTTTCCATAACAACCACATAACTTAATAATAAAGGAGTCATATATGAGGTTTTAAAGCTTATTAAAATTGTTCTTTGGAGTCAGTTTGGGGAATAATCTGATCATTGAAAAGAGTTTATGAACTTGGGCAATTTTTCTTTCCCAACAGTTACTCTATTCTTTGAAGTACTAGATATTTCTAGTAGATTTCATCCTAAAATATGAAGGCCAATTCACTGGGCATTTCTTAAAAAATAAAATAACATTTTAAAAAATGCTGTTTTTTTCTCTTTGTCTAGTTAGGTTGTGGTTTGAAAGATATAAGAATTACAACATACTTCATGCATTGAGCTTAACATTTAATCTAATCATAAATTGTTAGTTCAAAATAATCTTTTTGTAGTCTAACTCTATATAAAAGGGTTTATTTGTAATATGTTTCAAATCTTCAAAATATAATGGCCAGTAGAAGAAAATTCAGCCTCCCCCCACCCTGCAATAGGGACATGGTGTCCTAGAAACAGCCAGACCTATACTAGATTCCATTTTAATGCTGAGCCTCCAAAATGGGTCTTTAGAATTAAATTTGGCTATTAGCCCAGATTTACTCAAATTTGTAACAAGCGCTGCTTTGTATTTCAGCATGTCCCAGGCCCCCAACTTTGTAACTGGTTAGGGGAGGGGAAGTGGGAGGAGGCACATGGACAAAAAACAAAAGCAGCTGCAGGAGAGGCAACCCAGTGAAGGGAGAGAAGAAAAACAATACCGCCATAGCAGCTGGGTAGATTCTCAAAAGAAGCGGTCCTCACTTTACATTTGATCAGTCTGAAGTTTTTGAAGCTTTCAAGATGTTCTTTATTGAGGGAGAAGTGAAATGAAGTATATGAGTGAAACTAGCAGATTAATGCATAAATGAAATGAAGAGACCAGTGACTCTTGTATCAACAGTCCTTGCCTCATTTTAGAATTCTGGGCTGCTATTTAATATCCAGCATCAAGATGGTTTCAGAAGGTTATTATTATTATTATTTGCTTTCCTTTTCTTAATTTTTTAAATCTCATTGTTTCATGGAGAATATACCTGGATCAGGCCAAATCTTCTCACATCCAAGATCAAATAGGGTTTGTTAAGTGTACACAACATGTGATCCAAACTGGGAAGACAGGCAGCATGGTAGAACCTTGATCTGTCTATTTTGTGGAATGATATGATTGGTCACAAAGATCAGAAGTAACCAGGGAACATGGAAGAGGTGGAATGGCTGTCTGGGCTAGCAAAATGTCCCTTGGAGGTGACATGTCCGTGTTGTACAAATGGCTCATATATATGCACTATTTATGTCATTGCTTTGCTTAGCACCATGGGCAAATTCTGAATTTTACAAGGTGGCTCAGCCTGCAAGGAAATTTTTATCATAACCTGTCAGCCACAGTGTTTAAGAAACCTTTATAAAGAACAAAAATGAATTCTTAATAGAACCACATTTGAGTATGGAAAATGGGATCTGTTAAAGACCACAGTACATCTTTAGGTTTTCTTTTCTTTTTCGCGGTGCTGGGGATAGGACCCAGGGTCATGTGGGTGCTAGGCAAATGCTCTACCATTGGGCCAAACTCCCAACCCCTGTAGGACACCTTTGGGCATCAAAATTTTTTATTTTTTTCTTGAAGGTAAAAGTAGGCCTGAGTGGAGGATGCCATTCTGGGCCTTACTCTCTCTTGGATCCAGAGACAAACTGCTTGTGTAGCAGGTTCCTGATACCGTAAGTTCAGGCCTTAAGTGCTTACCCAGTCAAGCCTTAAGGATTCACTTGAACTCTTCAGACCCCCACCCTGGAGTGTCAGGCTGAGTCACAACTGACCCAGAGGTTTAGAGAATTCCTGACTCTCTGAGTCTATCTACCGTGGGGATCAGCAACCTGTTTCTGTAAAGAGCCATGCAACGAATGTCTATCCCAACTATTCAACTATGCTGCCATCAAGCAAGAGTAGCACTGGACAACACATAAAGGAGCAGTGTGGCTGTGTGCCAATAAAATTTTATTTATAAGAATAGGCAGCAGGATGAAGTTGGCCTTTGTGTTGTAGTTTTCAGAGCCCTGATCTGAAGCAAGGGACCTGTGGGGGTAGATCCCAAGAGGAACTGGGATAGAAAAATCTATGTATTTTCTTATGAATGTGGGCCATAAGTCACCGTCACTTAGCAATACTTTGCCATTAATAAAAATCACGGGTATTTTCCTATCTTGTTACAGTTGCTGTGGATATCTCATATCATTCTACTCATCACTACTTTGAAATCGTATATTATACCTCCACCAGCATTATCAGAATATATACATTTTACATTTATTATTACATATATTAATTATAATATGTATTATATGTATATATATTTTTTTTCTATGATGCTAGGGGTTGAACCACAGGAGTACTCTACCACTGAGTTACACCCCTGGTCCTTTTTGTACTTTTGTTTTGAGACAAGGTCTTGCTAAATTGCTGAGGTTGGCCTCAAACTTGTGATCCTCCTGTCTCAGCCTCCCTAGCCACTGGCATTACAGGCATGTACCACCAAGCCCGACACAATTTTTTTTTATTTTTAATGTCCTGCAATTTGTTTTTTTCCCGAATCCTAGGTATTTTATTTTACTTATTTAAGAACATTATTTGGAGAAGGGGGTCCAGAGGGTTAAGCTGGCTGCCCAAGGAGACTAAGAAGCCCTGTCTTACGAGAGAGCCTCGTCTTGTGAGAACTATCCCTTTTCTTTAAAGATACTGTTCCTCTCCTCCCAGCCACTGAGAGGCAGGCGCTCCTCTCCAGCTCTGCCAGGGATGCCCTCCCCTGTTTTCCCCATCTGTGTTCCACCCCGCCTTCAAAGCCCTGCATGGGTCCCTCCGGTCCTTCCTTTCTCTGACTCTACTACCCCTGGTGCCAGTCACAGACACTCACCCCCAGCTCTGCCTTGTGGTAGTGTCGTATTTGTTTATGTATATGTCCTGGCCCTAATGACACCATCAGTTCTGAAATCCAATGGGTCCATGATTCCTTGAGGGAAGAACAACTTCTGCACAGAGTAACACATTAGTATTGGATGGCAGTGACCATGAAGATGACCCTGTGCCGCCCTGACCATGCTGGCGTCTCTCTTCCTGGAGTCTGGCCTTGCATTGGAGAAGATCCAAGATCCTGCATAGCAAAATGATAATGAATGCAAGCTTAGGCAGAATGCTGATGTGTCCATTCTGCTAACTATGTGCTTTGGGCAAGTGCCTGTCTTCATTTCTCTGAGCTTCAATTTCTTCATTGGTAAATTGGTGATCGTACTTACTTGATAGGATGTTGTCAAGAGTAAATAATATACTGACTCTAGAAGAAGAGCCTGGTCTGGTGCATGGCAGATGTTCAGTACTTGGGAGGTGGTGTTTGCCTGAGTTGGTCAATAGCTGGATGCTTGGGGTTAGCCTGGTATAAATCAAGGTTCTGAGGCTAGCCCTATGAACCCCACATTCCTTGAGGTCCTTGAGGATGGAGACATCTGAGCCTGTTATCAGAGGACTTTCACTTTGCAGTGTCAAAGTAGGTAGTGATGGACCAGGAAAGAGGACCCATTTGGATTCTTGTTGTACCAGAGTTAAGCCATTGTGGCAGAGTAAAACTAAGGCTTGGACAAAGTGGCATGACAGCACTAGAGTAAATCTATCCAATCCACCATCCCTTATGATCCTGACACCCATGTCAGCTTGTGATCATTTCTAGGACCCAGTGTCCAGCAGCAGAGAGTCCTGGGATGGTTCCAGGAGCACCTGGGAGAATCAAACTAGAGAGATACCCATTCATATGAACTGAATAGCCTTCCCTTGAACCTCCTTCCATCTTTTTTTTTTTTTTTTTTTTTTTTTTGCGGTGCTGGGGATCGAACCCAGGGCCTTGTGCTTGCAAGGCAAGTACTCTACCAACTGAGCTATCTCCCCAGCCCTCCTCCTTCCATCTTGATGGAGGCTGATCCTTTCCAGTACCTTCTCTTTGAGACAGGGTTCCATGGGCTTCCTGTGGTTCAAGCTGTGGCACTGCAGGTCATGTGTTTGGGGGCACCAGTGACTCGTTGGGATTGTCAGGGCTGTTGGGATGAGGAAAAATGGGCTTCTCTGATTGTATTGCCATTAGGTTGTATATGTGAGTCACAAGCCCTGACTAGGGTGGAGAGAGAGGTCTGAACTTCCTTTCCTGGTCTCCTTACAGACCTGCTGCTGGCCTTCGGGTGACTTCTGCAGGTGGGAGCTGTTGTGGCAGAGTAGAAGAAGTGCAGGACTGAAGGTCAAAGTCCTGGATGTTAGCCTGGGACCTCTGCTAACTAATCTGATGATCTTGGGCAAGCCACTGAACCTCTGTGTGCTTAAGTGACCTTGTCAAAATAGGATAATACTCTCCCTAGTGAATAAATGAAGTAATGTTGAGAAATCATTTTATGAGCAAGCCATTTTCATTAATGCAATCGGGAAACATGCTGGCTTTAGCTCAGAGGGCTGAAATGGTCAAATGAGATAATCAATGTAAATTCTAAAAGAACTCCAATTCACAATCATGGAATTGCTTTTACTAATAAATTAAGCGAGGGTAAACATTCATGTATTGTGACCCAAATTATTTGCCATTTGGTTTTGAAGGCATCTACTGTCAGAAAGGAGTGAAGGCCTTATTTAATAGGATCTTATTTGTATTTTCCCATTGAAGGAGTTTTTTCTTGGAGAAGATTCTACCATATTGATAGTGGCCCAAGTTCACCAGGAAAGCCACACACTTAAACTCCTGCTCCTACTGATAGCCTGATGATCATATAGGAATTCTGAATTCAGATCAGCAAATGATGAGTCTTTACTTGAGAAGCAGACACTTCTGGAGTAACCTCACATTGTCACCTTTTGCTTCTATGTGACAATTCTTTAAAATTTTATGTAGTAATTCTATAAAAATAAAAACCTGAAAGTCAGAAGTCATTTAATGAATTTGTAATGAGAAATAAAATCAGCAGGCTGATTTAGACCTTCAAGGCATCTCTCTCCTGGTTGGGAAAGCTCCCTGGGGGTCTAAATTTCTGTACCTAGTTGAGCACAGAATAATAATAAGGGGAATTCACTGAAGGGCTTCCATGATCAATGATGCTGAGCTCCTAGCCAGGTTCTTGGGATCTGCATCCTTCAGTATAAGTTCATGTTCCCTGTTTCAGAAGTGGACTTGCACCCTGAGGCCCCAGTACAAGCAAGCACAAATCTTTGTAGTTTGCAGTGTGACCTTGTCTGACTGGCTGGACTTTAGGGACAAGTGGTCCTTGTCCCTGGCAAGTTTAAGGGAAGAGTGAAAACCAAGTCAGATGACTCTGAAGTTCCCTCAAATGCCATGACAGGAAGAATGGATTGAGCAAGAATAATATTTTAGGCTTGGGAGATTGAACCTTCTTTTTTAGACAAGGAAGTGGAACATTCCAGACGGTAACACAAGAAACCAAGGAGACCAAGGCTAATGAAACCTCGAGGGAGGAAATAAAAATCTCTCTGGGTTGAAAGAAGCCAGCTGCTTTTCCCCACATCTTCCTGTGTCTAAACTACCTTAGCATTTGGCATGTTGACTGTCTATTTTCCCTGTATTTCCATAATCATCTCGATGATCATTTTATGCTGAGTCAGGAAAGGATGTTCCAATACTATGCTGCCTACGTTCTTTTTTCTTCATGATTGTCAGTCCATCCGGGTGCAGATTAACATTCAAATGTTCTTTTTCAAACAGTGGTCCAGGTAATTTCAAGATACTCTATGTCATCTGATCCCCAAAGCAACCTCATTTTAGAAAGTTGGATAATGAGGCTTAGAGAGGTGAAGGGACATTTCAAAGCACACAGGGGCTTGGAGACCCAGGTGGAAGTGTCTAGCACCTTCTCCCCAGCTGCCTCTCTTGTTCAACACGTTGTCTGACTTTTGTGAATTTTTGAACTTCATGGGAATTCAGGAATGGTATGCCATGTTATTCGTCAGAAGTGTTATTTTGGGAAAAATGGGTCAGAAAGCTCTACCTGGGGGCTTCCAACTGAAATTGATAGATCTGATTCTGATTTAAAACATCCTTCAGAAAAAGAATCCCTAATTTTTTTTTTTAAACAGAATATCTGAGATTAAGAAATTAAACAGTCTTGGAAATACAGCCAGTTCTGCCTTAGTGTTCTTTTTGAAACCTTGAATAAGATGCACATGATTAGAATTTCACCTTTGTTATGTGCCATTATCTCCTGGTGAAATGTTCAGTCAATGTAGAAAACCACCCAACTGATCCAAGTGAGGTCAGTTGGGACTATATGAAACACACACATACACGACCTCATACGCCTATGAACTGTGTGTTAGGAACCACATCTGTCCACACCTGGTGTTACAACTTCCCTTCATTTTCAGATCATCCTCCTGCCACCCCTTCACAGTAACTCATAAGCTGTTGTCCTTCCGATGCCTTTTGACAGGCAAACTTCAGATCTTTGTTCAAGGTGAAGTGACATATTTATTGTTATTCCTTAAGCATTTAATGTGTATAAAATGTGTGTGCTGCCTTTTTTACTAGGTTCCTATCTTTTCAAAAAATGTACATCGCTGATGAAGTTTTCAAGTGTTCAGGCCCTAACTCCATTTCCCTGGTAAGCCTTTTTTTAAAAAAATCGTGCCTTTTACAAAGAATGATGATTTTTAAGCCCTCCTATGTCACATTCTAACACAACTGTCTGGACAGTCATTTTGCACTAAACTTCCCATCCGACTTCTCCCTGTTTAATGTCATTTTCAAGATGAGATAGGGCTCGTTGCTACAGATATTCTGCAATATGATAAATTAAAGTTCTATTTATGATTTATTCAGAATCCACACAAGAAGGAATAGATTTATTTGCCAAAGGAACAAAATTAATGACATTTAAAAATCTTCTAAGTGGAGAGGGTGATTAATGGAAAATGAGAAAGCTAACATTTCACGAAAACTAGCTTTATAGCAGGTCTTGCCGGATGGATGCCTTCCAGCAGCGCTGCCTTTCATCTGCAGGGCAACCAGCTCAGGTACTAGAGAACTGAGGCTCCCAAGTGGCTAGGCTGGCAGTCACAGCTCAGGGGCAGCCTCTCTCCACACCGGTGTGATCCCCAGATTGTCCTCTGCCCCGTTGTTCATCATCTTCCCCATCCATTACTCTGTGTCTTCTGACACACATATACTAGTAGTGAGTTCCTGTGGGTTCTTGCTGACAATTCATCCATTTACCCAGGCAACGTCGGAGAGATTTTTTTTAATCCGTTTTCCTCAACTCCTCCCACTTTTTTTTTTTTTTTTTTTTCAGTGCTTGGAATGAAACCCAAGGCCTCAGGTATGCTAGGCAAGTGCTCCACCAATGAGTTACACCCCAGCCCTTTTAATTTTTTTCTTATTTCTTATTTTTCTTATTTATTTATTTATATATTTTGGCACTGGGGATTGAACTCAGGGGTGATTAAACACTGAGCAACACTCCCAGCCCTTTTAAAATATTTTATTTAAAGGCTGGGTCTCGCTGAGTTGCTTAGGACCTTGATAAGTTGCTGAGGCTGGCTTTGAACTTGCGATTCTCCTGCCTGAGGCTCCTAAGCCACTTGGATTACAGGCTTGCTCCACCATACCCGGCCCCTTTTTGTTTTTTACTTATAGAGAGGGTCTCACTAAGTCGCCCAGGCTGGCTGGCCTCGCTTTGCAATTCTCCTACCTCGGCCTCCCGAGTCACTGGGATCACAGGTGTGCACCACCAGGCCTAGCCTTAAAATGATATGCTTGAATTTGCAGGAGGTAAGTTTGAGTTGTATTTCCTAGTATTCTATGAGGGAGGCTGGCAAGGTAGTGCAGTTAGGTAACTAACATGCAGCCCATCCCAATGAGAATATGGGGCACAAGAATGCGGCTATGATTTTCCTTCCCTCAATTTCCCTATACAAAGAAAGAAAGAACACACATTTAGCCAGGAGCAAATGGAAAGTAGTCAGATGTTGAATAATAAATGATTCTTCTTTGTTAGCATGGATTTAGTAGTTTTCATTACTAATATTTATAACATACTAAATGATAGATCCCAACCCAGGGCAGTTAGTGCTTCTCAAATTTTAATGTGCAACAGAATCACCTGTGAATCTTGTTAGAATACAGATTCTGATAGATCTGAGTGGGCTCCAAGGTTCTGCATTTTTGACAACCTCTCAGGAGATGCAGATGCTGCTTGGTCTAGGAACCCTAGTGTGTGTGTGTGTGTGTGTGTGTGTGTGTGTGGTGTTTGAGGATTGAACCCATGGCCTTGTGAATGCTAGGCAAGCAGACTACCACTGAGCCACAACCCCAGCCCAGGAATCACACTTATGAGGATCAGTATCCTAAGAAATTATGAAGGCATTTATAAGAAGTCTCAAACTATTTTTATAATTCACTGAAGTCTAAAGCAGTAGTTCTCAACTGGGGGCATTTGGCTGTCCGAACTAGACGGTGATACTCAACTGGGGGCATTTGGCTGTCCGAACAGACTAATACAAATATTCCTTCTTTTTTATTTTTTATTTTTATTTTGTATTAAACCCAGGAGTGTTATAGCACTGAGCCACATCCTCAGTCCTTTTATTTTGAGACAGGGTCTCCATAATGTGATCAGGGTCTTGCTAAGTTGCTGAGGCTGGCTTTGAACTTGTGATCCTCCTGCCTCAGCCTCCCAAGTTGCTGGGTTTGTAGGTGTGTGCCACCATGCCCAGCTTACCCCTTCTTGACAAGAGTGATATTCAACCCCATGTGTTGCACCGAATAGTTTGTATTGGTGAATTGCTGCAATTGACATTATTAGGTATCTCTAATTGATTTTAAATGGGGAAGTAAATTAATTATAACATAAATAAATGCAGCTAAGTAAATTAAGAGGAAAACACTTTTGGAATCACAAGATCTATGAGGAACTCCACATACCAAAGGAGACCCACGTGGGTGGAAGGATGGGAATGCCTGCTCTTCATGGAGTGTGAATGCGGTGGGCTGCCCAAGCTGTGCACGCTTGGCCAGCACTGTTTATTGGAGTGGTATGCGAGCGAGCCCATCTGGACGTTTTTGGAACAAACTTGGGACATTCCTTGGACTCCTGAATATGACTTGCAGCTGGGTAGCAACGTGGTGCAATTTTATGATCCACAGATTGAAGATTCTTTTAACAATAGAAATTCTCTGTGGGAGATCTTCTCTTTCAGGGAGTAAAAAATACAGATGAATGCAAAGATCTAGATATGCTTATTAATAGACCTCTCTTGTTTCGTAGGGCATACATGTGATAGCATTTGGATTTTTCAATGTATTAATATAATCAGTTGTGTTTGTGTCATTTAAAACAATAGTTGCAAAAGATAGAGCATAGCTCATCTGAAGATGGATTGGTTGAAGACTTTTTTCTGTCAAGTGTAATTTTCAGGATGGGTTAAAAGAAATTTGATAGGATGCATCTTGCTCCCCAGAGGTATTTGTAAGTTAACTTCCATCTCTCTTGGAAGATAACAAAATAATAGACTAATGTCAACTGGATAATATCAATCCATTTAGAGAAGGGAGAAAGATGTATTGGGTCAACTGAACTGGCTTTAAAATCTGTCCACTCTCAAAGAGAGAAGAATCTAGAGAGCACAGTTCCAACAACTTCAAGGCCAGTAGAATTTTGTAGACAGAGCCCAACTGTTAGACAAGGATGTGTGTAGCCTGTGTATTATACAACTTCAGAAAATCTAGACTTTTCCTATAAATGAAACCAGATCTGCTGAACAGTTGATTTCATCATCTGGAATAACTATTTTTTGTTTTTCTTCCCATGAGTAAAATCAAATAAATCAGCTCAACCATCACAATTTCATTTATTTAATGTTTAAAACTCTAGAATAGCCTATTTTATTCCTATTTCCTCTGTTAGAGTGAACCCTATGAAACTGCTAACACGTGACCATGTTTTACCTACAAAATCAGTAATTTCATGTGGTTCCGTCTAATATTATTTAGTATTTTAATTCTTGTGTTAAAAAGTACTTTTTGTAAGAGTGAGGAAAAACGTGGTCTCTGAACAGTCGACTGTTGTAGGTTTCATCTCTATGGGATGTGGTTTCACATCATAAATCCTTTCCTCTGGGGGTGGCACCTTTCACACTTCATGATGCTCAGGTCATGGTGGTTCCTTCTATAATTTTTAAGAAGATGAATGACTTCTCTTCTAGTTCTAGTTATAGAGGTTTGCATTTTTATTTATAAGCACCATATTTAAGATTAGTTTTAAAACCCCAATTTTAAGATTTTTTTTTTTTTTTTTTTGATACAGCAGATTGAACCCAGGGGTACTTAACCATTGAGCCACATCCCCAGCCCTTTTTATTTTTTATTTTGAGACAGGGCCTCATTAAGTAGCTGAGGCTGGCTTTGAACTCTTAATTCTCCTACCTCAGCTTCCGAAGCCCCGCTTGGGATTACAGGCTTGCCAGCTCTAATTTTAAGATTTTTTAAAACCCTCGTTGTATCCCAGCATTTCTATTCCATCAATCAGACACCTATATCTTGAGATGTGGGCAGGTATCCCTTTGGAGAAAATTGTGTTTTTAAGGTCATAGAAGTGTTTGGAACACTCCAATTGAAAAATGGCTGCTTTAGCTCTGATCTTCTAATGTCCATTGCTATTTTCCAAGACAGAGATGCCAATTGTATCACTTTTCAGACATATTTAACTGTTGAATACCTATTAACATATCATGGAACTAGGAATCCTCAACATAGTCAGGAAAATCCTGTTCCATGTTAGTCACCTTCCAGAAGAGTTCATTTATAATTTGCTGATTTCCCCTTTGCCCTGAAGGATATCTGGGTTGTTTTTTATTTCCCAAGTTTTTGGTTCATTCCAAAATACACATGGATTTGACTTAAGAATTTTGCTAAAGGAATATCATTCCCCTCCAGGGAAATGAAAGTTGCATGTTTCAACATGAGTCTGGAACTCTTAAAACAACTACAAGTGGCGGGGGCGAGGGGGGGGAAGGTTTCAGATCATTATTAGATTGTGCAAAAATTAGATTTATAGGTTTTACTGTGGTCATTGTCAGTGCCTTACTGTGAAGCAGGATCATAACAGGGTGATGGTAAAGAGCTTATTGTGCCCCCTGGGTTATTGTGATTACGTGGATATATTTAGAAGCTGTAAAGAAAGCAAAGCATCAGCTGAGGCCCCACTAGACACTCACAAATTAAGATCTTGCCCATTATGAGAAAAACCCCCAAAAGAAAATATTTGCACAGAAGGAATAAGGAACACTTTCTCACCAAAATGATGTTGTAACATTTCAGGGAAAACAGTGACTGCCACTTATTTATAATTGTCATTGATGTCTCCTAGGGCTCAGCAGTTGTCCCAGAGGATGAGAGAGAGGGAGTATGTGGGAGGCCCACTTTGGGTCTCTGCTTAGGTAAACCTCCACATTATAGCAAATTTATATTTTATCTTTAAAATAGGTTAAAAGCAGCAGACCCTTTCATTACAGTGGCAAGATATAAAATGTAAAGTGATCCCACAGCATGTCATTGTTTAGAAAAGAACCCAACATCATTTCTAACCAACTGTTGGAGCTACTGTATTCTTTCTTCTCATGAGATTTTATGAATTTTTATTTAACTTGTAAATAATTGATGGCAAATAAATGAGTGAGGCTATCATTAATTGGTGACAGGTTCTAGGTGAATGCTTTAACATGTGACTCAACTATTTTAAGAGGAAAAATAAGCTAAATAGGAATATTCATTTCTCACCCTAAGGTAAATGAAATATACTTAAGATCCATGGATGGAAGGAACTGCTTTATACAAATGCACAGAGTTCAATTGTGGGTGATGATTACTTGATAAACTTTTATTGTCTAGCCTGTCTGGTTGGTTACATTTCACAGCACTATGGCCAGATTTACCACAATCACGCAGCACAGCTTTTTTCAAGTCTTTTGATCTGAGAGTGAGGGTTTGCTTGATAGAGGAAGAGTTCCATCCCATTCATACATGGCTGTGATGCAGAGCCATTTCATCTGTGGATTCACTTACTGGCTTAGTGGGCCAAGATATCTTTGGGTCATTTGGCGGGGTTCAGTGTGACTGGGTTTTGTTTCTTTGTCTCTCCATGTGGAAAGAATGAGTGCTCCTTGAGACATGTTGGAGAGACTCTTCCCCAAGTGATAGTGAGTTTCCATCTTGGAACCAACTCTGCTTAACCTTGGGGAGGATCCAGGCCTCAAACCAGCAAGTTCCTCCCATGAGGTCCCTAAGGACTGGAGAGATGGAACACCCTGCAGACTTTCACCCTGTTTCTCAAAATCTCCAGGTGTGTTTAAGACCTCGGGCTAAAGGCAGAGACCTCAGGCAGCACAGAATATCCTTGTACAGAGGCAAATTCTCTTTTCCTTGCATAGTATCTTAATGATAGAGGCAGTCCTGCCCTGGACTGAATTACCTTCAGCAAATGAAGTAAACCCAATCTGTGCAAGGTTTACCTTCACTGATTTGTGGACATTTAGTTTGTGAGTGAAAGCAAAGCCACCAGCTAGTGGGTGACTTTCAGAGTATAAGCCCCTATTCATGGGTTATTGGGTCCAGGAACACAGGACATAGCATTTTATGATCCCTGATTTCTCTCCCTATGCTACCTGCCTCTTTGGCCAGTCAGTGAAATCTGATCATTGATTTTCATTAGTATTTGCCTTCACAAAGCAGAGAAAAGAAGTAAAATTTAGGCTATATATTATAAAACTTCCATCAACTCCAATAATATGTTGGTCAGAGGAAGGTAGAAGCCAATATTTGACAGGAAGAGTATTGCTTTGTTGTACATTCAGTGTTATCACCACAGCATCTCTCTCTAGTAGGTAATCCAATTTAACCTATCAGGAAAATCTGGTCATTTGAGAAACTAAGTTAATTCTATGCCTCTAAGGTAGAGTTCTTAGATGAGAAATCTTGAGGATCCCTGAGATCATATTTAACAAATGCTACATTTATCATGAAAATATTGAAGTCCATATACATTTTGGTAAACACAAATGTAATTTAGGGATTAGGTCTGATTATAAAATGGACATCAAAGTCAGAAATTGGCAAACTCTGACCCATGTACCAAATCTGGCCTGCCACCTCTTTTCAAACAGCCCATGCGCTGATATTTACATTATTTAAATGGTTGGAAGAAAAATCAAAAGAAGAATATTTTATTGTGCACAAATTACATGACATTCAACTCCCAAACTGGTTGTGGTGGTGTACACCCATAATCCCAGTGACTTGAGAGAGAGACTAAATCAGGAAGGTTGCAAGTTTGAGACCAGCCTCAGCAATTTAGCAGTGCCCTCAGCAACTTAGTGAGATCCTGCCTCAAAATAAAAATAAATAAAAAGTGCTGGGGTTGTAACTCAGTGGTAGAGTGCCCCTGGGTTTGATCCCCAGTACAAAAAAATAAATGAATAAATAACAAAAAAATAAATAAATATCAAATCCTAGTGTGCATAAGTAAAGTTTTAGTGCAACACAGCAAGTCTTTTTTTTTTTTTTTTTTTTTTTTTTTTTAAGATGTGGTCTAGTTCTGTTGTCCAGGCTGGTTTCACACTCTTTGGCTCAAGGTATCCTCTTGCCTCAGCCTCCCCAGTAGCTGGGACTAAAGATGTGTACCACTACACCTGGCTAGGTCCATTTATTTTCATATTATCTATGACTGCTTTTGTGCTACAATGAGCAAGTTGACATCCTGGGAGTTTCTAGAAGGTGGACCTGTCCTTGCATTTCTGCTGGTATTAATAGCCTCGTGTTGGTATATTTTAATTTTTCATTTGTTCACTCAGGAACATTTTTTGATCACCTCTATATGTAGGAATGGATGATCAAAATATTTAACAACCATAGGTGTTGGTGAAGTCCCAGCCATTGCAAGGAGAGCCAAGTTTCTAAAGACAGAAGCCTGTCTTGGTAATTTTTCACTCCTCTTGAGTGGGTAAGAGGAGTGTTTATTACTGGAGGAAAGTATGTTTCCTTTTGTGGAAAATCATTCCATTTATGTAGTTCTAGAATGTCTGGTGTGAAATTCCACTTCTAATTTCCTTACCGCACTTTGCTGTATGTTAAGAGCTTCATACCTTCATCATTCCAAACCAGACATTCTAAAATGGAAAGGAAACTCTTGGGAATACATCTAAGGTTAAAAACAAATTTTCATGACACATGGATGGACTAAAACTCTTGTTACCTTGTTTTTGTTTTTTGTTTTTTGTTTTTTCTTGGCGGGGGGTGGGAAGTAAATGTTCCAAAACTCTCCTTTGTTTGAGCAGAGAAAGAAAAGGGTATTGGAAAGTATGTAAATGCCATTGTGTGTTTCCATGAGGGCTTTTCTTATTAGACCTGCCATATCTTAGTCATCTTTTGAGTTTGTTGTCTCCCCAGAAATCACAAAGTCTTGCCAGCATCCAACATTTCAATATTCACACGAGGAAACAGAGATACAGAGAAGGAATATGCCCAAGAACACAGAGTTGAGTAAGAATTCAGGGAACATCTTTAATGCAAGTGTGTGTGTATCTGACTCAAGAGAAGTAAAAATTTGGTTGTTTGGAAGGAGCTTTACAGAACAGGTACTAAAATGAAAATGTATCCTGTATTTACTGGGTAAACATTCATTTAGACCCCACATTTTGCCTGAAGAAGTGAGTATTCCTGAATTTCTCAAAATGCTAGTTCAGGCCTCGTGTGGTGGTGCACGCCTGTAATCCCAGCGACTCAGGAGGCTGAGGCAGGAGGATCAAAAGTTGGAGGCCAACCTCGACAACTTAGTGAGACCCTGTCTCAAAATAAAAAGGGCTGGGGATGTGGCTCAATGGTAAAGTGCCTTTGGGTTCAGTTCCCTAGTACCAAAAAACAAACAAACAAACAAACAAACAAAAAAAAAAAAACCCCACTAGTTCAGGGACAATCTTGGTGGGGCCAACTGTGCAGAGGAGATGGTGGACTTGGAAGGAAGATTCTGGAAAGCCTTTTGGCACATCAGTGTTCAGCTAACTGGACAACCACTGTTGTTTTGAACACTTGCCTTTTCTTGAGAAAATGGTTTCCAGAAAGAGGAATTCTTTCATCCTCAAGAGCTATGCTGGACAGGAGGCTCAAATAGTCATTTTCCTAGCCCTGAAGTGAAATGTTTTTTGTACCCTCAATTTACTGCCCAGGTCTAGAGCACAGCACAGCAAGAAAAATGCCCAGTGCATGGTAGGCAGAATTTTCTGCCTGTGGACATTCACAAGGCTGCATTGTGGAAACAGAAGCCACTCAAATTGTTCATTGTTCTGTGGCTCCTACTTTGGCAGCCAGAAGTGAATTCATTATACGGTGCTTGGCATACTTTTCTTCTGTTTATTTCATGCCATGGGGACAGCAATGCATTCTGTGCTCTCTGCAACCTCTGGCTCCACCTCTTGCTGTTCTAGCCTTCCTCTTGTTTTCCATTCCTTCTGTCTTGCTCCTTTCCAAAACCTGGAGACAAGTAGACTGTGACTGATGACCTGAAATCCTATGGAATGGTTAGGTGGATCAATTTCCTCTAACTTCCAGGAAAACATTTTGTTCTGACATCTGGGTGGGTGAGGCAGTCAACACATATTTATTTAGCACTCATGGGGCACCTACCATAGTACCAGGCCCCCTTTGGGGAACTGCAAGCTCAGACAAATGTCCACAATGGCAAATACACCCCATTTCTCCCTTGGTGTTTCCAGCCCTGAAACTGTGGCCTCCTGGGCTTACAGGAGAGAAATTATGAAGCAATCCTTTCAAAATTACCATTTGCAAGTTTTTTTTTTTTTTTAGACTGAATTATTTGTGCAATGGAAAGCAAGATTAGCATGTCTCTGTACAAGTCAAGGGACTTTTTTTTTTTTTTTTTTGTAAATTCCTGAGCATTGTGGTCTCTCAAATCACAAAGTGTATCCAGTCAACTGGGCATCTGCTTACCATGCGGATTCTGATTCTGCATTTGTGACAACATTCCAGGTCCCCCTGGGACCACCACACTTGAGTAGCACATGGTGCATCAGTGGGTCTCAGCCTTGACTGCAAGTTGGGATCACCTGGGGAGCTTTGAACATGACTCCAGCCTGAACTCCAGCCCTGAGATATTCCCCTGTAACTGCTCTGGGGTGTGGTCTGGACACATGCCATTTTAAAATCCGCCCCCAGGTGGTTTTAATATGCACCACTGTGGATGTGTTGCAGCCTTGCACATGGAAGAATCGGATTTGTGCTCTTGGAAGGGAGGATGTTTTCCTTTTGGTCCTAAGTCAAATGAGTTCTGACTTCAGCCCTTGAAGAGGTGGCCCTTGAAGAAAGCATCCTTTTCTAACTTACTGGTTCTCAACCAGGAGCATCTGGCAATGTCTAGAGACATGCTTGGTTGTCACAGCCGGAGCAGGGGTGCTATTGGCATAGCGTGTGTAGAGGCCAGAGATGCCGCAAAGCAACCTACAGTGCAAATGGCATAGCTGCATGGCAAAGAATGACCCAGCCCCAAATACTGATGGTGCTCAGGCAGAGGATCCCTGGTATAGCTTACCTAAAACCTGCCTCGACAGGGGGGAGTTCAGCACTTCTTTCTTCAATGACTCTTCAGAATAACTAATAATATGTAGCTAATAGCCTTTCTTTTGTGTCTCATTCTATTTTACAACATGCTACTATGACAATCATTTAGATATTGAAGCACAAGCTTCCAAAATCCCTTTCAATTTAAAAATTCTGTGATCAGAAGGGGGAAAATGGAGGTAGTATTGCTTAATATTTACAGATTTCCTCTTTCTGGGGGCAAAAAATTCTGAAAATGGATGATGGCAAGGAATACATACTGTTATAAAATTATTTAATGCCATTGAATTGTAAAATTCATATTACGTATATTTCACCACAGTTTTAAAAAAAAGAGGAGAGAGAGATGCAACCGGGCATGGTGGTGCACACACGCCTGTAATCCCAGCAACTCGGGAGGCTGAGGCAGAAGGATCACAAGTTCGAGGCCAGCCTTAGCAACTTAGCAACACCCTGTCTTAAAAATTAAAAAATAGGACTGGGGAAATAGCTCAGTTGGTAGAATGCTTGCCTTGCAAGCACAAAGCCCTGGGTTTGATCCCCAGCACCACCAAAAAAAAAAAGTAGAAAAAAAAATTAAAAAATAAAAAAGACTGGGGATGTGGCTCAGTGGTAAATTGCCCCTGAGTTCAATTCCCAGTACACCCTCAAGAGAGAGAGACCCCAAAGGTTGAAAATAAATCAGTTGGTTAGACAGAAAAAACCATATGCTCTCCTTCTTCTTAAAGTGAAACCACCACCTGCTCCAGGTTTTTCTTACACTCAATCCTTCTTTGTCTCACTTATGATTGGGATTGCTCGGGTTTGTGTGATTGATGCCCTTCCCCACAAACTGTCAGCTTCATGAGGGCAAGGAGCAAGTCTGCTTTGTTTCCCATGATAGCCCCAATGCCCAGCAATTTTCCTGGGATTTAATAAGTATTCCACAAATATTTGTTGGCTGGATGGATCTATGAGAAAGTATGTTAACCTCCCTGGGAACAGGACTTTGCCATACCCATGCATTCATATTTAATATCTTCTGTCTTCCAGTCCTTTGCTACTGAAGGAGTTGTACGATGGAGAGATTGTAGTTAAGTACTTTTTTAAATTAATTTTTTAATTTGTTCTAATTAGTTGTACATGACAGCAGAATGCATTTATGCATTTTGATAGCTCATACATAAATCGATAAGTGCTTTTTGGATGATGTTATTTTCTGGAAATTGGTTTAGATAAGAAATCACCTGGAGCAGTTTTATGTTGATTAATGCCTGGGCCACACCCCACAGATTCACATTCCACTTATCTGGGATGCATCAGGCATTTATAAGGGGATCCAGGTAATTCCAACCTACACCATGGTGGAGAAGCACCATCAAGGTTTCTGTTTCTCAAAATGTGGTCCCAGGACCAGCAGCATCAGTGTCACTTCAGAACTTTTTGGAAATCCAGAATCTGGAACCCAGGAATCAGAAACTGCCTTTTAACAGAGGCCCCAGGTAAATTGTTTGCTTGTTCAAGCCTGAGAAGCCTACAGGTTCCTTTCTTGTTAATGTTGTATTATTTTAGCCTGGAGAGCCATTGGCTCCACCATGAAAGACAGTGTTGTCTATTTCTGGAGGCCAGAGAGAAGTCTGCAATGCAAAAATAGTTGACAGAGAAAGAGGTATTGTTACCATCAGAATCTGTTGTGCTTCTATTTTAGATAATTGGCTTTGGAGACAAAAGTCAAAAAAGCTTTTTTTTTTTTTTTCTTATTTCATTTCTTCTCTTGGTTTTTAAAACCACCACCCACAAACAACAGGAGGAAAACGACTGGGGAAGGATGCAGGAACCAAACGGGCAGAATAAAATAAGCTCATGCCTTGTAGAAGAAAAATAAAAGACAGAATGCTACATCTTTCAGAGCAAAGAATGCATTTCCTGTTTGCCTTCGCTGAGAGCCTGAGCATAATGCTTCAGTGTGTGAGGGCTGCTGAACAAAGAATGGAGAAATGGCTGAGAGGACAGAGTTTGAACTGCCAAATATTGGCTCAGTTAGAAACCATGTGACAAACGCAGCTCTCGATTTCATTTACCAGGGCAAAAGAGAAATGTGCTCGTGTTTATATCCTTTGCGCTTCGTGTGAAAGAAAATTGAAGGCAACTAATTTTACCTTCTAGAGTTTTCTGTGTTATGATTGAAAGTGTTTTTCCCTACCAAGCTTGTAACCAAATAGCTTTCTGTGAGAAAGTGGGCTTTTATAATAATCCCTGGTTGCATAAAGAAATGTTTCAAAGCCCTAATGTTTTCCCTTAGTGCTGATACTGCTGTGTAGATGATGTGAGAAGCTACTAGAACCACAGCAAAATGGTTCTTGGGTGCTTAAAAAAAAAGGACATTTAGGGATCATCTGATTCAGTGGTGCTTAATCTATTTTTCTGCCTCCATCATACCTGTAGATCATAAAACCCTGCAGTTAGTCTCAGCTGCCTGACGTGAGTCTTCTCAAGCTGGGTGATGCATAGTGGGATTGCAGGAGGTGTAAAGAGGCCATTTTAGAACAAGAAATTTATACTACTGCTTCTCAGACTGCACTGTCTGTCCAAATCAGCTAGGGAACTTTACAAGCTATTGCTCTCTGGGTTCTGCCCCCAGGGATTCTGATATAATAGTTCTGGGATGCAATCTGGTAGGGGATGGCAATTGTTCCCTGGTGATACTAATGAGCAGCCAATGTTGAGAATCATTTCCTTACTATCTTACCCGCTTCTCTTCCTCTGCTACCAATTGCTAGAGAAGTAAGGCCAGGGGCATTAAGGCAATGGCAGGTCTGTGATGGAAACTCACATCTGCATGTTCTGTGGACCCTGCTGCCTCCACAGCCACCTGGAAAGGGGCTTTGTCCTCTTCCTATGAGCATCTCTGGTGATAATTCCCAATAGTATGAGGGAGTTCCATGCTGTTCACTCCAGCACCCTTACCCGTGTCTTCCCCCAGGATGGTTCCAAGGAAAACCCCAAATTTATGGACTAAACTCTTAACGCTATGCTCACCATTGAGTTTGACTTGTTTGTTACCAGAAGTGAAAACACAAAACATTTGTCAGGGGACAAATAGAAGATGGCAGTTGATGCAGTTGAAAGGTGAAGGGCACTATTCCAGGGGACATTTGCCTAACCCCCAACCTCGTGTGTCAAATACTGAGAATAGGAGTGTATATTTTGGCCTCCCTTTCTTGGACCAGCAGTGACTTGAGGTAGAGGCAGGGGATGCCAAGGTTGACAGTGGTGGTCAGCCTTGTTTAGAGCTGGTGGAAGTGATGATATCAGCAGAAGAATGTTTGGTGAGGGTTCTGGGGGGTCTTTTTGTGTAGGCAAAGAGGGGAAATGTCTTGAAATTTGAGGACAGAGGCCTGAAATGACAGGATTATATAGGACCCTATTCCTTGCATGTCCTGTATTGTCAACAGTGCTGGGAGCTCCTAAATACTGCCTGTGTGTGTAAGCATTTTTCCCATGCTCCAGTAGTACAGCTCTATCCTGATACATACAGCACTGTAAACATAAAGATGAAGGAATGCAGTGTTCCAAGGGAATGTTTGCAGATTTCACTGGAGAAAAATGTGGTAGCCTACAAAGACATCAGTTGACTTCCTAAAGGCACTGGGTTAAATTAATCATTGATTAAATGTGGGACTTCACAGTGAGATTTTGTTTTCTAATTCATTAGCGTACATTTGAATAAATTGGCTTCACTGCATAGGTAGACTATTAATTTAGTGAAGTCTTTGTAGCACGTAACCCCCAAATCAGGAAGCATTTTATGCTTATGAGTTGTAGAATTAGGACAAGGGGGTTGATAGCAAGGTCAAAATTTCACTTCTGTTTCTAATTTAACAAATGATAAGTGGTATCAGATGCATATATGAAAATTCTTGTACAGATACTGTCTTTTCTCTGTGTATTTGAGTTCTATAAAAAATGTCAATTTTTTATTGTTGTTGTTTTGGGCCATTGTGATAACTTTAGGAAGCAATAAGGGTGAAAAACAAAAATAAATCCCTCAAAACTCAAACCTAAAATAATGTCAGGCTTTCCCATTTAAGGCAAACCTCTTCTCCGTGCTTTCATTGAGGTCAGGTGACTGACTCACGCCCAGACTGCTCTTTCTTCATCCATCACTTTTTTCTTTTTTGGTACTGGGAATGGAGTCTATGGCACTTTACCACTGAGACATGCCACCAGCCCTTTTGATTTTTTATTTTGAGGCAATGCTTTGCTAAGTTGCCGAAGCTGGCCTCCAACTTGGGATCCTCCTGCCTTAGCCTCCCAAGTTGCTGGGATTATGGTTGCATGCCTGCATGCCCAGCTCAATCTTTAGTTTATTTGAGAAACCTCCAAACTATTTAGTGACTGTACTTACTTACATTCCCACCAATAGCTTTTTAAAATTTCTCCCTTTTCCCCTTCCAAGCAGGCATTCAATCAAACCCACATTGAGGTGTCATCTCACCCTGGTAAGAATGGCTGTTATCCTTCTATCCTCTGGTATGAGGCAGTGAATTAAGATAGACGGGTCCCGGGGTGGGACCCGGAGGTCCTTCCTTCTGACACCTGAAGTTGTGTACACACTGGTAGAGCTGTAAGCATCCTAAGAGGCTGGCATCTCCCTGTTCCTGTGTCATCAGCCTGCTTCTGAAGATTTTGCTGAAAAGGGTTCAAAAATAGCAAAGGACAGGATGTCAGGCAGGGCCACTCTGGAAGGCCTGACCTACTCACTCCCTTCTGCAGCTGACTTCTTGTGCCCTTCCTCATTATAGAGAAACTGTAACTGCAGGGGATATTTTTGGAGGAGTCATTTCTGAATGCTTCCATTTTCCAGGGAAAACTTGGTGAAAGAAAATTATTTAGCATTAACTTCCCAGACATCTATGAATTCCTTTAAGGTAGCAAGTAGGATAGTTGATGGACTATTTGGTGCTTGTTAACTAGTATATTAGTTGGGAATGAAATAGTCACGCTGAAATTCCTTTCTTTGTGTGTGTGGAGGTGGGATCCTGGGGATTGAACCCAGGGCCTCATGCATTCTAGGCAAGTGCTCTACCACTGAGCTACATCCCTAGCCCTTTAAAACAATTTAAAAAATTTTTTTGAAACAGGGTTTTGCTAAATTGCTAAGGCTGATCTTCGAATTTGCAGTCCTCCTGCTTCATCTTGAGTAGATGGGACTACAGGCTTGTACCACTATGCCTGGCTTGAAATTTTATTTTTCATATGATGCTTGTGTATTTTATTCTTCCACATTTTTTTGCTGGTGCATTATAGTTGTACATAATGGTGGGATTTGTTACATATTCGCACAACACACAGTATAATTTGGCCAATATCACTCCCCAACATTTCTACCCTCTCTTCCCTCCTCCCACCCCCTGGTCCCTTTCTTCCGCTCTACTGATCTCCCTTTAATTTTCATGTGATTTCCACCCCCCTGCCCGCAACACACACCTCTTTTCCTCTCTAGCTTCCACAACTTTATACTTCAGTAAATCAATTCTCCATGAATACTTGATAATTATAGTTTACTTATGCATAGTTTTTAGAGTTTGGTAAGAAAAGTGGTACAAATAGGTTTGTGAGTTTTTTGTTTGTTTGTTTTTGGCCCTGTTCTGGGAATGCAGAGTTGGGGAACAAGACTCCCTCATGAACAAGTTCCCCAGTGTGTCCTTAAGTGAGGTGACGTGCAGAATACATGTAAATCCTCAATTAATGTTATTTTCCTACTCCTTTCTCTAAGTTTGTTTCCCCTCATGTACATTTTGAGACGGGCCAAATACTCTGTTGGGTCAGTTATCTGAGCCCATAGACTACGTGGGCTCTTCTCAATATTTTAAATACTTATGCAGGCTAGAGGTTGCATATTTCTTTCTTTCTTTCACATTTATTTACATCTTTCTCTCTTTGATGTGTAGTCCCTGGTCAGGAACCATGCCTCAATTATCTAATGTCTGTGGGAAAACTCAACCTACTTAATGAAATGCTGCATTATAGTCTGTAGCTCTCAGGGGGGGAAATATGGAAAGAAAACGGAGACTTATTATTTCTTCTTACGCCATGGTTTCAGAATTTTTTAATGAGAGTAAATAAAGATGAAGTAAAATCTGCAGAATCTTTAGGGAGTTGGTGTTGTAGGCTGATAGGCCCTTGATGTTTTCCTTCTATTTCAGAACAACGCAGAATTATTTTCTGCCAACCCAATGTACTGTGTGTGTGTGCGGGGAGGTGGGGAGTACTGGCAATGAAACCCAGGGACACCCCCAGCCCTGTTCATTATTATTTTGAGACAGGGTCTCACTAAGTTGCTGAGGCTGGCCTCCAACTTGGGATCCTCTTGCCTCAGCCTCCTGAGTCACTGAGATTACAGGCATGCATTGCTGCACCTGACTCCAAATGTATAACTCCTGAAATAGATGAAGTACAAACATCAGATTATTTAGTTTTATGAATTTGACTTAAGTTGAAAGAGGTATGGTAGATTCATTTGACATGTAGAATCTAGAGAAATCTTGCATTGGATTCCAGATTAAGAATGTAATTGAGAAAGTATGCGTTTCCAATATGGCAAACTAGATATTTGATTCAATAACAAACTATTCTAGAATATTCTGGATCTCTGCTGTCTAGTGGAAATATGTGAGGCACACATGTAATTTTAAAAAGGTTAGAAGGGTATTAAAATTATTTAAAAGGTTAAAATCAAGGGAAGTTAATTTAATAATACAGTGTATTTAACCCGTATGTCCAAAATGTTATTTCAATGTGTAAAAATAAAAAGGACTGGGTATATGGCTCAGCCATCTATATAAAATTACCATGATATTTTATATTGTTTTTGTACTAGGTCTCGCTGAAGTCCAATGTGACTTTTATACTTGGAGCACTTCTCATTTGTGACTAGCCCCAATCAAGTGCTCACTGATGACCTGTGGCCAGTGACTGCCATATTGGTCTTCTCCAAAGAAGCTCCAGATCTTCATTCCAAACCCAGATAGTGAGACGCTTGACCTGATTGAGAAAGACTACTTAAACATTGAGAGTTCTTTGAAATGATAGAAACTTTGACAGGTGAATTAGGAACAAAATCACTTGTAGCATATGAAATCTTTGTTTGTCTCCCCTATTGTCGTCCTCAAACAAAAATGATCTATAGAACTTTTCCATGTGAATTGGAAGGATACTTCTTCAGTTTGTACTTGTTTTGTTTTTGTAGTTGGGATTGATTCCAGGGGTGTTTTCCCACTGAACTAAATCCTCAATCCCTTAATTTTTATTTTGAGACCAGATCCCACTAAGTTGCTGAGACTGGCTTTGAATTTGGGATCCTCTTGCCTCAGCCTCCCAAGTCGCTGGGATTACAGTTGTACACTACTGCACTTAGCCAGTTTGTTCTGAAAAATTAGATCACAATAGTACCGAGAGGCAGGTAAATAAATGGTAGTGTGCTTTCTTAGAGCCTAATCCTTGCAGTTCAAATCTCAGCTCTGCCTAATAAACTAGAAATGCAAATTATGAGCCTCATCCTAGGAGACCTATTGAATCAAATTGGAGGTGGACCCACCAATCTGTTTTAACAGCCTTCCAGGTTTCAAAATTCAGGGAAATTACTGTTTGCTAACAGAGATGTTTGCTCAGTGTAAAAAGTGCTACTGAAAGTGGCTGAGGAACAGCGATGTTCCTTTCATTGTAATCTTTTTTTTTTTTTCTTTTTTTATATTAAGCAGGTTTTATTTAGAGGTAATCACACAGACTTTCCCGGGAAGGAGAAGAGGGCCATGGCTGATGTCCTAGAATCCCCGTAATCTTTTTCTTAAAACTTCCTTTGGTACCAGGATTGAATACATCCCCAGCCCTTTTTATTTTTTATTTAGAGACAGGGTCTTGCTAAATTGCTTAGGGTCTCACTAAAAGGCTGAGGCCGGCTTTGAACTTGCAGTCCTCTTGCCTCAGCCTCCCAAGTTGCTGGGATTACTGTCATGTACCACTGCACCTGGCTCGTTGTAATCTTTTAAAAGCAATGTTGAGTGTTTGAACTCAAGGATTTCCACATGCTAGGCAAGCGCTCTACCATTGAGCTTCCCCCCAACACCCTAGCATTTGGTGTAATTTTAGAATCCAATGTTTGAATCCAGCCTTTGTATTTGAGGCTATTCATATTTTATTTAGGTTTTTCTGTCAGAAGCTACCTACAGTGTAATATTTAGAAGGTTTCTGGGTTGGCTTCTGATTATTGAAATTTTTAGTTGTACAACTGATATAATTTTCGCAAAATCAAGTTTAACAGTGTAAGCTGGAAGAAGCCAGCAGCATTACATTTGAAACTAAAAACTGTAGGCCACAAAGCCAGTTCTAAACTGCCCACCAGGTTGACTATCTTCACTGTAGCTTCCCTGGGGTGTGATGACCCCTGCCACCTGCCAATCTATTCATATGTGAATCTTGGTCAGAGATCATGATCTGCTTAAGGAAAAAGACTTTTAAAATGTTTTCAATTTAAGTTCATTATAAAAGCAGTACCTGGGAGAGGGAGGGAAATAAATATTCCAAATACTATTATAAAAGCAAAAGATACTTTGCTATGGTGGCCATGCTTACACCCCTGCTGTATTAGTTTCCTGTGGCTGCTATAATAAATTACCACAAATTTCATGCCTTACACAAGCACAAACTTGTTATAGTTCTGGAGGTCAGGAGTCCAGCTTGGCTCTGACTGGGCTAAATCAAGGTGTTGACAGGCTGTGTTCCTTTCTAGGGTCTCTAGGAGGGAAATCCCTTTCCAGATCCTAGAAGCTGCCTGCATGCCTTGGCTCATGATCAGCTTCCTATACCTTCAAAGCTGGCTGCTGTGGGTTAAGTCTTTCTCACACAAACTTATTCTGACCTCTTCTGTTCTTCATATTTAACGAGCAGTGTGATAACACTGGGCCTGAGTAGGTGATCCAGGATGGTCTCACTGGTCTGTCATCTAATTAGCATCCTTAATTCCATCTGCAAACTTAATCTCCCTTTGCCGTATAGTGCAACACATTCACAGCTTCAGATAATAGGATGGGAACATCTTTGTGTGGGCAGGAGGTGGGAAGGTTCATGATTCTGCTTACTAGAGCAGGCCATGGAACTTCCCTACAGATTCAGTTTCCTTGTCTATATATTGGGGATAGTAAAAATTCTAGAAGGTCCTCCTTGAGGATTAAAGTATCATGGGAGAAGAGATCTCAAAAGGAGATATACGTAAAGACATCTGGCAGAGAGCTGCTCTCCAGTGAATGCTGGTGGCCTTTTGTTGATGGGCTGAAACCTTACAACATGTGTCTGTTCCCAGAGTGCGTTGATATTGTGTATGTGTGTATACACACACACACACACACACACACACACACACACACGTACATATACATATATATAATTTATTATATTAATTTATTTATATTTTTTGGTGATACCCAGGTCGCGCAAACCCAGGGCCTTGTGCATGCTAGGCAAGCACTCTACTACTGTGTTACATCCCCAGCCCCTCATTGGGTCTTTTGAAACTTATTTAAATGTTTCCTTCTCAGTCCAAGAGCCTTTTATTCTGTTCTGCACCCCCACTGGTGGATAGTCTCCCCACCATAGGAATAATCACCATAGGAATAATTAACAAGTAGAAGGTAGGGGAAGACAAAACCCTCTTGCCCCAAACGATCCATTCTTATTTTTCCCCTACTTTAAACTCCAAATAGAGAAAAATCCACAAGGTGGTAGCTTCCTTTGGGGTGAGTGTGTATATGTATATATACACATATATCCGGCTTTATTAAGGTATGACTTTGCATTTTTAGTTCTCACGTTATAGATTTGCTTTTTATTGTCTTATCTGGGACCACATCAAATCCTGGTTTAATCAAACCAACTGTCAATGACATTGGTGGGGGATAATTAGCAAAATTTGTATAAGGACAGGTCATGAATGATACTAAGAAATTGCCCTTAAGTCTTAAGAAGGTGATAAAAATATTGTGGTTATATGGGAAAATGTGCTTATTTTTCAAGATACTGAGACACCTAGTGTGAAATGTCAGAATGGCTTTAATGTGCTTTAGAAAAAAGGGATAAAGCAAATAAAAAATGAACTTTAAAATATGGCATAATGACCTTTTAAAATATGGTGAAATAACCTTTCACATATTACATACATTCCAGTGATACGAAGGACCCATATGGCCACATAAATAGTTTCTGAATGATTCTTTTTTTTTTTTTTTCCCCTGGTTTTGTTTTGCAGAACTGGGGATTGAATCCAGGAATGCTGTGCCACTGAGCTTCATCTCCAGCCCTTTTAAATCTTTATTTATTTAGTTTTTGTTGATGGAGATTGAACCCTGGTTGCATTACCACTATTACATTCCCAACCCTTTTTATTTTGAGATAGGGTCTCACTAAGTTGCCCAGGCTGGCCTCCAACTTAGGATCCTCCTGCCTCAGCCTCCCTAGTCACTCGAATTACAGATAGGTGCCTGGTTCATCTTTCACAATTTAGAGAACCTTGGGATCTGGTTAGATTTGTTTTTTTCCCTTATCGCAATCCACTTTTCAACCTGTAAAGGAGGCCTCACTTGTGGATGGACAGCATGCCTTACTGGGACAGAAGGTGCTATCATCTAGCTGGGATGTGTTTCTTTTATCCACCTGAGGGTGGCAAAGGATTGCTTTGTGGGAGGTACAGTCAGGGAAGTGTTTGCTCATGTTCTGTGACCCAGGCCTGACAATGCCATTGAACATACACAGCTGGGAACTGAATAGTCCCATCTGTGTACTCACATGAACTCCAGACCTGCTGTCCAACTTGGAATTGAGATGGTGCTCCCAAATTAACCCAGTGACTTGTCCATTATTCCAGAGGGTGACACAACATCATGGCATATGTATGACATCACTTCAAATGTTGCCAGATAACTGGCGCACTCATGTCGGACATACAGCACTCCATCATGGAGGGTGAGTTCCACTGGAAACAGCTATTCTTTTGTCCACTATCCCCAGTGATTATAGGTGGATGTCTAGTAACTCAAGTTCATAAACTGGCAAAGATTCCTTCTGCCTTCAGAGTCAGCAGCAGGCCATCTTCACAAATAGTAGATTGTTCCAGACCACCCCAGACCATCTGACTGGATCCCTTCCTACACCGCCACAGCTCATTCACTAATGTTTCTGATAAACAGTTTAAAGTTCCCTGTGACATTATCTACTGAGACACAGTTTTGGGTACCAAATCCTGTGGGTGACACAGGATTTATGGATATTCATCAGGGAACATTTGCATGTAGAAAATTTTTGTTTGTTTGCAGTGCTGGGAATAAAACCCAGGGCCTGCCACATGTTAAGCAAGTACTCTGCCCCTCATATAAAGTTTTAACAAATGAAACTGTTAAATGTTGAAGACAAAGACATCTTGTATCTATGTGTTGCCCTTGATGAATAACCACTCAATAACAATGATCAGTGATCTTCTAAGGACATACACTTCTGGGGACGGATGGCCATCATCTGTTGCTTATGGCTTCTTCCTGGATCTCTGGTTAAAGGAGGATGCCTTATGTGCTCATATCAGGTTACTTTCTGTGACAGATGAATCACCATTAGTTTTCTTCTTCCTACATAACACATCATTCTAAACCATCATGGCTTTTTTGTTGTTGTTCTTGTGGAGTTTTTCCTTGCTTTTGTTCTTTATAATTCATTTTTACTTTTATTGTAGTAAAATGTGGAATGTAAAACTGACCATTGTAACCATTTTAAAATATAAAATCCACTGGCATTTAGGACAGTGTTGTACAAATGTCACCACTATATAATTCTAAAACATTTTCATCACCCCAAAAGGAGACCCCACTCCCACTAAACAGTCGCTCCCTGTCTCCACCCTGTCCTATATCCCTGGTCCACAAATCTGCTTTTTGTCTCCGAATTTGTCTGTTCTGGATATTTCATATTAATAGAATCATACAATAGTATCCTTTCATGTCTGGTTTCTTTCACTGAGCATCATATTAACTTTCATCCATATCATGGCATGTATCAATATTACATTCCTTTTTTTAAGTTGGGTAATTTTAAATAATTTTTTTATTGATATATATCACATGTACATCATTTGTGTACAAATACAAAATGTGTAACTTGAACTTTTGTAAAAGCAATCCACTTGTCTAAAAAGTACAACCATCACCCAGATCAAGATGCAGAATATGTCCCACATCCCACAGCCTCTTTGTGCCCTTTCCAAGATGTCTTTGCTATCAACTTTCTGTTGCTGTATATTAGTTTTGGTTATTTTTCAGTTTCATATAAATGGACTCGTACAATCTTTTAGAAATGGCTTCTTTTGTTCAAGATTATGTTTGAGATTCATCTACAGTGTTAACTTATTACAGTAGGTTTTTTTTTTTTTTTTTTTCCATTTCGATGTAGCATGACACTGAGGATATGACAATTATTTTACATTTCTCCTATACCTGGCCATCTGAATTGTTTCCTTTTTGGGGCCATGATAGGGAAATCTGCTATGAACTTGCTTGACCATGTCCTAGGATAGATGTAGGTTTATCCATATTTATGTAAGCATGAAGTTTTCCAAGGTGATTTTGTAAGTTTATACTCCCATCGGCAATGACTGTTTCAATTCTTCTATGTCCTCATCAATACTTGGAATTGGATGATTTTCAAATTGTAGCCATTGAGGTTATAATTTCAATTTACCTTTAAGAATGATGTTGATTGTCTTTTCATATGCTTTTTTGGACCGCTGGATACCCTCTTTTTATGAAGTGCTTGGTCAATTCTTCAGTACATTTTTTTAAGCTAGAGGAAAAAGCTATAGGAAAAGGGGAGTGAAAATAGAAGGAAGATTAGTAGAGGAGAAGCCAGGAACCAAGGGGAAAAGAGGAAGGAAGGAAGGGAGGGGAAAGGACAGGGAAATGAAGTGGACCAAATTTTTTTTTTTTCTTTTTTTGGTACCAGGGATTGAACCCAGGGATGCTTAACCACTGAGCCTCATTCACATCCATAGCCCTTTTTCTATGTTTTTATTTCGAGACAGGGTCTAGCTGAGTTGCTTAGCGCCTCACTTTTGCTGAGGCTGGCTTTGAACTTGCCATTCCCCTGCCTCAGCCTCCTGAGCCACTGGGATTACAGGCATTTGCCACCACCCTTGGCAATCAAATTATTTTTATGTGCATGTATGAATATATTACTATTCATTCCAATTTTATATATAGCTATAATTAACCAATTAAAGAATAAATGGAAGACTAATAGGGTGGAAGAAAGAGTACAGTGGAGGGAGGAGAGGAGGGAAAGAGTCATTTTTCTTCCATGTTTTCTATTGGTGCATTACAATTATACATAATGGAATTTGTTGTTACATATTCATACGTACCCACAATATAACAATATAATTCAGACTTTTTCATTCCTGTTTATGACTGACTGCTATTCCATTGTATAATAGGTCATGTTTTACTTATCCATCCATCAGATGATGGACATGTGGGCAATTTTCAGCCTTTGGCTATTGTAAGAGTGCTGCTGTTCCATGCATGTACAAGTTTTTGAGCACCAGTTTTCAGTTATTTTGGGTGAATACCCAGGAGTGGAATTCCTGGGTCACGTGGTAATTGAAAGACTAACTTACTGAGGGTCTGCCCATGACCTTTTTGCTGGTCCTCCTCTGTCTGTTCTCTTTTTATCTTTTCTTTTTTTTTTTTTTTTGGTACTAGGGATTGAACCCAGGGATGCTTAACCACTGAGTCACATCCCAGCCCTATTTTGTATTTTATTTAGAGACAGGGTCTCACTGAGTTGCTTAGCACCTTGCTTTTGCTGAGGCTGGCTTTGAACTCACAATCCTCCTGTCTCAGCCTCCCAAGTCACTGGGATTACAAGCATGTGCCACCACACCTGGCTGCCTGTTCTCCTTCAAACCCATGTTGGGACTTGCCTTCACCTTGATTCCTTTTCCTGCATCTTCCCATGACTCGTGCATCCTTGATAGTCCACCAATGCCCCTCATACAACTCTGCCTAGAGAAAATACTTTCGTCTTCTTTTATCTCCATTTGTGTCCACGCAGTTTATTTTGGCTTTGACAATGATGTTTATTCTTCTACCTCCATCCAGTTGTCAGCTTCTCAAGGACGGAAATAGATTCTAGTTCTCTGTGCTTAAAGATACTTGTTACTATTTTTGCCCTTCTATTGTTGGGCTATTCTAGTAACAACTGGAAATTACAGAAATAAGTTGTGGGGGTTGGGTGTATAGCTCAGTGGTACAGTACCTCCTTAGCCTGTGTAGGCCCTGGCTTCTGTCCCCAGCCACAACCACCTAACAAAAAAACAGGTTGTGATTCTATTGCTCATCCAGCTCAGGTTTTCATTGAAATACAGGCAGGATAGAGTTTACTTTTTTTGAAGTACTAAAACATCAGAGAAATAAAACATAGATCAAAGAGAAAGGGAACTTGGCAGGGGTAGGGGGATTCTTATGGATATAAGGCACAAATAAAGATTTTTAGAATAACAATAATAGAATTAAGGCAGTCTTCCTGAGTTTGATCTCATTTAATCTTCACAACAACCTTGTAAGTTGGATTCTCTATCATTATACCCACTTAAATACAAGGAAAGCCACAGTTAGATTTAGTGTGTGGCTCAGGGCCACACCGCTCTCAAGTGGCAAAGTCAAAACCTTGGACTCCAGAGTCTGTCTCTTTGACCTCTTTTCTAGTCAACCTCTCATATCCATTGAAGAATGTATACATAAGATGGCACCAGATACCACAAACAGCCTGGCCTAAACAATGGAAATCTCTTCTCTCACATTTTGGGAGTTCAGAGGTTCAAGGTATAGGCAGAATTGATTCCCTCTGAGTGTTGTGAGGAAGAATGCATTCCCTTCCTTTCTCCTACTTCTGGCATTGCTGGCAATCATGGTGTTCCTTGACTCTGTAGACTCATGGCTCCAATTTCTGCCTCCATCTCCACATTTTCCGTGAGAGTCTCCTGTGTGTCCAAATTTCCTAAAGTCAGTAGTTACTGGATTAAGACCCACCCTATACATTCATATATTGCTGGTGGGGCTGCAAATTAGTGCAGCTACTCCGGAAAGCAGTGTGGAGATTCCTTAGAAAACTTGGAATGGACCCACCATTTGACCCAGCTATCCCACTCCTTGGTCTATACCCAAAGGACTTAAAATCAGCATACTACAGAGATACAGCTACATCAATGTTCATAGCTGCTCAATTCACAATAGCCAGATTGTGGAACTAACCTAAATGCCCTTCAATTGATGAATGGATAAAGAAACTGTGGTGTATATATATACAATGGAATATTACTCAGCTATAAAGAATGGTAAAATTATGGCATTTGCAGGCAAATGGATGAAATTGTAGAATATCATGCTAAGTGAGATAAGCTAATCTCAAAAATCCAAAAGACGAATGATCTCACTGATAAGTGGATGATGACACATAATGAGGGGTGGGAGGGGGGCAAGAATGGAGGAAGGAGGGACTGTATAGAGGGAAAAGAGGGGTGGGGGGGAAGGAAAAAATAACAGAATGAATCAAACATCATTACCCTATGTAAATGTATGATTACACAAATGGTATGCTGTTACTCCATGTACAAACAGAAACAACATGTGTCCCATTTGTTTACAATAAAAATAAATTTAAAAAAAAGACCCACCCTAATCCAGTATGACCTCATTTTAATTTGATTACATCTGCAAAGTCTCTATTTCCAAATAAGATCACATTCTTAGATACTGGGGATTTGGGACCTGAACACAAAATTTGGTGGCAGGGGCACAATTTAGCCCAAAGTAGCACATCAGCTTGTGTTTCTGGAGTCTGTAGGCTCTTGGCTGGTGCCACACCTTTGCCACTTTGGAGAGTAGACTGCTGTCATTACTTCCTTGTACCAACAGTATAGGGATTATCAGTGAGCCTCCAATTTTGAAAGCTGCTTTCCAGTTTGTGTGTCCCCTGGCACCCTACAGAATGTGTTAGGTATACTTTGTGCTCAATGAATATTCACTCTGACTATCAAGGAATATGCTGTGTATTGTACTAATTTCCCCCAATATATTTTTTTTAATTGGTCTTCTCAAGCCCTAGAAAAGTATAGACTTTTTAAAAATAAAAATGTTTTACTCACAGATGGGAATCTTAATCTTTTTTTTTTGTATCTGTTTACAAACTGTTGAAACAAAGGTTTTGACTGCCTCATAATACTTCGCTTTTGGAATAAAAATATAAATGTATCCATTGGAAATTGCTGGCAGCTCAAACTGAAATGTGTCTTTGCATGCACAATATGTACTATTAAGTATTCTCA
The DNA here is from genome assembly GCF_902686445.1 of Sciurus carolinensis. Lineage (NCBI taxonomy): Eukaryota > Metazoa > Chordata > Mammalia > Rodentia > Sciuridae > Sciurus > Sciurus carolinensis. The sequence goes on along the minus strand of NC_062232.1, from coordinate 10,032,560 downwards.
TGTGTTGTTGTTCAGGGTAAGAAAAGATGACATGGTGGTTATGTCATTTAAAGCAGTCCAGTCCTTTTTTTTTTTTTTTTTTTTTAATGCTGTATTTAATTTTTAAAAGACAAAGCACAGCTTAATGAAATGAGATCTTGCTATTTTGGTGATGGAAAATGTGAAGGTCTGGATACATCAGACACATTCTAGAAGGAAATGCACTCTTAAATGTAAATGTTTGGTTTTTAATCATTCATCAGGCAAAATTTGAAACATTTGTCTCGTCCAGATCCCTAGAGCACATTTTTATGGCACTTACATGGAATGAAGCAGCTGGACTGTGATATAATCAGTATCATTGGAGGGTTGAACGTATGGCCGGCTTCTTTCTAATTGGCCCATTTAATCCCAAGACTGCCCTACAAAGTTGATTCAATCAAGCCTTTTTAAAAAAGAAAAAAATTGCGATTAAATTCACAGAATCTGAAATGAATCATGTTAAGGTGAGTAGTTAATTCAGTGGCATTTGGTATAGTCAAAATGTTGTGCCAAGCACCAACTCTCTCTGGTTCCAAAACATTTTTGTCACCCCAAAGAACACACTGCCATTGCTCTTTCAAGAATCAGGAAGCAGACATGGAGATGTACAGCCCTTTTCCTGAAATTCTCTAACTGCTAAGTGATGGAGGCCATGTTGGAACCTGAGCACCAGACTCAAGGCCACCCTGTACTGCTTTCAGAAGATCCATGTTTGCACCCAAGCACTCTCTCCCTTGCATTCTGGATAGTGGGTTTGCACTTGGGTTCCTTTACGTCATGTTCTTCAGTGTCAAGCAGGTGAGATAGCTGCTGGTTATTGAGGCCTCAGGGTTACACAGAATTCTTTACCTTATTCCTTTCCTTCCTTTATCAAACTTCCAGACCCTAGTTCTGCAGAGCACACAGCACTCCAGGTGGGCGTTTCCCTCTGTTTCTCCATATTCTACCTCCAGATCTGTCTCCAAACTCTTCCACTCACTCTTGAGAAAATTCCATCTCCCTCACCAGGACCAGGACTAGGTTGAAGCAAGAGAGAGATGTAAAGGGGCGCTTGCTCTCTCAGTCATATAAGCTGAGGTCCCACTCTTTTTTATTCTTTTGGACTTACCCAGTCCTGCTCTTGCCATTCACCTCCTTCCAAAATTGCTTGACACTATCTCTCATTCTTTGTCTCCCTTTTAACTTCTCTCTTTTATTAAATTCTAAGATCTTCCTTATTTCTGATTCTTTGTCCTTTTTCTCCTTTATTTCAGTCCTCTGCCCACCTCTAAATATTTTCAGTTTGTGCTTATCTTTTTTCCTTGCCCTTCAAACCCACCTGGGTCTTTTCATCTACTATGTTCTCCCAACTTTGTGTTGATGACTCTCATACCTAAGTTCTGACCTTATTCTCTTTTCTACCCTCAGCCCAGGGAACCATACTTCTGGTTAGCCGGAAAGTCCAAATTGATTCCTGTTTCCTTGGAATCATTATTGTCAGAGCCACCTGTTACTCTCAGATGTGACGTGCAGTAATCCACCTTTATTCAGTTTGGTTTTCCTCTGTTCCAGTTATTTACAAGCAACCTCAGTCTAAAAACATGAAATGAAGAATATCAGAAATAGGAAGTTTTAAATTTTGTTCCACCCTGAGTAGTATGATGAAATCTTGTACTGTTCTGCTCTGTCCCATGTGGGAAGAGAATCATCTCTTTATCCAGCATATTCAAACTGTATGTGCTACCCATCCCATTAGTTAATTAGTCACCATCTTGGTTATCAGATTGACTGTTGTGGTATTGCAGTGCTTGTGATCAAGTAGCTCTTATTTTACTTGATAATGACCCCACAGCACATGAGTAATGGTGCTGGCAATTTAGATATGCCAAAGAGAGGTGCATCCTTTAAGTGAAAAGGTGGAAGTTCTTGACTTACTAAGAAAAAAAAAATCATATACCAAGTTTGCTAAGATCTATAGGAAGAACAAATGTCTAGCCATAAAATTATGACAAAGGTAAAAGAAATTTGTGGTAGTTTTTGCATGGTGCTAGGGATTAGACCCAGGGCCTCATGCTTGATAGGCAAGTGGCTTACCACTGAATGACATCCCAGCCCAATTTGTGCTAATTTTGTTGTCATATCTCAGACTTCAAAAGTTATGGCCATAGTGTGAGACAAGTACTTCCTTAAGTTGGTATTTAAATTCTAGGGCTTGGTACTATCCAGTTTCAAACACCCACTGGGGGTCTTGAAACTTTATCCCCCATGGGTAAGGGGGGCTACTTTATGGTTACATACCACCACCTCTTCCCTAGTGCCCTTATTTTACTAGAATACTCACAGGCATATGAAATGGGACAAATCAAAAATCAAATTCCTCAGTGTCTTGCCTAAAGACTGTACCACCTTGGTATTCTTCTTCTTGACTAATATCTAGATTTGATTTATTTCTGTCTGTCTTTTGTGGTGCTGGGAATGGATCCCAGAGCCTCATCCATGCCAGGCAAGTGCTCTACCACTGAGCTACACCCCCAACCCCTTGACTGATTAGATCTATAAGGAAACCTGGTGGCTTTTGATGAACTCAGATCTCAGCTCTCCAAGATTAGGGGTAATCACCATCCCTGCAGGAATAGCTGGGTCCACTAGCCTCCACCTCTGTTCCCTGACTTTCCCCCTACCACAGATAGCAAGGGCTACTGTTCATTGCATACTTTAGTTCAGTGCTGCCCAACAGAATTTCCTTCCTGATGGAAATGTTCTATGTCTGTGCTGTCCAATATGGTAGGCCCTAGCTCTAAGTGGCTGTTGAGCACTTGAAATGGGCCTAGCACAACTGAGGAACTGACTTTGTAATTTAATTTTTAATTAATTGAAGTAATCACATGTAGCTAGGGACTACCATGTTATAGACCAGTTCTGCTTCATTACTTCTCAAACTTTAATGTGCATGCAAATCACCTGGAGATCTTGTTAGAAGATGGAATTTGCTTCAGTACATCTGCACTAAGACTTGAGATTCTGCATTCTAACAGATGGCAAGGTGAAAGCAATGCTGCCGGCCTAGGAGCACACTTTCAAGAGAAAGACTCTAGTCTAACCCAGTGATGGTAACCCTGGCTTACATTAGTCACACCTAGGAAGGCTTCCAAGTCTGCCAGGTGCCTGGGCCCTGCCCCAAACCAATTAAGTCAGGATCTCCTGGAGTAACTTGGGCATTGGGATGTTTGCATAGCTTTTCTGGTGATCCTAATGGAAGGTGAGTCTAGATGATCTGCTCAAACAAGATTTAACTGAAGGTTTAAGGTTAAGAAAATCGATTTAACCCGCAAATACAAGTCCAGCAGCCACTGGGGAGTCCTGTGCAGCATTCTTTATCCTAGATTCCCTAACGGGGTCTCTCTCAGCCTTCTCTCACAAATCTCCTGAAACTGCAGCTGCTGAAACAGCTCTAACTTCTTTCAACACATTTGGAAGCTGCCAGACTTCTCTTAACAGTTGTAAAAAACTTTGCTTTTTGCAAAGGATTGTTTTAGACAACGTAGTTTTTCTGATGAAATGCACACAGATACTATAAAAAAATTTTATACTTTATACACATGTTCATTGTACAATGTTTAAAAAGTAAATATAAAGGCCAGAGATGTTAAATAATTGAGTCCCTTCAAAGACTCCATTCAGGGCATCAGATTCTCCCTAAAGCCATGTTGGGGCTCTATTTCCTGTACTTGTTACACTCTGTCTGTATGTCAGAATGGTTGTGACTGCTTTGAGTTATCTCTTCCAAACTGAGAGCCCCTCCAAAGTAGGATCACTTTCCTAATTCTCTCTACCCCTCCAACCAGGCTACCATCAGAATATCCTGGGGAAACTCCCATAGACCTACTGGTTCAGAATCTCACAAGGCCAAACCCAGGACTGTGTGTGTGTGTGTGTTTATTTATTCACTGGTACTGGGTATTAAACCCAGGAACATTTTACCACTAAGTTACATCCCCAGGTCTTTTTATTTTTTATTTTGAGACAGGGTCTCACTTACTTGCTGAGACTGGCCTTGAATTTGTGTTCCTCCTACCTCAGCCTCTAGAATTGCTGGGCTGGACATCATGTGTTTAACAATTTCACAGATAATCTTGATTTGCAGGAGGGAATATGCATCCCTGCTCAAGAGCCTAATGTTGCCTCTGGCACATGGCAAATAGTGAATAAATGTGTTGAGTACATGGAAATAAATGAGTTTTGAATTCCATTTGTCAGTGGAGAATCTTAGCAGATCCCACCCTAGCCCAGAGATCAGGGTTAATGTCACAAGAAATACATATCAACACCATTTGTCCCTGATGCCATACACTGCAAAGTACACAGCATCATTATTCTGGTTTCCTTCCCAGGAATTTATAACCTCAGCTGAATCATGAGGAAACATCAGACAAACCAAGATTGAGGGGTATTCTACCAAAGGTGTAAGCAGTACTCTTCAAAAGAGTCAAGGTCATGAAAAGCAAAGCCTGAGGAACTGTTGCAGATTGAAAAAGGCCAAGAGATGTGACAACTAAATGTGGTGTAAGATCCTGGAGTATTTGGGGCATTAATGAACAAACTGGTGAAATCCAAATAGGTTCTGTACTTAATAACATTGTACCAAGGTTAATTTTTTTGGTTGGTAATTGTCGTATAATTACATAAGATACTAATGTAAGTTAGGTGAAGGATATACCAGAACATTCTGTGACATTTCTGAAAGTCTAAAATTATTTCAAAACGAAAAACAGCAAAACAAAAAGAACCCTATATCCATTCGCTATTACCGGACATTCCTCCCAACTCTGCCTCTAAACAGCTCTAAGCAACCATTTATTTCCTTTCTGTTTCTCTAAGGTCACCTACTCTGGATCTATAGTTTAAATGGAGTCATGTAATCTTCTGTGTCTGACTTCTTTCAATTAGCATATTTTTGAGGTTTCTCCATGTTTTAGTATGGATCAATACCCCTTTCCTTTTCATGGTCCAATATTCCATCATGGATATATATGTAACATTAAGATTATCCATTGATCGGTTGATGGACACCTACTATCTTTTGGATCATTATTGTGAAGGCTTTTGGTTAAATCCTAGGACAGTACTCTTCCCAGTCTCCTGCATTCTATGTGTCTGTTGTTCCAGAAGATACATTTTTGAGATAAAGCATCTATGCCATCTCTAAGCATCCCACACAGTATTGTTTACTTATGTGTATGATTAGCCACTTTGGAATGTCTTCAGAATTAAAGCAAGAAATGTCTCTAGGGTCCCAGAAAGCAGGGGGTGGGGGAAATTTGGGTTAAGTTATGTGCAAATCAATAATCACCACTTCCCACAGTCAAGCAGTGCATTGCTTTATTGAATGTGTGTGAGAAAGAAAAGATATCAGTTGTACAAAAATGCGATTGCCAAACTTTGTGGCAACAAACTTTTCTGTGGAAACAGCATACATTGCTTTCTGTGCCATGGAATTTACCCTCATTTGACCCAAAGGGTAAAGGAAAACTCTTACGCAACCATCACATTTTAAAACTTAATCTTTCACATGTAGGCTGGTTAATAACCAACAACAGACATTTTTATCTAAGAAAAGATGACTAAGATCCTGCATTTTGCTTTTAGTGAAAGCTGATTTACATATCTAATTCATGTTCTGTTAGCAGAGTTATGGGAAATAGAGGAAATGCAAGAAAAAAATCTGAGACTTGTCTTAGACCCGAGTTAAAAGTTCTTTAGTTATATTCACTTGTGAAAATTATCTTCCAAACTCAAACTGAGTAAACTCTGTCAACTTATGCTACTGAAGTGCTGGTCTTTTACTTTTGAAATCTAACAGTTTCCAGTTATTGCTCTCTACCATCTATGAAAAACTTTTCATGTTCTAGAAAATTCTTTTCCTAACTCAAATCTTCCTCAGTGTTCTGATATCACACTTGGACACACAATAGAGGCATTTTAACTGAGTCTAAGAGTTCAGAAGAGGTGCTGTACCAGATACTTGTGTGCATAGTTTCTAATCTGCCCACCAGTCCTTCCATAGTTAATAACTCCTTGGAGTTATGCTGAAAGTGTGCATCCAGAACTGGACACAGATATTGTCTGGGTGGTTTTTGGTCATTTGGTATAAGTTGTAATTGGCCTTTTTGGTGAACAAATCGTTTGAGCTTCTGTTGATTATTTATATTAATTAAGCTTTTTCAGTCTTTTTTGTGCTGCTGCCGAGTCTATCTCATCTTGAAATCGTACGTTTGGTTCCTAAGACCCAAATATAAAATATAACATTTGTCCCCATTACATTTAACCTGTTCAGATTATCCTCAGCTTTGTTTTGTTAAGTTCCTTTGGACATCTAACAATTTTGGTCAATGAATGGGTTGGCCTCATTTCCTAGCTTCATATCACCTGCAGACCTGATCAAGAAAATATCAATAATTTCTTTGTCCTTGATAAGCTTGCTGAAATAGGGAAGGGCCAACCCTAACCCTTAGAGCTAGGCTGACTCTTAGAGGCTGCCCAGTGGTGCCATCCTATTATCACCACTTCTGGATCCAGCTTTGGGATCCATTAGGAATCAACCTCTCCGAAGTTCCTTCCTTCCATGTTCATTTGTGAATAGGGTAGCTTAAAAAACGTTTCCAAATACCCTGTTAAAATCCAGATCATTTGTATCTGGAGAATTCCTTCAGTCTAACAGTCTAACCTTATCAGACAGAAGCAGAAGAGACTGATCTTATATCTAATAATCTCTGCATCTTCTCCTAAGTGCTCATGAGACATTTCTTAATAATCTATTCCAAAGTCTTGACTAGATATATATGTCACATTCACCCATGTATGGTTTTTGAAGCATATATCTTTCTTCCCTTTTGAAAATTGCAAATGCATTTCCCTGACTCCATTCATATTACAGGGGAGGATTTAGTTATTTTATCTCCAAGTGTCTAGGAGTGTAATTTGTCTTCACCATAATACTTAAATTCATTTACAATATCTTCTAATCAATCTGGAGCCTCAGTTCTCTCTTCTGCGATTTTTTCCCTACTCTTTCCTGACTGAAGGTCATCATTGCTGTCTATTTTGCCCTTTTCAAAATAAAGTTGAAAAGATAATAACAGGGTTTTCTTTGACCTGTTAGAATCAAAAGATTAGGGCTAGGGATATAGCTCAATGGTGGAGCACCTGCCTAGCATGCTTGCACAAAGCCCTGAGTTCAATTCCCAGTACTGAAAAAAAAAAAAAAAAAATTAGTCCTTGAATTTAGCCCGTGATCTCTTCTTTTTGATCCTAAAGTCATGAACTGCTTTACAGTTGATAAAATACTCTCATGTACATGTGATCTTTATAACTGCCCAGTGAATCAGTGATTTTGCTGCTACCTTTTGGAAAGGAAGAGCAGAATCCAACTTCTGTTTAGTAACATGGAGGGTGAGGTGACTCTTGAAGGTCATTGGGCCTGTTCCTGGGTGCCTCCCGGACTTTTCCCCTCATGGCCTTGGTCACATTTATCACATACTATACTACAAAACACTTGGAAAACTCGCCTTTCTCACTTGGTTCTCTGGGATTCTTGTTTGCCCTTTAATTCATGCCATTGTCTATCATTCATATGTGTGGTGTGGGAAGGGCATTTCCCAAATACCACTGCAACTTCCTGTGTTTCTCTTTTGCTTTCCTGTGGGGCTCCTGACAACTGTATCTCTAGAGCATCTGAGATCATCCCACTCCTCCAAAGCAGTCTTCCTTTAAAAACTTTGACCCTGGAAGCAGGGCAGGGTGGTGCATGCTGGTAATCTCACTGAGTCAATTTCTGAGGCAGAAGGATGGCAAGTTTGAGGTCAGCCTCAGCAACTTAGGAAGGCCCTCAGCAACTTAGTGAGACTCTGGCTCAAAAAAATAAAAAGGGCTGGGAATGTAGCTCAGTAGTAAAAAGCCTGTTGGTTCAATTCCCAGTACCAAACAAACAAACAAAAATCTGACCCTGGTAGGAAAAAAAATTGCCTTTTAGGGAACCTTTGGGAGATTCTAAAGTCAAAATTGCTCCCTTCAGTATGCACATGTGCCCTGGTACCAGGCCTTTACCCCCACCGCCCAATGTGAGAAATATGGCCACTGCCTCTCAACTTAGTGCCAGGGAGTCAGCATTTGGTCTAGCTCAGAAACCTGCTTTGTTTGCCTTCTGCAAGAGGGAACTGCCAGCACTAGTAGGCAGGACAATTCAGAATTTATCAGATACTCTGCTTTTTTGCTGAATAAGACTCCACAAATCTGCTTCCCTGGTTTGACATTACTACACATATCCTTGGAGAGATGGGCAGAGGGTTAAAGGTGAACATCAATACTTTCAGATCTGCCTAGTCTCTTGCTGATTTCCCATGGTCCTCTGTACAACAAAGTGGGAAATCAAGCAACAGATGACCTTTCAAATATTACTTCATTGGTTCAATTTATAGCAACTTTTTCTCTTGCCTTCACTAACCACTCACTGCTTTCAGAAAGAAAGGAACCACCATCTGCAATCATTTATAATCAATTTGGGATATAGTAAAATAAGATACTATAAAGAATTGCTTTAGGAAAAATACTAATATGCCTATCACATATAAAACTGCAACATGAGTATTTTTCTCCCTGGTTTCTTTCACCATTTCACTGCAAACTTGAAAAAGGACAGGGATGGACTAAAGGGAAATTATTTCTTTGTTGTTTTGCCAAAGACCTCATCCCTTTCCTTTCAAAATGCCACAAATCCTGGAGTTTTGAAAACTGCTATAATTATCACAAGGCAGCTCTTTCTCTGGGAAAAAAGTGAGTGAATTTCCCATTAGGAGATCGTGGTTAAAATAATCTATCAGTGCTGGGACCAAATGTAACTAGAAAGTGTGTTCAAAAGCTGCATTCATTCAGAACGGACAAAGAACAACCTTGCTCATAATGAGCCCTGGGAAGCGGCCAGCCTGGGAAAAAGGCCACACAATTGCCATTTTGGCATCTGAGTAACTACTACCACCTTACTTTTGCTTGTGGTGTTACAGCTTTTGTGGTTTTCTCTGGGGCTGAATCCCTGGTGTCTTAAGCAAACTTTCCACTAAGTCCTGTTGTCTTTTACTCATTGTAGCATTGTGATCCACCATTTTTACAGGAGGCAGAAACAGATACAGTGTCCTGAGTGAGCAAAAGAGCTCAGTGAGTTTTTATTTCAAATGGTTGTAGTGTGTATATATATATAAGACATTTGTTCTCATCTAGAAATGAGAGGAATTAAGACTGTGATCTTATCTGTATCTTGCTGCTCATTTTTCAAGGATTGCCCCTAGAGGATCTTTTGATGAAATTAATTACATAATATGTAAAAATGTGCAAGATCCTTTATCATCAGAGCAGAACAGAGAAGGCTGCTATTTCTGAAGATTCTGCATGCTACCTAAACAAGACACAAAATAGTGGGGGGATTGGGGTGGGAGAGATTACTTTAAGGCTAGATGACTTTCTGATTATGCCAATTTTTAAAGTGTAGTTCCACAAACTAAATGGGAAGTGAGGGCTGGGGATGTGGCCCATGGTAGAGGGCTTAAGGCCCTGGTTCAATCACCAGTATTGCACCACTACAGGGGTGGGGAGAGTAAGGACATTAGAATTTAAAGAGATAGGGTGGGGAATATACCTCAGTTGGTAGAGTGCCTGCCTTGCATGCCCAAAGCCCTGGGTCCAATCCCTAACACCCCCCCCCCCAAAAAAAAAAAATTTGAAAGATAGCTCAGAACAGGGGGTGGGGGAATTCATAAAACTTTTCTCTCACTGGAATTTTTCAAAAGCTCCACAATATACAGTCAGTCCTTGGTATTTGAGAGGAATTTGTCCTAAGGTTCCCCATGAATACCAAAATCCGTGGATGCTCATGTCCCTTATATATAATATGGCATAGCATTTACACATAACCTATGTATATCCTCCTATATACTTTAAATCATCTCTAGGTTATTTATAATACCTACTGCTATGTAAATGCTATGTAAGTAGTTGTTACATTGTTTAGGAAAAAATGACAAAGAAGTCTACATGTTCGGTACAGACACAATTTTCAAAACATTTTCAGTGCACAGTTGGTTGAATCTGGGGGTGGAACCCATGGCTACAGAGGGCTGACTGTACTTTTATTTATTACTACTTTATATCCCTTATATTGCCTACCTACCCACCACATTATTCTTACTGTTATAATATTATGAAAATTACTGTTCGAGTTTAATTTCAAGCAGAAAGCATGGATTCCAGAAGTTGCAGAGACTAAGACTGCAGAATGCTCTGTGGTCTTCATCAGAATAAATGTCCACTAAGTTGGTTGCCTCTTACTCTCTCCAGCCACGATGTCACCACGTTCTTTCCCTTATTTAACCTGGGTCTCCAGGAAGGGGATGTCACAGCTAAAAGGCAAACAGAAGTTCCTTTTTTGACTTTTAACTTCCAAATATCAAGATTCACTTGATGTGCTTTGTGGTTTTTTTTTTTTTTTTTTTTTTTTTTGGGGGGGGTCTAGGGGGAGAGGTGGGATGTACCAGGGATTGAACCCAGGGATACTTAACCACTGAGCCACATCACTAGTGCTTTTTATATTTTATTTTGAGACCAGGCCTCACTAAGTTGCTGAAGCTAGCCTCAAATTTGCAATCCTCTTGCCTCAGCCTCCTGAGTTGCTGGGATTAACAGGCACACACCACTATGCCTGGCTGCTTTATAGTTTTTTTTTTTTTTTTGGTGCTGGGGATCGAACCCAGGGCCTTGTGCATGCAAGGCAAGCACTCTACCGACTGAGCTATATCCCCAGCCCCTGCTTTATAGTTTTGACTTTACCTTTCTTAGGCTTGACCCCACTGAGCCGTGCTAATCCAAATGAACAAGATTTTGATTTTTTACCATTTCTGTTTCATGAGCTCCTGAAGAATCTGACATTCTTCCCTTGAAAAGTATCTAAAAAAGTTATGCTCATTTTGTCTATCTCTTTTCCAGGGGCTCACAACATGAAGCTTATGCTGGGGGATTTACTTTTCACATCTACCCTTTATTTCTGTTTTGAGTTTTGAGTTAGTGTCTGCATATATTACTTTTGTTAATTGAATCTTTCCAGGTTATTTTTCCATTAGGAAATTAATTAGAAGGCCAAGAATCTGAAACAGATTTTTTTCTTATTTGATGAAGTACGATGTTGAGTCCTGAGTCAATTTGAAATTATAGTGTTCATTATTGACTTTTTCAGTACTACAATATTTATCATCATGATTGCCAAAGAACATCGTTGAGAGCCAAAATAAGTAAATGATTACCAGTTGAATTCTTATCTGAATTATTTTGAACATATAATATGAAATCCACTCTATTTAAAGACATACAAATACATTAAGGAATTGTATTAATGATCTCATATTTCAGGTGGGGGAAAATAAATCTTATAGTTTGTATTATTAAAAGGGTAAGAATGGATAATTACAACGTCAGGACAAAAGTACTTGGACACCTACCTACAGGGTTTTCACAAAGGTTTATCTTATATGACTGGAAATTGAACCCAGGCATGATTTGCTACTGAGCTACATCCCCAGCCCATTTTTATTTTTTTTATTTTGAATCAGGACTTGCTAAGTTGCTGAGGCTGGCCTTGAACTTGCCATCCTCCTGCCTCTGTCTCCAGAGTAACTGAGATTACAGGTGTGCACCACTGTGCCTGGTGGGAGCCATTTTTTATACTAAATCTTATACCTCAACAGAGAGAGTTATAAGATTCCTGTGCATCTTAAATTACAATCTTTTTTCCCTTCCCAATGAGATTTATACAACATTTGTATATGTGTGTGCTATTAAAGTTCACAAAACTGAAATAAGGGTGGAAAAGGTGGTGGTGGTGGGGCTCTAATAAGGATTACCTTGTTTTTCTTCTAAAATTCCAGTAGAGTTTTATACTTCTTATCAGAAGAACCTGGCCAACTGATATTTTCTTTTAATTTACTGGGAAATATTTTTCTTAGTATGTGTGTTAGTACTGAAAGCTGTTTCAGTTGTTGCTACTATTGCAATATCAGTTGCTGAAATGATAAAACATGGATTTCTTTTTAACCTGGGACTGAAATGGAGGATGGAGAAGAAAAGAGAGCCAAGAAAAGCAGTGATGTTGCCAGCAGGCATATATTGGTGAGACTCGTTTTCATTTATTTCAGTAGCTGTACATCCTTACTTTCAAACACTATTGAATACTCTGTGGGTGGTAGGATCGTGTGTGGGAAAGAGCTTAGTTATAATAGCTGACATTTATTGAACGCTTGCTATTCTAAGCACATTATATGTATTAACTCATCTAATCCCCATGACAACCATATGGATTAGCAGGGTTCAAATCCTGACTCCTCCACTTCCTGGCTGTGTACACTTGTGCAACTTAGTTTTAGTTCGTCTGAAAAAATGCTCCCTTAGGGTTGATGTTGGCATTAAATGAGATTGTAGTTATAATGCATGTATGATTGTGCCTGGTATATTTAAAAAGCCTGATAAATGAAATAAAAAAATAAAAATCTGTTTATACAAAGACTTAAACATTTGTAGCAGCATTATTCAGAGTACCCCCAAACTGGAAACAATCCCAATGTCTTTTAACTGATAAATGGTTTCAAAGGCAGTATCAGTGAGGGATATGGCATGCCTATACTGTGGAATATGACTCAGCAGTGAAAAGGAAAGATATGGATATGTACAAAAACATGGAAGAATCTCAAACATTAAATGAAAAAATATATATACAAACACTGTGTGATTTAATTTATGCCATTCTAGAAAAGCCAAACTATAGCAACAACAGGAGCCGGGAAGGAAATGAGCTACTGGAAGATACCAGGATACTGTGTAATGGGGGAGCTATTCTGTATCTTGATTGTGATGGTTGTATAACTACAGATAATTACTAAATCTCATCAAACTGTACACTTGAGAATGGGTGAGGTTTAATGTATGTAAATTATAGCCAAAGCTAGAAACACACTTGCTACAAATTGAAGGTTGTATAACATTAGACTTTCTCCTATTTTAGAGCAGGTGAATGAAAAATCTTAGATCGTGTTTTCAGGATAGTTTGAATTATTTCAAAGGAGAATTAAGCAGGTGATATTGAGCCCTCCTCATATACCTGCCTGCTATGAAAGATGCAAGGGATGAAGCCACAGGGACCTGCGATGGTTTCTAAACCATCATGAAATCCCATGAGAATTCAAAGTATGCGGTATTGATAAATACTGAGGCAGATCAGAAAGAGGGAAAGGAATGGTTTGAGAAGGCCCCTAACAGATAAGATTTGAAATGGTTAGATAGATGCTCTGGGAATAATTTGAGCACAGATGTGGAAGTCACAATATATACTAGAAATTGGCTGGATTGGAGCATGTTGGGAACATGTGGAGGACTTCAAGATTTGTCACCTTTATAGATAGGGCTACAGAGTGCTCCTGATTGACCCATTCTGTGATGAAGCCAGTATATAGTGATTTTTTTCCCTGATTGTTTAGTGTCTCCTCCCAATTCCAACTTCAAAGACATCACACTGGTAGCTTCAGATCAGATTGGCTATGTTGGGCATATTTACACTGTGAAAATCATAAAATGCCACAGAATCCAGTCTCTTCCCATCCTCAAATATTTAATGCTGAAAGAGAACAAGTAGAATTTTTTTGGTGTGGTTTCCAGGAAAACTTAAGCAGCGGGTTGCCATATCCCAAGCACAGATGTAATCAGCTTTTAGGAAAAAGTGGGTTACCTTTAGACCTTTAATAAACAGTGCCTCTTGCTTCAACTTCTTCCGGATACACGCAGCTTTTTAATCGTCAGTGTGCACAGTGCTGATTTGGATCCCCTTTTCTATGCCTGCTGGTATTCTGCAGGTTTCTGCCACACGGAAGGAATCACAGTGACTGAATTCATGTGCTAATCCTTCTCTCACGACTGTCCATACTGTGCACTTGCAGTACAAAATCTTGCTCCTCGACCTCATTAAAGTGCAGACTTCAGAAGAGCCAGGAATTTGTGCGTTTGTGTCTCCAAGCACTTACTACTGCACAGTTGTTGGTCAAGAACTGCTGATTGAAAAAAAAAGAATTTAGGCATTTTCAGGTTTAGGTAAGGTGTAATTGTTAAAGATCAATTAGCATTCTGTTGTATAAAACAAACCCAAGCCTTTCTTAAACGTTTAAAAAGAGGTATAACTGGATTGTGTAAACCATGAGCACAGTGCTGTACTCTGTTGTTGGAGAGTATCCATCTGCCAACACGTCAGTTTCTTTGGACAGTATGGAAATTGAAGTACTTTACTCTGGAGGTTTCTAAGAAAGAGGAAAGCTCGCTTTGTGGCTTAAAACCCAGAGCCCTTTATTGCTATTAAAATGAAAAGTTATGCATTACCTAGAAATTTTCTGATCTTTTGACTTCTTTGTTTCAGACTGTATACCTATGTAAGTGATCATTGATGAGTGATGTTGGCTAATAATTATTGCTTCATTCTGTTCTACTTCTCTCCTGCCTCATTTGTAGTAGGATGAGTGAGATGTGAGAATGGAAGCAGAGATGAGAGGGATGGAGATTAGACTTTGACAAGTGGCCATTAGAAACTCAAAAAGGAAAGGAAATGGATTCTCCCCTGGAGCTCCTTAAGGATTCAGCCCTGCCAACACATTGACACCTTGATTTCAGCCATTTGTGAAACTCATTTCTGATTTCTGACCTCAAAAATTTGAGAGAATCAATTCGTGTTAGCTTAACCCATTTTGTCCCAGTGTCCCATTTATAGGTATATATAGGATTAGGGGTTAAGTCCATTATGATTTAATGGGTTAACTCACTAAATCTGTGGTCATTTGTCATAGCAGTCAGAGGAAAATAGTAAACTACATCTTGGGAAGATTTAAATACAGCATCCTTTCTTTCACACTTCCTTGTGCATAGGGATCACCTGGGGATCTTATTAAAATGCAGATTCTGATGGGGTTTGGGGAGGAAGGAGAGGATTTGCAATTACATGGAGCTCCCAGGTGAAGCTGAAGCTGCTCGTATCTGCCCACACTTTGAATGGGGAGGCTCTGCAGGGGGTATTCCTTTTCTCTGCTTCTCTCTCTTTAATTGCCTTTGGTCAACTTCAGGAAAATATTGTATCCTGTTGGGGTTCCTTAGTTTCTAGGAGCATGTAAAGAATTAGAAAAACGTTTCCAGGCAAGCCACAAAGACTTGGAGTAGAGCCAATGTGGGAAAGAATAAAAAGGGCTGCAATTATTCAACCTCAAGAAAAGAAGGCTGAAGGATGATTTAATCATGATATGTAAGAAACCAGAGTTAATAAGTGGGAAATGGTGATTAACTGCTGCTCGTCTCTACTGAGCCAACTGGGGGATACAATAAGTGCAAGAAGAATTGGGGTTTAGGAACTCAGTACTGGCAGGGAAGATTGTGGTTTTCTTTGATAAAATTTTGTAGCTGCAAAGGGCTGGGGAATCCATCTTAGCCCCACCCTTTCATTTGCTTGATATTGAAACTGAGGCTGACTGATCTTTGGAAGGTCACAAGCAAATGACAAGAATCTGGAGTAGAATTCCTGGCTTGAGCGTGTTCACTGCCCCCTCCCCAACTGGAGTCTGTGCTGTGGGTATAAAGCTTCAGGAGTTGCTTATCTCTTTGAAATGATTTAAAATCTGGAGCCTTCCCCAGTGACTGAAGTATTCTATATCTTGCGCTTGCGTTTGGTCACCTAGGTGTGTATGTTTGTGTGTCCAACTCATCAAGTTGTGTACCTAAGATTTGTGTGTTTGTGTGCCTGCTGTTCAGCAATTTAGAAAATTTTTGCTAGCATTTAGAAAATGAACATGCTAAACTCTTTGTAATAGCTCCAGGCTGGCAATGATTCAAATGCCTTTCAAAGTAAACTGGATAAATAAGGTATATTCCTATGATAGATTTGTATAGAGCAGTAATATGCAGCTGCAGAGGTCAATCCTGCAAGCTTGTTGAACAAAAGAAGCCAGGGACAAGAGAAAATATTCCATAGAATTCCATTTATAGTAAAGTAAAACCTAAACCAAATTATCAGTGGCATTAAAAGTCGGTAGTGGCTTGCTTTGAGGGTAGGCAGGGTGGCACATGGGATTCTGTCTGATTTTCTGGGTATGTCAGATTCATGAAAATCAAGTGAGGTATGTGGCTGTCTTGTATATTTTCTTTGTGTATTATACTTCAACAAAAAGTTAACTTTAGATGGGTGTGGTGGCACTTGCCTATAATTCCAATGACTAGAGAGACTGAGGCAGCCTCCCATCTAAGTGGGGTTCTAATAATGACAGAGGACATCAACATCAAATTCAGGGCTGTCCTGGGCAATTTAGTGAGACCCTACCTCAAAAATAAAAAGGACTGGGGATTTAGCTCAATGATTAAGCACCCCAGAATCCCCCTGCCCAAAGTTCACTTTAAAATGGGGCCATTTGAAGGTTGGCAAAGACAATTCTCATAAGCCAGTCTACTACTAAGTTTTGGAGAATTTAGTTTTATGATCTATTTTAAAGAAGTACAGGTAGACTAGTTAGCTACTTTAGAAAATACGTGTACTTTTATGGAATACCTAGAAAATACATGCTACACAGAGAAATCTGGTAAGGAATTCACATATTTAAATCTCACTCGTAAGCCAAAGGCAATCTATTCTATGGTTTGCTTTTTCACTGAACTTGTACAGTCTTTCTTTCATGAAAATCTCTGAAGCCAGCACCAACCCTCGGTTCTTTTTTGACCCTTTGTAGTGCCTCAGAATGAAAGAATGGGGTCATTTTTGAAAAGCAGCAGCTTGCGATAAATAGTAATTTTGTTAGGAGTCAGTTTTGTCATGCCAGGCACATTTCCCTGCAGCAGGGCCCGGGGAGCTGCAGTGGGGGCTCCAATGGTGTGAAGTGGTTCAAGGCAAGCAGTCGACCAATCAGAGCTCGTCACCCTGAGCCAGCCTTCACCCGAAGCCACAGCCACTTTCTGCTATTGGTGGTGTACCTTCGAACTAACTGGCTAGCTTACCTGAAATAATTTCATCCTGAGACACTGTGCGGAAAAGAGTTGACATAGCAGAACTAAAAATGCCACCTTCCTAAGAGTGTCTGGCAAAGTTGGCCCTTGTCTGACTGGCATCTGGGTATCTGGTAAACCATTCCCTGCATTGGTATAAAACTTTGCCTGATGAGGCTGGCTCAGGGTGCCTGGACTGTTAAGGCAGCGTGGCTCATGCCCAATACCTGCTTCCCTTCCTGGAGTCTGGAGTTTGGCTGTGGTTAGACAGAGGGTGCTTCTGTAAGCTTCCCTGGGTAGAAATGTGCACGTGTTTTGTTTTCATTGGCTGAGTCAGCCGTGCATGACCCCTCATGGGAGGAAGGGAGCATAAGGAAGTCTGCACGTAGATTCTTCCAGACTCCATGTGTCTCTTTCCCTTATGATCTGCATGTCCTTATTATGTTGCTGAAATGAATCCTGGCTGTAAGTACAATGATTTGCTAAGTCCCATGAGGTCTTCTGTTGAATCCTTAAACACAGGCTGGTCTTGGGAATGCAGGTACCTAAAGTGAGCATTTAAGGCAGTTTTTCAGATTTTTCCCTCCAGTGAAACAGAGCTCAAAGGCAACCTTGTGTGCTGTTGGTGAGAGTGCAAACATGAAATAGCCTGTATTGAGGACGTGTCAGTTTCTATCAAAATCATAAGATCATCGATAGTTTGATCCAGGAATCCTACTTCTGGAAATTGTTCCTAGAGTTTTAACTATGCCTGTACAAAGTGATGTGTGTAAAAGTTTTTCATCATATTCTTCTCCCAGCCCTTACTTTTAAGAGCAGAGATCAGAAACTAGCGTGTCTGTAGGAAGCTGACTGAATCTCCCAGGGTATACATGCAGCTGCAATAAAAGGATGACCAAATTGTACATTAATATTTTGAAAGATTTCTCCTGTGTAATATAGAAAGAGCAGAATACAGAATAGTGGATCTAGTATGGTATTTTTGTGTGTGTGCAGAAGGTGGGAAGTGTATGTTATGCCCAACAACTATTAAAAATGATCACCCATAGAGGTCAAGTTAAACAATAACTGGAGGCATTCTTGATGTATACTTTGTCATATTTTGATTTCTCAATTGTATCAATGTATTTGTGTTAAAATTTCTGAAAAGATTAGAAACAAAAATGGTTAAGTATAGATGAGGTGTAAGTAAAATTAAGAAAAACTGTATTCTCCAGACTTTTAACTTTGCTTGCATCAATTATGCCCATGAGTCAGCCACTTGTTTTTGTAAATTAAGTTCTGTTGGAACACAGTCATGTGGTTTTTTTGTTTTGTTTTTGTTTTTAGTAGGGATTGAACCCAGGGAGGGGCTTTACCACTGAGCTCCATTCTCATTTATTTTTATTTTTGAGGTAGGATCTGGCTAAGTTGCTGAGGCTGATCTTAAATTTGGGATCCTCCTGCCCCAGCCTCCCAAGTCATTGGGATTACAGGCGTGTACCACCGTGCCTGGTGTTCCCATTCTTTATTGTGTATGACTGCTTTTGTGCTATAATGGCAGAGTTGAACAGTTGTAACAGAGACAAGATGGCCCATAAAACCTAAAATAGTAATTATATGACCCTTTACAGTATTATTACACAAATGGTATGAATCTATATCGTGTACAACCATAGAAACTAAATGACGTACCCCACTTGTGTACAATGAATCAAAATGCAGTCAGTAAAACAAAAACAAAACAAAACAAAAAACCTCACACATCATATGTGGGGTCCATTTTTGACAGAAATATCATTATGGGGTACATGACATCTTTTTACTGAGTGTCTCAAAGGCTACACATAATTTCAATGCTGTGTTTCATTGCCTTTGTGCAAGATGTTTACTGCTCCCATTTTTTTCCAGAGATGCTGAGAGCTTAAATATGTTGCCCATGCTCACGTGTGGGGTTTGGCCAAGGTCCAGACTCCCATCCTCTGAAACCTGTGCTGTCCACTGTGGTACCCCGACTTAAGACTTGAACTAACTGTGCCAATTCACAATCAGAAAGACAAACATGCTGGTCAAAGTGTTCTTTTATTTTTACTGACCCCCCTCACCAAAGATAATGTATCGAAAATGTTGCTGTGGGTTGAATTCCTGATTGTTTCCTTTTCTCTTCTTGCTATCAATTATGGTGGTTATGTTCTAACAAATTGATTTTTACTCTACTGTTGTGTTGATGACTTTTGTGACTCCTATGTGAAGGTAATTGCTAGTTTCATTGTCTTAACGTTATGATGACTGTTAGTCTAATCCAGAATAATCAATGATTTTCAGCCTCAGGCTGATTATGTTCAATTGTTTCACCACTCATTTGTTGTGAGTACTTATGGTGCACCCATGTACACATCTGACCTCCGGGCAGTGACAGTATGCACAAAATAATCAACTGACAATGTGAGGCAGTATGTGATTATGTCAAAATGAATAGCACAGGGTGTCGGTAGCATAAGAGTTCACAGAATGCTAAAGTGGTAAGGAAAGGGCTTGTGGAAACCTGACAGTTGTATTTTCTCAGCATCTGTTGAATCAGTCCTCTTTTATCTAATTCTGTTTCTACCTCATTCAAGCCACCATTATCTCTGACCTGAATTACTGTACAACCCTGGCTATTTCTCACATTTTATTTTTTCAACACTTGTATTAAGATATAATTTACATAGATAAAATTCTCCAGTTGCCAGGTATGATTTAAATATTTTTTAATAAATGTATTGAGTTGTGGAGCCATTAGTACAATCTAATTCAGAACATTTCCATCACCCAATAAGATCCTTTAAGCTTATTTACTGTTAATTCTTGTTGTCATCCCTAGTACCAGGTTCCTTGAGGAACTAACTACTGATCAAGTTTCCATTTCTGCTGTTTGCTTTTTCTGGGCATTTTGAATAAATGGGTTTATGTGTATTCCTTTGTGTCTGGCTTTTTTCGCTTAGCATAAGCATGTTTTTGAGGCTTGTATCCATACTTTGTTGTTATTGCTAAGTAACATTTTACAGTATGGATAGACTACATTTTGTTTATCCATTTACCAGCTGATGGACACTTGACTTATTTGCATTTCTTGGCTATTATGGATAATACTGCTCCAAACATTCATGTACAAATTTTTGTGTAGACATCTTTTCATCTTTCTAATACATGACACCTAGGAATGCATTGTCATATTATTCTTTGAGCTTTTGAGAAATTTTCATATTGTTTTCCCAATGCAGCTGCACCATTTTGCATTTTCCCAGCAGTGTGGGAGGGGTTCTGGCTTCTCCATAGCCCCACCAGCACTTGCTAATAATATCTTCTTGATCATGTGCTCCCATAGGAGACTGTACCTGTCTTCTACAAACCCCCCTGCACTTGGAATTGTCCTACTTGTTTGACATCAGTCTTTCTCTATGGGCCAGGAACTTCATGAGACAAGCCTTTGTCTGCTTGTCACCTCTATATCCCCAGTGTCCCTAGAACAAAGCCCAGCATATATTGAGTGTTTGGTAAATACTTGTTGAATGAACAAATAAATGAATGAATTGTCCCCTGACCAGACAACTTTAATGCCCTCCTCTGTCTTCTGTCTGTCCTTAGTCTCTTCTAGCCCTTCCAATTCATCTCCACAGTGCTGTGAGTTATCTTCCCCAAAAAGCATATCTGATGTTCACAACAAAAAGTTCACCAACAGGGAAAGTTTTGCTCATAAAGTAACAGTCAGTGAAAAAAGCAAAATTCAGCATGTGTATATAGCTATGTAAAGTAACATAGAAGTAGGAAAATAATGGAAGAATTAGCTCAAAGTATTAAGCTTAGTAGTGGGCTTGAACTTTTTTCTTTTTCTTTAGTGTTTCACAACCTGTTTTTTGTTTTGTTTTGGTACTGGGGATTGAACCCAGGGGCGCTTAGCCATTGAGTCACATCCCCAGCCCTTTTTTTATATTTTTATTTTGAGATAGGGTCTTGCTAAGTTGCTTAGGACCTCACTAAATTACTGAAGCTGGCCTTGAACCTACAATCCTTCTGTCTCAGCCTCCTGAGCTGCCGAGATTACGTGTGCGCCACTGCACCAGCTCACAACCTGTTTTTATTCTGATCAGTTTGACTATTCATTAGGTTTCCATCTTGCACAGCTAGTCTTTCCCTTCTCTTAAACCCATTTCCACATTCAAGCCTGTTTTCCACAAGCAAAACCTATTTGGATACCAGTTGCTTGGAAGTTGAACTATATTTTCTGAGGTCATCTTTGGGCAGGATCAGTTCCACAACGGAAAGATGAACTGCAGGGAGAAAGTGCTTGTGAACACATTTGGGGGTGCAGGGGAGCTGGCTGAGGACCATTTGTGAGGTGGAACAGATGCTAGAGTCACAGGAGATGTGTTTGAAGTTCTTAGTTGATTTTTTTGATAGTTGAATATCTTCATAATGGCCATAGAATATTCATGTAGTTCCAGGCTTAGGCTATAGAAAGAAAATGTAGGTGTTTCTTCTGTGCTTCACCTTTTAATATCTTGAAACAAATATAATTAAAAAGTGACAGGGAGGGGTGGGGGTGTAGCTCAGTGGTAGAGCACTTGCCTAACATGCGCAGGCCCTGGGTTCCATCTCCAGCACCATTAAAAAAAAAAAAAAAAAAAGTGACAGAATTTTAAAACTCAGTTCCTATTTAAATCACTGTATCAGTAAAGTTACTTGTTAAAGGACCTTGCTATTAAACTAGTGTTTAAGCTGTAATGTGGAGGGCCCTTTTGGCTTTATTATAAAGTCCAATAGGGAATTACTCGTCGTACATGATATATAGGAGACATTTTCTAATGCACCAGCATTAATCCACTTATAGCTGAGCGGCTAACAGATTAGCAAACATTTCCATTTTCTATAAAGAAATGCATATTGTGAGGGCCTGAGTGACACAGAGGAGGAAGGTGAATAGAATCATAACTCATGTATTTAAACTATACAAAAATACAAGTAGGATTAATGTTATGTTAGAGTTTAGATGGGGGTATTTATGCATTGTATTTAGAAATAATAAACTGAAGTCCATAAAGAACAAGTTTAAAGTAGACTTTGAGAGAGAAACTCATTGATAAATATTGAAATTTTGTTTCTGAATACTTATATTACCTATTGTTTTTAATTAATAATTATTCAGTTTTTAAAAATTGCTTTATTTCCCTCAACTGATTTTTTTATTCTGCCAAATTTTCTGTTCAACACTCAGTGCTTTTTAAAAAAAATTTTACTACCCTCAGGCAGCAAAAACTTTTTATAAAAAATATTATTTAATTTAATTTAACTAATTAATTTCTTTTTGTGCCAGAGGTTGAATCCAGGGGTGCTTAATCACTGAGCCTCATCCCTGACAGGGTCTCACCAAGTTTCTGAGGCTGGCCTAGAACTTCCAACCCTTCTGCCTCAGACTCCCAAGTTGCGGGGATTATAGGTGTGCATCACCATGCCTGACTAAAATTTTAATTTTTTTTGGTGGTAATAGGGGCTGAACCCAGTGCCTTGTGCATACTAGACAAATACTCTACCACTAAGCTACCTCCCCAGACCCATACTCAATATCTGACAGCAGCTTGTGTGTAGGGATGTTTGCAGATATATAAGATGGTATTTTTTTCCTTCACTGCAAATAGTTCTCCCTCCCTCCCTCCCTTCCTTCCTTCCTTCCTTCCTTCCTTCCTTCCTTCCTTCCTTGTGCTGGATATTGGACCCCAGGGCTTCACACATGGTAGGCAAGCACTCTACCACTGAGCTATACCTCCAACTCTTTGTGTTTTATTTTGAAGCAAGGTCTCACTAAGTTGCCCAGAAGGTCTCATTCTATATTATTGACTTGGACTTGGGGTTGATCAGGAGATGTGATATATAGATGTGGGGGAATTCAGGTTTCCATAGAGGAAATAGAAGGAGGGAAAACAGTTCCTACTTCCTTAGGTAGAAAGCTCTGAGGTTTAGATGTCACAGAGAGGTCGTCAGACACCAGAGGAGGGGAGGATGGAAAGCAGGGTTTGGGCCTTCTTTTCTGTGGAATAGGGCCTCCCACCCATTTGTGCCGAGAGGGATGAGGTGCCTTTTCATGGTCTGGTAAGAATTTTCAAAAGGAAACAACCTCCTGTAAGGAGTGGGCAGTGGGGGAACTTCAGAGAAAACACAGGACAAGGACCATTGATTTGATGGTTGCCCCAGGTCCTGTGTGGGTGTATATCTCTTACAGAACATGTTGCCCAAAATTCAGCTCTTACTAATGGAAAGTTTCCTTGCAAAGTTGCTGACTGTGCTTAGTCTTTAGAAACTAAGGCATCCTGCTGGGCAAGGTAGTGCTAGTGGGTAATCCTGAATACTTGGGAGGTTGAGGCAGGAAGGTCACAAGTTTGAGGTCAGCCTGTTAGTGAGACCCTATCTCAAAATTTAAAACAAGGGCTGGGGATGGAGCTCAGTAGAAGAGGCCCTGGGTTCAATTTCCAGGACTGAAGAAAAGGGGCTGGGAAGCTAATCCACCCCACAGAAGCATCTTTAACATTCTTGTTAAAGATTTAAAGCATTTCAAGTTGATTTTTAAGTATATAACTAATGGTAAGCCGAAATTGTAAGTATAAAAATATTAGAGAGTTCTCATTCTCAACTTACTCTTGCATGGAAAAATAAAATCTCTTATGTATATTGGAAACATTTTGGGTTTTGGAATAGGCTGTTGGAATAGGTTAGATGGGAGGCCATTTCACTCAAATGAACAAAAATTCAATGAGATGGAAACTGGCTGTTTGTCTTAAGTAAATAGTGAAAAATCTGGAGGCCTTTCAGTTGCTCAAATTTCCACTGTAGTGAAAACATTCTGGCAAATACTAGAAGCTACCTGAGTAAAGTGAGGCAAGATAAATCCAGGCTTTCTTGGTTTTACTTCATGTTAAAGACAGTGAATTGACTTTTTGTTTTCTTAATGTTGTTCAGGGTATAGTCAATGGTAAAGTGTGGAACAAGAATGGTAAGCCACAGTTAGCTCTTAGACTAGAAAATATGCTGGCAGATTCAGAGGAAGTCACCTGTAACCACAGACTACTAGAAAATACTGTGGGCAACACCATGAAATATTTTGTCTTTCCTAAGTTTGAAGATCTTTCTGGATCCCAGCATTGACCTGAATAATGACATTCTAGAGTTACTTTAGCTTCAAGTTTCTTTGTGTTCAAGACTTGGCAGTCTGGCTGGGGAGATAGCTCAGCTGGTAGAGTGCTTGCCTCGCAAACACGAGGCCCTGAGTTCGATCCCCAGTACCCCAAGACTTGGCAGTCACCATATTGTATCCAGCTGGAATAATAATTCTAATGCTATTTTGCTTTTTTTTTTTTTTTTGGTGGTGCTGGGGATTGAACCCAGGGCCTTGTGCTTGCGAGGCAAGCACTCTACCAACCGAGCTATATCCCCAGTCCTTATTTGTTTAAATAATCTGAATGTACCAAATTGATAAAGTTATTAAAGGAACATTTGGTGGTCACAGGATGTATATGTGATTAATTAAGGTACATTTTAACTGTTAGAAGATTAAGACACTAACAAGCATCAATCAGATGCGAAATTAGTTTTTTCCAGTGACTTTTAGTTTACTAACATCTGTGTTAAGATAGTTCTATCAAAATGTGGGAACCCCAAAATAGCAAAAACTACAAAGCTACAATGTGATACTGGCGTAAGAATAGACATAAAGAGTTCTGAAATAACCCTCACATTTATGGTCAATTGATTTTCCACATGAGTACCAAGTCGATTAAATGGGGAACAAATCTTCTCTTCAACAAATGGACTGGGACAATCAGATATCCACATGTATTAGAATGAAGTTGGATCCCTACCTTATACCATATGCAAAAATTAAAGTGGATCATAGAGATGAATGTGAAAGCTAAAATTACAAAACTTTTTTTTTTTTTTTTTTTGCGGTGCTGGGTATCGAACCCAGGGCCTTGTGCTTACAAGGGAAGCACTTTACCAACTGAGCTATCTCCCCATAAAACTGTTAGATAAAAACAGGGGTAAATCTTCATGCCCTTGAGTTAAATAGTGGTTTCTTAAAGGTAACACAAAAAGTACAAACAACAAAGGAAAAAAAGATAGATGGATTATATCAAAATTAAAACTTTTGTATAACAAGGGACACCATCAAGAAAGTGAAAAGACAACCCATTGAAGAAAATACTTAAAAATCATATCTCTAAGGGACTTGCATCCAGAATGTATGTATATTTGTGTATATATGTGTGTGAACATATGTGTATATGTGTACATACATATAAACTCTCATAGCTCAAAATAAAGCTAAAGGATTTAATAGGCATTTCTCCAAAAATGATATATAGATGTCACATGAAAACATGTTCAACATTATGGGTCTTTGGCAAATGCAAATCAAAACCATAATGAGAGCTGGGTACAGTGGTGTACACCTGTAATCCCAGTGACTCAGGAGGCTGAGGCAGGAGGATCACAAGTTCAGGGCTAGCCTCAGCAATTTAGTGAGGACCTAAGCAATTTAGTAGGACCCTGTCTCAAAATAAAAAGGGCTGGGGGCATGCTCAGTGGTTAACCACCCCTGGGTTCAACCCCTGGTATCAAAAAAACAAAATGAAACAAAACAAAAATGAGATATCAGTTCTCACCCACTAGGATGACCAGAATCAAAAAGACATAAAATAAATATTGGTGAGTGGGTGGAGAAATTGAAAGCTTCATGCTACTGGTGGGAATGTAAATGGTACAGCCATTTGGAAAACAGGCAGTTCCTCAAATGGTTGAACACAGTTCTCATCAGACTTGGCAGTTCCACTTTTTGGTGTATACCCAAGAGAAATGAATGCTTATGTCCGTACAAAAACTTGTTCCCTAATGTTCATGGCTCTATTACAGTATTCACAATAGCTACAAAGTAAAAACAACCTTGGATGGGGATGTGGCTCAGTGGTAGAGGGCTTGCGTGACCTGTGCGAGATCCTGGATTTGATCCCCAGCACCACAAAAAGTAAAAATAACCCAAATATCTCTCAACTAATGAATGGGTAAACAAAATGTGGTATTCCTATGACAGAATATGATATAACAGTCAAAATAAAGGAAATATTGATACATGCCGTGACATGGATGACCTTTGAACACTCTGGGCTAAGAAGCCAGTCACAAAGGATTACGTAGCATATGTCTAGAAAGGACAAATATATAAAGTAGATCTGGTCGGTTAGGACCAGATTTAGGGAGTAAGGTATAGAGTAGGGAGAAATGGAGAGTGACTCCTAGTGGCATCAGGCTTTCTCTTAGGGAAGACCAAATATTTAAAATTAGATTGTGGTGACAGTTCAACCATATAATTTGAACAAGTGGAAAGGGGAGAATATACTAAAAAAACAAAACAAAAAAACCCAGTTTAATTGTACACTATAAATAGGCAAATTACATGGCATGTCAGTGGTATCTCAGTAAAACTGTTTAAAAAAATGGGTTTGGCCTAATCATGCGTCAAAACCAGTGAAAAAATATGTTGAGTAAATGCTAATAAAACATTATTCTATGCTGCGTCTATTGACTCATATTTTGATTCAGAAAATATGCATCTCTAATTACTGCCATTGTGTATCTAAGGCTAATGTGTTTGGATAGATTCTTTTGACCATGGAAATAGTTATTCTGTAATCAGGTCAATAAAACAATTACTGCTGGCAGATGGATACGCCTCCTGTTCAACTTCGAGGTCATGTTGGGCCCTGGGGCTTCACAAACCATAGGTGGAAAATTAAAACTATTTAGTGTTTCTATGTATTGAACTCTATCAGTGTAATGTATTCAATGTGTAAATTTGCACTTGATATTGTTGTTAATCAATTTTTTTCTTCCTGATATTGAAGTGCTGTTTGCTTAACAATTTCTTGTTTTGTTTTGAGATAGGGACTCATCATGTTGCCCAGGCTGGTCTCGAACTGCTGGGCTCAAGAGATCCTTCTGACCCAACCTTTTGTGTAGCTGGGACTACAGGTGCCTACCTGGCTACTTAACAATTTCTGGAAAGATATGGTACTGTTTGGTCCTTTTTTACTTAAGATAGAAAAATTATACCCTTATTTTAAAAGCCAGAGGACATAAGCATTGTAGATGTTCTAATAGTTACCATTGAAAAAAATCAATGAGTTCTTAGCCAGGTCCTGTGATGCACATCTGTAATCCCAGCAGCTCGGGAGGCTGAGACAGGAGGATCATTAGTTCAAAGCCAGCCTCAGTAAAAGCCTCACTAAGCAGCTCAGTGAGACCCTGTCTCTAAATAAAATACAAAATAGGGCTGGGGATGTGGCTCAGTGGTTAAGTGCCCCGAGTTCAATCCCTAGTACCAAAAAAAAAAAAAAAAAGGCAATGAGTTCTTAATGAATGTAACCACATCCACATTTTTTAACACCTAGGCTAGTTGTTATACTATGGCACCAGAGAGGAAACATTACACAGTTCCTTTCCCACCAGAGTTCAAAGTCTTTATGGAAACTAAGACCTAAATATGTGAATGTTTTGGACAAAAAGATGGAAGGCCATAATGTGGTATGTTGGTGGAATGCAGACCTCAGATACATCATGGTCTCACAGGAGCTGTAGCCCTTGTTTACAAATGAATAGAATAGAATTAGAATGAGAGGAAAAGTGAGGAGAAAATTGATCCAAGAAGCAAAGACAAGAAGATACAGGTGAGTAACAGAGGAACCTGGCAGATGGGCAGGGATACTTGGTTTGGCAGAAGGAGGATGATCCACATAAGTCAGTGAGAGCCAACCCCATCTAGTAGGCAAGAGTTCCTTTGCAGATTGGGGGAACAATTCAAAGTGTTAGTTTGGGTCAGATAAGCATGAGTCTGGGATTTGAGATGGGGGACTGCAGAGGTAACCAGCAGTCAGCTGTTGTTACCACCCAAGCCCAAAGTCAGTTGAGGTTAAAGAAGGGGGTAAAGCTGAACAATATTCCATTGTGTATATATACCACAGTTTCTTTATCCATTCATCTGTTGATGGGCGAGGGGGTGGGGGTATGAAAGATGGTAGAATGAGACAGACATCATTACCCTATGTATATGTATGATTATACGAATGGTGTGAATCTACATCATGCACAACCGTAAAAACGAAAACTTGTACCCCATTTGTGTACAATGAATCAAAATAATGCAGTCTGTAAAAATAAAAAAAAATTTTAAAAAGGTGTAAGGATGAATTTGAACTACTAAACCCCACCTCCCAACACACACACACACACACACCTGTTTTGTAATTAATAAAATGTGGGGATGTCATAGCTAACTAATACATATTGGATAGAGATTGCACGTTGTTTGGTATATAAAGGGATTTGGTAACCTCTGAATGACTGTTTCAATCAGAATGGTGATGTGGGAATGTATTACTACATCCATTATACAAATGTTAGAAATGGATGTCCTGAGAGGCAGAAGTGACTTAGCCAGCAAGTGGCAGAGCTGTAATTCCAAAGTCCTGAAATAAAGATGTTGGGAGGGTAGTATTGCCTTTGGTGAGAAGGAGGAGAGCTTTGGGATGGATGAGAGGGATATCTGATGGGGATTGAGAAGGTAAATTCAACTTAGCATATTTTGAGTTTAAAAGGATATGACATATGAAAGTGTGTATATATAAATATACTTAATTTAATTTACTTTCCCCATCCTCATCAGACACTTTTTTGTTCTTCCCTTCATTTATATGTGAATGTGTGTCTATATGTATATACATATGTGCACACAGACTTGTGTGTGTTGTAAATGAGTGAATAGAGCATAGAAAAGAAATCACATCCTAAAATTTAGAAGTGAGAGGTTTTAGCTTGGAGGAATCATTTAAACCCATTAGAAAGGGTGACTTTGTGATTGGGAAGCCTTTTACATATTAATAGGGGGAGAATTAAAGGCATAGCCAAAATCTAGGAAGACAGCCCCAAGCAGAAGAGGGAGTCATTCTTTTGGGCAACTGCTCTAGGCAATACTTCACTGGAAGGAACCCAACAGATGTCACCCGAATGCTCCTTGGTGTTTCATTTTGTTTTTATTATTTATTGTGCCCCTACTGTATTCCAGACCACAAGTGAGGACATGGGAGTGCCAGGAAATCTCAGACATAGTGCCAGCCCACTAAGGGCCCCCAGGGAGGCAGGGCGATCATGTTTAAACTGCTAGGATATCCATGCATGGTGGCACACACCTGGAATCTCAGCAATGCAGGAGGACCACAAGTTCAAGGCCAGCCTGGGCAACTTAGCAAAACTGTCTCAAAAATAAAAAGGACTGGGAATGTAGCTTAGTGGTACAGTGACCCTGAGTTTGATCCCTCGTATCCTGCCAGAAAAAGCTGCTAGCGTAACACCTTGAGGCAAGAGGGAGTGCTGTGGCTTCCAGAACAGGGTAGCTCAGGATGCTGCAGATGACTAGCCAACTACCTGGGCCACAGGGGAGGACCATCAGCGCTACCCTGGGAGGTTTGGGTGGTGTGATGCTTAGCCCAGTATTCTTCCTTGAGGACAGTGTTCTAGCCCCTCTATGGCCTTGTCCAGAATGAAACATTACACAAAAAATTATTAGCGAGATGAGGCAGATGTGTCCAAGAAGTTAGCTATCATTTTAGTAAGGCCCACCTTGGCAATTGTTCTTATTCGTGAATTGTGCTTTTGGTATTATAATTCAACAGTCCTCAACAAACCCAATGTCATGCAGGTTTTCTCCCTGTTCCTCCAGGAGTTTTATAGCTTTTATAGTTCATGCTTTAGTTCAGTGATCAATTTTGAATTGTTTTTTGTGTGTGTGCCAGGTATGTGTCCAAGGTCATGTTTTGCATATGGACATGAAGTTGTTCCAGCACCATTTTTCAAAGAGTCTTCTTTTCCCATCAAATTACCTTTGTCAAAAGTCAGTTGGTTATATTTGCATGGGTCTGTTTCTAGGCTCTCTGTTCCATTCTAATGTATGTGTCTTTCCTTGGTACCACACTGCCTTGATTAACATAACTAACATACCTAATGCGAGTTCCTCCAACTTTGTTCTTTTTCAGAATGCTTTTGGTTTTTATAGGTCCTTTACCTTCTCATAAGAACTTTAGAATCGGCTTGTGGATATCTACAAAAGGCTTGCCAGGAATCTGACTTGACTGCATCAAATCTATAGGTCCCATTGGGAAGAATGAGACTATCATTCTGAACATCAGTTTTTAAGTAGAGCTTTACTGCCTAGAAGACTTGGAATTAGGGGAGACCCAAATTGAGTAATGGTCCAGGCCAGTGAAATGTCAGTTAACATAAAAGCGTTAGGTATGTGCTGTAGATGAGAAAGCAAGATGGAGGTGTAAAACCTAGGGTTGGAGGATAAATCAGAAACAGAAAGAGGCTGATCCAGGACCAGTGGCTAGAGATTGAATCACAGTGAAATGGATGTTGATCCTAGTGTGGGGAATTGGGTCAGAGATGAACCTCCAGATATGGGACAGGAAGAACAATGTCTAGGCCTCCAGTAAAGGTAGGAGGCAAAAATTGTTCAGCTTGGGGATACAGTAGGAGGCAAAGCTCTCCCCATCATTTTCAGCCACCCCAAAGGGAGGAGAAAAAGCAGGAATGTACTGACCTTCCAGAGGCAAATTTAGCCCCTGCCGATGCTGACTCCATCTTAACCCTTAAGAGAACTCCAACACTGAATCTTCTGGCCTCACCTCTGGGGCCTGGGAACCGAATGAGCCTGGACAATAGTGAAGGAACTGGAGCTTGTGTGGAGAAGGGTGCCATTTTAAGTATCCTTGATGGTTTTAAGTTGCCATTAAAGGGCTCAAAGTCCTTTTGAAGAATTCAATCTGAGCCAGATAAATCTGCATTTCTCCTCAGATCAAGAATTAATATTTAGTGACCTGGAGTACAAATAATTTCTTTTGCTGGCCTCTTAGAGATTTACTAGATTGATGTTGTTTCTGTGATCTTTCAAATGTACCGGTCTGTTTTGCTAGTCTGTTGTTTTAGGACTCTCTTGCAAAGGCAAAGGTGACAGGGACAGCTTTCCAGAGAGGTGAGCATGAAATAATTGTTCCCATCCCACAGGTATCCATGTTGCCTTTCACTCTTCTTTTCCCCCCTCTTTTTCATGGAGATGGGAAACATACATAAAGAGCGTGTCAAGGGTGTCCGCTCAGAACATTCACACTAACTGGATTTCTTTGTTTTGTTAATTTCTCCAGGAGGAAAGGGAAAGGCCTTGTTCCACGATGGGATTGGAGGAGGGTTTGGGGTTTGTAATTATTTTTTTTTAATCAAAGAATTTAATTGAAATTTAATGACAAGAGGGAGGCTGCTTATTACAAAGTGGTCCAATAAATACTTTCTAATAAGTTTTTAAGCCGTTTGAGAGGAGGCTTGCTTTAAGAAAATTGAAAAACACACAAGCTGCTTCCAGGGAGGCAAATCCTGGAATTTCAGACACTGTTGCTAAGAGCAGCCTTGCTTTCCCCTCCCCCTCCTTTGCTTTTAAAAGCAGAAGCTTAAAAGCCCCTATTGTGTGTGTGGTGGGGGGGGGGGTATGCTAATTTGAGGCACATTTCCCATCAGAGTCTTTTTTAGGGCTGTCATAGCTGAGATATGAATGATGATAGAGAGAGGAGAAGGCAGCATTATGGGGGTTCCAGGGTTCATTATTGTGCAGGGAGAAAGGGGCTGAATAGGGTGGCAGCTCCAGTCACCCGTGAAGCCCCTCAGGTCCGCCGGCTGCCCAGAGTTGAGTGGGTTCTCATGGGTATGCTTGGCCCTCCCCCCAGGCGCTGCCTCTTGTCATCTTTGCTAGACAGCCACATTCTAAACAGGGGACTCATCCGGCCCCTTCAAGGCAGGCTGTGTGCTTAAAATTAATAAATGAGCCAGGGAGGGGACTGAAGCACTGGGATTGAGCTTCCACCTCCTAGAGGAGGAAAGAAGAAATCGTAATGTTGTTAGTAATACATGGCCACGATAGAAGGGATATTTAGATCCGGGTTCTTTTGAAGTCATGTCTTACCATGGTTTAATCCAATTCCAGTTGTTATTTTTGTCTTCAGCTTATCCATTTAGCTTTTCACCGAATAACTAGATATATATAGCCAGATTTTTACACTTTTGACTTATTTTTATGGGGTAATATAGCCAGGATTTCTGTATAATGAGATGACAGTATTGCGTGTGGACTCTTATGCTCAACAATAGGAAAAACATGTTTTCCTTCCAGCCCGAGTGGCTGATTTTTATGCAGGAAAGTGCATTGATTTATTTCCTTGTGGACACATTTCAGGTCAGTTAGTTTTTTAAATGTGTGAATTTTATAACTGAAGAATACATACATTAGCAAACAGCCATTAAGACCAGCAAAACTGCTTCCAAATTAAAATTTCCCATGACTCATTGAAGGCAACTTGTACATTCATCACGTGTATATGGGGTATATCCAATATAGCTCCAGAGAGGGAACCATTTGAAGCCAGAAAAAGAATGTTGATTGTACTCTAGGTTTGTATTGACTGTTAGTAGATACTGATGATATGCTTTAGGTGTGCAAAAAACAAATAGGATCTCTTTATTGCAAAGTATCTAACATTATGCTTTTTAAAAAAATTAGACCTTGCATCTTTGCTTCCTGTAATTATAAAGTCTGAAAAGCTAAAATCTTGGCACTGTAAAATGGGAAGTTACAGTCATGGGCTGTGTAGTGACATTTCTATCAACAGAACACATGTACCATGGTGATCCCATAAAATTATATACCCTAGGGATGTCATAGCCATCTTAGTTTGTATAAGTATACTAAATGATGTTTGAACAACAAAGAAATTGCCTAAATCATGTACTTCTCAGGACATATTCCTTTCATTAAGCATCACATGACAGTATTTATACCCAAAGAACTTCATAGATAGAAACTAGGTTTAGAGCTCATTCATTCACCTCTACAAAGAAGTAGCTCATGTATCCAGATGAACACAGGTATTAAATAATTGAGACAGTGTAGATTTGTTTCTGAAATTAAGGTCTAGATTCTTCTGCTAGGTGCGTCTGTTCATTGACATAATAAAGCTTGCTTTAACATTAGAATCACAGCCTGTTAACAGCATTCATTTTCTTTTGTAATTTTTTCCGATTGAAATCATAGCAGGTCAAGTTTATCATAGTGAAGATGCAGATTAGCCACCTATAAAGATGATTGAAAGTGCCAGCTGCCACTGGTTGCAAGTCCAAGACCCATCTCACACAGATCACAAAGCAATGGTTGGCATGTTTTGTTTGTGTGTTTAATTTCAATAGGTGAAGTAAGATCTGAGTTTAAGAGGCACATGCTTCTGAGGAACATGTTGTGTTTGTTTCTGAGTCAGCTTTGGTTCACCACTAAGCTGCTGCTCTGCTCCTATCTTGTATTGGCTTCTAGCATTCTTCGTATCTAGCAATGATCATGTACTTCTCTCCTTTACTATAAAAATGTAAAAGTTGAAAGAAAAACTAAATATGAAAACTGCCCATTATAATTGGAGAGTAGGATTGGAGTGGTGCAGAGGTAGAAAGGAGAAAAATTTTAACCTTCTATTTTCTGGTTTGAACATTTTGTTCCTTTACATAAATGTTATATTTATAACTTTTTTTTTTTTTAATACTAGGGATTGAACCTGGGGCACTTTACCATTGAACTACATCCCCAGCCCTTTTGATTTTTAATTTTGAGACTGGCCTCGAACTTGTGATCCTCCTGCCTGAGCCTCTCAAATTGTTGGGATTACAGGCGTGGGCCACCACCTGGCTTTATTTATAATTTTAAAAAGTGAAGTGGGATGGGGGTTACCAGTGTCTTTGTTAAACCCCTCACCTCATTCTGAGGTTATTAGGAGACCTGAAACCATATGGGGAGGACCCAGTCTGTGTTCTTTCATTCTGACTGAGCAAGATTGAGAATGTGCCTACTTTGAAGACAAGATTTCTTGTCACTGATTTGAAACTCAGTGGTCCACAGGACCTTTTTAGAAGTGGTTTTTTTGTTTTGTTTTGTTTTGTTGCGGTGCTAGGGATTGAACCTAGGACCTTGTGCTTGCAAGGCAAGCACTCTACCAACTGAGCTATATCCCCAGCCCCTTTTTAGAGTTCTTGATGTTTCAAGCAAGCCACCAATGATGTGCTACCTACTGGAAAAGGTTTTGGATAATTATGGTTTGTCCGTCCTTCTTTCCTTCCTTCCTCCCTCCATTCCCTCCCTCACTCTCTTTCACATGGGGGCTACAGACACACACCACCAGGCCTGGCTAATCAATGGTATATTTTAAAAATTCACATGTAAATAAATGAGCTTTCATCTATAGTAACATGTGTTTAATACTTAATATATTCAGGAACTGTTGTCATTACTTTTCTATGTCCTTATTCTCCCCAATAACTTTAGTCACTTCCAATCACTTTGAGGTGGGTACAACTAAATATCCTTCTCCACAGTTAAGGATCTGAGGCACCAAGGAGTTAAGTAACTGGCCTCTGTGATAGAGTTGAGGAAAATCTTAAACTACTAGCTTTTACACTGGGGTCTAGGATTACTGAAGAGATGGTGTGAAATCCCCAAATGTGTGGGGGTGAGGGGACTTCTGTCCCTTATCCCTCTGCTACCCTTCAGATGGTGTTTTTTCTATGAAGCCTTTCTGGCCACTTCCCCTCCCCCAGCCCTTATCTGCCATTCTTGCCCAGAGTTAAGCTCTGCTATATCCTGTCCCCGTAGTTCCAGTCATCCTTCTGTGGATTATGTGAGATCCAGGAGACTGAGGATCAGATCTCTCCTCCTAAGTCATTTGGCAGCACCAATAACAACCCCCACCCCCCATTACTGGCCCTGGGCTAGCAAATGAATGAACTATGGACTTAGTGCTCAAGGGCTGTCCAGTTTGGTGATATACTCTGATTCCAGGGGTCATGATAGTGTCCCTCACCTGAGTAAATGGCTAAATAATTGCTGAATAATAAATGAATGCTTGTATCCCTTAGCTCCCCAAGTGATAACCAGCTCCATCTTGTTTTTGTACATACGGGGTACCTGGCACTTGGCTAGTACTTGATAAATATTCATTAAGTAAACAAATGAGTGATTAATGAACAGTTAAAATGTTAAGAACTGGTTTTAGGTCCTAGTAGTAAATGACAGGTATTCCAAAACTTCATCTTCTGTGTATTTCTGTGAGTCTTAATATGTTTTAATTATTTGAGGTGAGGAGGAGGACAAAAGAAGGGATGAAAATGTTTTGACTGAAAAGTTCAAAAAGTTACAATTTTAAGCAGGTGTTTTACATTGAGAATAGTTAGGGCAGCCTATCTGTGATGCATTGAGTACACTAATTACCTGCTTTTTATTCACAGTGATAAAAATCATGAGTAATTATTTCTGTGAAATTATTCGCCTCTCTTTAGCAATGTATTAAAACACATATGAGGTTAACAGGTTTGAAATTCATCTAATTTCTTTTGAATACTTTTACTAGGATTAGCAGTAATTAGTGAAAAATAATTTATTTAAGAAGGAATAAATATATTGCATACTTAACACATTGACTGATCAACTATTTGATATGAACATGATGAATTACCTGTCACTTTCATCTGTGAAATGGACAAAGCAGAGGTTACACAGCAAATCCTTCAAGTAAGATTTTTGATATTTTAAACAAGCTACTTATGGGAATGACCAATTACAAATAAAGCTGTTTAAACTTTCTGAATATGTTTGAGTTTTCTTTTACATCACCGTGCCATGTTCAACTTACTCTTTATATGTCAATCCTTAGAATCGGGAGCTTCAAAGAAAAAAGCTTCAAACTCATATTTGGCTTTGAGATTTGAAGAATTCACCCAAAGCAAGAATTTGCTTATTGTTCTGTTATCCCAAACACTAGCAAGAATTTCCTCTTTGGCAACATTGTAGTAATAACAACAGCTTAGAATCTATTAATGCCTTATCATTTTCAGTAGTCAAGGGCATTTCCTATTCCCTCAAATCACCTCTTCTCAGCGGTGGAACATATTCCACTGGTGTGCTGCAGTTACTGAGGAATGTCCAATAATTTGTAACTGACAATGCAAAGATATGGACTGATATTTTTTTATACACATGCATTTATTCTGATCATATACAGCTGTCACTGCCATGCACTTTGATAGAATTTCTCTGAGTGGGCAAGAAGGAATGGGATCTCAGCTTGGGAGCTAGAATTGCCCATAATGCACAGTTCTCCCCTGAGAGTGGGTGGAGCAGGTGACCATTATCCATCCATTATGCTCTGGCAGAGGCAGGTTGACAAGCTCTGTCGTGGAGCTTTATTGCCTCTGTGAAAAAGCATTTCAACCCCACTCTGGTCTCGCCTATTAATCACAGCAACTACTTTTTATTGAGTGTTCTAGGTCTTGTGCAAAGCCCATGGCATGCATTAGCTCACTTAATCCTATGGCATGGTTTATCAGTGGCTTTTCATTAAGAAGATAAATTGACGTTAACAAGTATTGATTTCCAAAGATTTATGTTGTCTTCTCTACTCTGTCTTGGCCCAATAAAATTGAATTTTTAAAAGGTATTTTGTAAAAATACACTAACGTGTTTTTGCAAAGACGTAATGTGTATTTTTAGGAAGAATTAGCTCTGCTTAGAGTATATACTGTACATTCAGCATTTGGACTTTATCCTAAGAGATAATTTGCTTTACTATGCCTCAGGTGAAAAAGGCAAGAGCATGTTTGGCTATGAGTCAAGAGCATAGCGTTCTTTAGTCCTGTCTTTCCTGATTACAGATTGGAAAAGGAGAGAAGACCTAGGTGGTTTGAAAATTTCCTTCTTGCTTTGAAATTCTCTGTATATAATGTTTATTTTAGTAAGTCCAGAAAATCAAAAGAATTAAACACAATTCTTCTTATTGTAGTCTTTGGCAAAGAAATTCTAGATTGACTCCAGTGCCTTTATCTTAAATTCCTAGGTGGTTAAATGAAGGACTATATGTAGCCTGCCCTCTTCGGGCCCTAGGTGACATTGCTGTCTCTGTGGCACAGACCAAGGACAAAGACTAATGGTGGAGAACTAGAAACCTTCCTCTCCGTCATTTCATAGCCACTTGGAATGCACAGTAACTCATTCTGATTATGCTTCAGTGTGTGACTAAGTGACCTCAAGCTGTGTGTTGATTGAAAGCATTAAATGGACATGATTTTTTAAAAGTGTACTGGAGCCAGGCATGGTGGTGCCACACCTGTAATCTCAGTGGCTCAGGAAACTGAAGCAGGAGGATCACAAGTTTGAGGCCAGAGTCAGCAACTCAGTGAGACCCTGTCTCTAAATAAAAAATATAAAGGGCTGGGAAGCTTGCTCAGTGGTTAAGCACCTCTGGGTTCAATCCCCAGTAACACCCCCCCCCCAAAGTATACTGCTATATTGCCAACATTGAACTCTTATTTCTAAAAAGGTACAAAGGAATTTTATCAAATGACTTGTGAGGTGAGCCTAGATGACAGCACTCACCTGATCTAGTAATCTTTATTGCTATCATTTGGATGTTGAATATTCCCCAAAATCCCACCCATTATTAAAAAATTGGTACCCATATTGGTGGTGTTGGGAGGTGGTGGAACCTTTTAGGAGGGGGGATCCTAGTGGGAAGTCCTTTGGTGACTAGAGGCATGGTCCTGAAGGACTTTATGGGACCCCAGTTGCTTCTTTTACTTTTTGCTTTCTGGCCATGGGATGAGTGGTTTTGGTGTACCATATGCTCCTGCCATGATGATCTGTCTTGCCACCAGCCCAAAGCAGCTGGGCCAACCAATCTTGGACCAGAACCTATGAATCAAAATAAACCTTTTATCTCTATAAGTTGATTATCAAGGGTATTTTATTATAGTGACAGAATGCTGACTAATACACCTATCTTTAAAAAATAGCTTTAGCAATGTTGTCATCGATAAGTGCATGACAATATATAACAAGGGGGGATGAAGGAGGGAAGAGAAGAATGAAGGAACTTTAGATGGTGTAGAGGAAAAAAGGGTGGGAGGGGATGGGGATGAAAAAAATTATGAATGTACAATTGCAGGAGAGACTAAAATACCCATTTTAAGTTATTATGTGTTATGCAAGTGGGTACTTATCATCTGTTGTACAGATCTCAGTATCATACACAGACTTCAACAAAACTCTAGATGTCAGCTCAGAAAGAAGCAAAGATAGTAGGCTTGAGAACTGGTAGGTGACTCCAAATGGCATTCTGGAGATGACAAAGCTTCTGATTGATTGAATTATACTTAGTATGTCCTAAGAAAGAGGTCTGGCACCTTACTCCAAAGAATTCCAGAAGCTCAGGGGAATCCATTCCAGGGTTAAGAATAGATAGGGCTGGGGAGATAGCTCAGTTGGTAGAGTGCTTGCCTTGCAAGCACAAGGCCCTGGGTTCAATCCCCAGCTCCGCAAAAAAAAACAAAAACAAAAAAAGAATAGATAGAAAAATCACTTGACCTGAACAGTTAGCAGATGACTTGGGATGATAGGAACGGTGATAGAGCTGTGCCTGTACCCACTAGGCTGCCACACTCCTGACCTGATGTTTCTTTCTTCCTTCTAACTACCCTGCTGAACTGACAATTGGACCTTAGATCCAGGACAGGCTTCACAAAGCATCATGACAAGTCTTCTTACACAAGGGAAAACATGGTATCAAATGTGAGTGGCCAAAGGTCTCATGATTGGCAAGGGACCAAGTCAAGGCGAGAGCCTAGACATCCCAATTCCAGTCTTGACCATTCGAGTCAATAGTCTTATTAGTTTTGGGAGGCTCTAAGTGTTTGGGCAGGGCCTGATCTTAAATAAACTGCTTCCATCTGGGTCCTGTACACCATTCCTGTGTGTGCATGCTTGTACTGAGCTGTCCCATGTTCTCTTTACTCCCTGAATCTTGGACAACAAGCATCTAGCTGCCTTACAGCACCTGTAAGTTTACTTCTGAACTGCACTTAAGCCAGTGAGGGGGTGGGGTACCTGTTACTGCCCCAGCAGCACACAGGTCAGACTCCTGTAGAATCGTTGAATGCACCCCCACCCCATGCCCAAACTTGGCCACAGTGGCCCCCACTCCTTTCCGTCTGCAGTGACAACTTACTGGGTCAACTCTCCCAGGCAGGGCCAGCCCCCGGACTTGCAGACCCGGTTGCAAAATGAAAACACAAGTTGCTTGTTCTAAAGGCCAGGAAAAGGTGTTGCTCAATGTATTCAACTACAAAGCTATTTCCTTTCCTCTTAATTTCTCTCTCTCTCTCTGCACTTGTCAGGGTATTTTTTTTTTTTTTTTTTTTTTTTTTGCTTTCCACTTAGTGTCATTCTAAGTAAAGAAAAATGGAATTTAAAATTATTAATTTGAAATCATTAGCATGAATCTTACAGATCATCCTCATACCATGCAGTACAGGTTTTTGACACAAATGAGAGCACTTGACACATATGGGATCACTGAAAATGGCACAATTCATGTTTTGTAACTAGTACATGCATTTATATGTTGTTCTAAGCAGAACCATGGAAATGCTGTGCAAAACACTCAACTTTTTATTTTATTTTTTTTGTACCGAGGACTGAACCCGGCGCATTCTACCTCTGAGCTCCACGCCCAACCCCTTTTACTTTTTATTTCCAGAGAGGGTCTCAGTAAGTTGTTGAGCCTAGCCTCGAATTTGCCATCCTCCTACCTCAGCCTCCTGAGCCACTGGCATTATAAGCGTGTGCCACTGCACCTGCCTTGATTGTATTTCTTGATATGAGTACATTCTCTTAACATTCCCTCCCTTGACTTGCTAGTGAGTAATGAACTGAAAGAAAAAAGAACTCTGGACTGCCCTGTCTTTCCTTCTGTTGTGTCTTTTTCAGTGAAAGTGGTTGGCCAAGTTATACGGAAGTAATTTGAATAAGAAAGCAAGTGTTAGGTTCCTTGGGCATCCATGTCTTAGAACTTCCTCGCTACCTTTCTTCATTTAAAGCAAGTTCTGGTTTGAACAGAAAGCGTCACCTTTTCGAATGGCTGGTACCAGTGCCTACTCAGTCCTGAACGTTCCATGCTTCCCTTGTACTGACTTTGAACCTAACTGAACTCCCCGTGTCTCATGGTCCACCAGAATTCCGGACTAATGGGCCATTGTGAATGTGATATGCAAATGGGGTGACAAGGAACACATAGCTCCTCTGCCTGGCATGGATCAAGGCCCTGGCTTTCATCCCCAGCACTGCTCCAAAAAACAAAGCAAGACAAAACAAAAACATGGATGACCATGTTTTGGGGAGAAAGTAATGAGTAGTGGCACAGCTGTTCTGAGTGTCACTGGTGACCTAGCTCCACTCAAGTGTGTGCTGCATTGCCCCATTGGACCTTATGTGCAAAACACAAGTTCAAAGGAAAATTATTAGGAATTTCAGGACAATGGCTCAGAGTATTCGACCCACACTTGCATTTGAGGGCAGAGATCTGTGTACATTGCATGTCCATGAAGCTGAACCTGCTCATGTGGTTCTATGACATGAAGAACAGAATTCCACTGTGGTTTTAAAAAATTAGAAGCAAATCTAATTTGGTCTTGAGTGCCCGTAGGTGTTAGCAATGCCCTTCAGATTCCAGAAGCCAGTTTCATCTATGTTTTAAAGAGTAGTTAAGTACCCTTGGAGGCACATCTTTTTAAAATCCCATTGCTTTATCCATCTCAGTTCCATTTATTTATTTGCAGTTTAATTCATCTAAGACTTCACATCCAAGCTGGATCTTCTCAGGGATGTTTTGAGGACAGACACAGAAAGGTCTGGGGTGGGACAGGAATGGGGTGGGAAGTACCCTTACAAATCCAGTCAGACCAGGCAGGGGCACAGAAGTGAGCCCCTTAGGGACAGAGAAAGATCTGGAAGACTGTGAAATCAGCTAGTTGTCCTTCTGGCCTCCTCTCCCTTGGACCCGTATGCTTTTGGTGGGAGCATGAAGACATTCCAGAACAGAAACAGCATTCTGTCAGTATCATGTAGGAGGTGTCGTGCTGAGGCTCTGCAGTATTTCACTGTGCTAACAATAGCCCGCTGGGGGAAGTTCTCATATGAGTCCTGTTGGTTGATGATGTGACAACGTAAGGCTGCTCAGAACTGGGCTGAAAGGGACAGTGGATGAGGATGCGGGTGTGATATCTTTACTCAACTGGGGAGGTGTGCAGCCTTATGTCCCCCAGAGGTTGTAGGGGGACTGTCAGATGACCATGTTTTGGGGGGAAAGGTAGTGAGTGTTGGGATGGCTGTTCTGGGTGAGTCATTGTTGACCTGGACTCTGAATTCAACAGTTGATGGCTGCTGGCTGGGCCCAGTGGTACATGCCTGTAATCGTACCAGCTCGGGAGGCTGAGGCAGGAGGATCACAAGTTCAAAGCCAGCCTTAGCAACTTAGCGAGGCCCTAAACTTAGTGAGATCCTGTCTCAGAATAAAATATATAAAGGGCTGGGGATGTGACTCAGTGGTTAAGCACCTGGGTTCAATTCCCAGTACCAAAATAAAACAAGCCCAGTATGGTGGTGCATGCCTGTAGTTCCAGCGGCTTACAAGTTCAAAGTCAACCTCAGCAAAAGTGAGGCACTAAGCAACTCAGACCCTGTCTATATGATATACAAAATGGACTGGAGTTGTGGCTCTGTAGTTGAGTGTCCCTGAATTCAATCCCCAGTACCCAAAAACAAAAACAAAAAACAAAACCCAAAACAGTTGATGACTGCTGATCATCTTGTCACCTGGGTGCTCATGTAGCTAGCTTTGGTTCCTGCCATGGTTGTTTCCTGACTCCTGAGTTCCCAGCTTTGGCATCCAGTGGCCAAAGCTCAGCGGCAACTCTGACCAGTTGCATGACCTTGGCCAGGTCCCTTGGACTCTCTTTGGTCTTGGTATTTCCATTCATGCGAGGCAGATGGTGAGGCCCACCTCTCAGTACTATCATGGAGGCAAAGAATGAAAGAATGTTGGGTAAAGTTCTTGCAGCTGTTCTGGTGCAGAAGAGACTCTTGGTCCCTGACTGTTGGCCTCTACCACACTTTTTCTGTCACATCTTACATCTGGATCCTGTGAGTCCTCTGGAAACAGCATTGAGCCCAGTCACTGGGCCAAATATCCAGTCAGCACCTTTGCCTGATCTCTGATAGCAGGCACTTAGTTTCCTTGTGAGTTGGTGACAGCTGTAGAGGTATATGTACAAGGTTTGGGAAAATATATCTGGCCTTGGGGCTATATGATGCTCTCCATTGCTCAGATCAGTGTGAAGCATCCACTGTCAGAGGGGTCTAGGGCCTGCCTGAGAGAACACCTTCCCCAGTAGCCCAACAGATAGAAACTCGTTAATCTGTACATGGACTTGACTCTTTCAGGGAAAGATGTCAGCAGCTCCTGCATGTGGAGGACAGGGAGTCAGCTTCAATGGCCTGGAGGCAACAAGGAGTTTTCTGGATGTACCCTGAATTCTCATGACAGGTCTTAAAGGGATCGCTTCATCTTTAGTCCTACCTGCTAGTTGTATCCCATCATTTTTCAATTTCTGAGGTTTTACAGCAG
Source organism: Sciurus carolinensis (assembly GCF_902686445.1). Taxonomy (NCBI): domain Eukaryota; kingdom Metazoa; phylum Chordata; class Mammalia; order Rodentia; family Sciuridae; genus Sciurus; species Sciurus carolinensis. The sequence goes on along the minus strand of NC_062232.1, from coordinate 9,989,823 downwards.
GGATATCTTGTGATTTACCCTTGAATTTGAAAACATGTGTCTTCCTTTGGCAAAGCAGGCTTTGAGGGCACACTGTTGAAGGTTAGGGTTGGTTCAAGTTGCTTTCTCCAACCTGAGTGGGAGGCAGGTGTCTTTCCAGTGGAAAGAGATGCCATTTATAGAGGTGGCATTGATCATGGAGAGACACAGGTGCATTAGACAACTATTAAGAAGCAAAAGTGGAGTTCCCCTGGGAGAAGGAGAAGGCTTCAGGCTATGCCTCTTAGGAAGAGATTTGGGACTGGGAAGGCAGTGCGAGTGAGGTTTTGGGCAGGTGACCTAAGGAAAGTCCCCAGCAGAGCACCCCACATTCCCCCAACTTTGTAATCAAGCCATCAACTCTCTTGGTAAGAGAATACTCCAGTCCCTGTGGTTTTTGGTGACAAACCACTCTGGAGACATGACTGGGATCCCGGTAGCTGTGGTTCAAAGCTAACACAGAGAGGTTTGGAAGGTCTGCCCTTGTTCTTATTGACCTGGTGCATGCTGGGAAGACAACTTAATTGGGAGCCTTGGCAGGAAGAGCTTATTGATGGTGTTCTACTCTTAATGAGAGAATCTGAGTTCCCCATGGGCTGTGATAATTAATCAGGAAGATTGTTGTCGGTAGATGAGCTGTCTGTCTCCTGACCTATGCCTTGTGTACGCAAAAAGGAGTGGAAACTTCCTTTCTTTATCAAAACAACTTAAAAAATAACAAACCATTATCTGGTCCTCATTTCTTTGGTTTTGTTTGAGTCTGGTTCTGTCATGTTGGGGTTCATTCCCAGTATGATGACACAGAGTAAGGGCACTGTCTCACTCATCCCCTGGGGTCTCTGAACCCCTGAAAATTCAACCTCATTTAAGACCTCAAGCAACCTAGACTCAGGGCAACCTGTTTACCTTACCAAGACCAAGAACATAGCCAGGCATGGTGGTGACACACACCTAGTCCCAGTGTTATGGTTTAGGTATGAGATACCCCCAAAAGCTCATGTGTGAGACAATGCAAGAAAGTTTAGAAGTGAAATGATTGGGTTATAAGAGTTTTAACCTAATCAGTGGATTAACCCATTGATGAATAACTGGGTGGTAACTGTAGACAGGTGGGGTGTGGCTGGAGGAGGTGGGTCTTTGGGGGTATGCCTTTGGGGTATATATTTTGTCCCTGGAGCGGAACTATCTCTGCTTTCTGGTGCCATGTCCTAAGCTGTTTTCCTCCACCATGCCCTTCCACCATGATGTTCTGCCTCACCTTGGGCCAGAGCCATGGAACTGGCTGTCTGTGAACCAAAACCTCTAAAACCATGAACCCCCAATACACTTTTACCCCTCTAGAATTGTTCATGTCAGGTCTTTAGGTCGCAACAATGAAAAACCTAACTAAAACACCCAGTGATTTGGGAGGCTGAGGCAAAAGGATTGCAAGTTTGAGGTCAGCCTCTGCAACTTAGACCCTGTCTCAAAATAAAAGTGGGGTGGGATGTAGCTGAGCGGTATGGCGCTCCTGAGTTATGAGATTCAATTTCCAGAATCTCTCCCTCCAAAAAAGAAAACACCAACAGCAAGCATCATGTTCCCATTATGTCACCCTTAAAATGGGGTCGATAATCCCTCCCTCTTTGTCTGTGGTATGGACCCAATCAAGTAATGAGTGCCCTTCTTCATGAAGGACAGGTTGTGCTTTCAACCTTCCTGTCATCACCTCTTTTAAGGTGTAATTTTTTTTTTTTTTTTGGTACCAGGAATTGAACTCAGGGGCACTCAACCACTGAGCCATGTCCCCAGCCCTATTCTGTATTTTATTAAGAGACAGGGTCTCACTGAGTTGTTTAGCACTTCACTTTTGCTGAGACTGGCCTTGAACTCGTGATCCTCCTGCTTCAGCCTTCTGAGCTGCTGGGGTTACAGAAATGGCATGCACCACCACACCCAGCAAGGTGTAATTCTTTAAATGTTGGAGTCCATCCAGTAGATTTTCTTTTTCCATTTTCTCTTTGTATTTCCATTTCAGAGCTGGTGTCCCCTCCTGCCACCCGCTGCTGGCCGTCTGCCTCTCCTGTGATCTCAACTCATCATTTATCCACCCCCACTCACATCTTAAATCTTTCTTTCAATCACTGCTGCCTTTTTAGCATAGAACATTTGGGGGACTTTTCCTGACTGGCTTCCTCCTTTATCTGCCTGCCTCTTTCCCTCGCCTTCTCACTCCCACATTTCTTTAGAAAGTGGGCCGCTCTTGCTTCCTCTTCTTCACTTCCCAACCCTTTCGTAGCCCCTCTAGAAACTGGTTTCCATTCCAGTCTCTGTGCTGATGCTGGCAAGCAAATTGGAATTTTCCATTTCAGTGGTCTTTGCCAAGTCCTCGCCTTCTGGCTGCCTTGACTGTGGAACACCCCCTCCTTCTTAAAATTCCCTCCTCCTCTGTGACAGGGCCCTATCCTGGATCTTCTCCAACATTCTCTACATCCTTTGAGGGTGGTTCTTCCCCCTAAATTAGGTGACACCTGCAAGGTTTTCTCCTCGGCACCTTCTCCCTTGGCTTCACACCCACTCCCACGATAGTTGGTTTCTTTCTGCTGATAACTCCCAAGTCTTCATTTCCAAACTTGGCCCAGATGGAGCAGCTGCACAGCCATGGCCCACATGGTTTCCAAACGTGATAGTCTTTCTTTTTCTCCCCACCTGATGTGGGTTGGATTGTGTCCTTACTTCCCATCTCAAATATGTTGAAATCCTAACCCCAGAGCCTCTGAATGTACCCTTATTTGGCGACAGGGTCTCTGTAGTCGTAATCAAGATGGGATGAGGCCATATCTGGTTAAGTAGGGCCTAGTCCAGGATGACTGGTGTTCTTATGAGAAGACTCACAGAGACACACAAGGGGAATACCAGAGGATGCCACAGGCAGAGATTGGAGTGATGTATCTATGAACCAAGGACTGTGCAGGATTGCTGACTACGCCCCAAAGCTGGAAGAAGTAAGGAAGGATCCTCCCTGAGGTGTCATTAGGGAAAACACACCCCTGTCCCCACAGTGGTTTTGGACCTTTAGCCTCCAGAGCTGTAAGAGAATAATTTCTGTTATTTAAAGTTATGAAATTTAGGCTACTTTGTCACAGCAACCCTAGGAAATCTGAACGCCACTGGATCTTATGTTCCCTGTGGCACTCGTTATCCTTTTAGGGATCCAAGTTGGAAGTCTGGGGAGCAACCCTGAATTTCCCTTGCCTCCATGCTTGGTGTTTCATTCTGCCCAACTGGGTGTGGAGTCTCCACCTCATCCTCAGTCAAGAGTGGTCACCCCGACTCTGGCCTCTCTGGTCTCTTATCCATCCATCAGACTGCCCTCTATATAATTTTCCTTAAGTATCTCTGATTGTGTCTCTGTCACCACAGCATGTGTTTTGTGAGCACCTGTCACTTACAGCAGTTGATATCACCTAGGGAGATTTTGAAGCCCTGTGTCCACCACACACCTCTGTCAAATCAGAATATCTGGGTATGGGGCCCTGGTATCAGTATTGTCCAGACTTTGCCGATGATTGTGGGATACAGTAAAGACTTGAGGACCATGGACTGGGAGGATATGACAAAAGCCAAAGGAAATATAGGGAAAAAAAGGGAAATTTAAGGCAGCCATTCTCAATTGGGGGTGATTTTACCCACCTGCAGATATTTGGCAACATTTTTAGTTGTCAAAACTGGCGTAGTGATACTAGCATCTAGTAAGTAGAGGCCAGGAATGTTACTAAACACTCACAATATTTAGCACAGTCCCAACAGCAAATAAAGAACCAGCGCCAAATGTCAATGGTGCTGACTTTGACCAAGCTTGATAGAATAGATGGAGGAAAGCAAAAATGCTGACCTTTGAGACAGTAGTGTCCACACTGAGGTGAGTGTGGTGGCGTACACCTGTAATCCCAACGACTTGGGAGGCTGAGGCAGGAGGATCACAAGTTCAAGGCCAGCCTCAGCAACTTAACGAGACCCTGGCTCTAAATAAAAAATTAGAAAGGCTGGGGATGTGGCTCAGTGGTAAAGCACCCCTGGCTTTAACCTATCTCCCCCCACACAAAAAGAAAGATGTGTCCACATTGGTGAAGAAAATGGCAGGCCTCCTTCGGCCACAGTGCTGCCCGTGCTGTGCCCATTCTTCAGCTCAGTGTATTAAACTTTCAGGCCATAACTGTTTCGATCATGTGAAGCCTCAGCTTGCTCCTGCCCAACTTAATCTCTTGCTTTCCTTTTGGAAGTGTTTTTCCCCCACTAGGAGAAAAGAGGCTTATCACACCTCAAGTTGCCTTTTGCCAAACTGGGCAGTTGCTGTTTTCATGGCTCCTGGTGCTCCTAATGAGGCACACTGTCTGTCATTAAATAAACAGTCAATTAGGTTGGGAAGAAACTGGCCTGAAAGAGGCTTTTCATGCGCTCATAGCTATTGACATTAGCCAGTTTTGTGACAGTGGCCTGCCTGGGAACCACCTCTACCATTAAAGAGAAACAGTAATGAGGATGGCTTATACTTGCAGAGCTTGACAATCAGAGTGTTCATATACATCATTTGTTTTGATTTGTCATGTCAGCTGTTAGCTTTATGCAGTATCATTTCTTACAAAGGAAAGTATAGTGATATGCAGGAGGGAAGGGCATCAGAAGGGAGAATAAGATGAGGGAGGAATCAGAAGGCTTTTTGCAAAGACCCATATTAGATGAAAAATTAGAATTTTCATTCTGCTAATGGAGGACAAAGGTTTTGCCAAATTGATAAAGCTTTGGGAAAATCTAGTTATGCAAAGGATGCCATTCTAGGTGAATGTATACCAAATTTTTCTATTCTGTATGTTTAGTTTTTTAAAAAATTTATGTGACATTTTAAACAACATAGAATTAATGTTTTGGCTATTACATGATTACATGATTGTTTCCTACCTTAAATGTACTACATAAGGATTCTTGCTATATTTTAATTTTGTTCTCTCCAAATAGAAGGCCCAGATATTTACAACTAGAACATATCTTTGATTTTGTCATGGAGAGTAATGTGAAAATAAGAGTCACTTGAGTAAATTTAAAATTATCTTAAAAGAAATTTTTGTTAAGTAGCTCTGGGTATTGATTTCCTTGGAGGGACAATTAGGAAGGGTTATGTCAGAGTATATTTCACATTACAGAAGTGTTCCATGAAACAGGAAAATTGCAGAGGAATTAGTAGCCAGAAGGAATTTAAAAACATCCTTTCTTGGTGATGAATGATTCTTCACTGAGGAGTTATTCTGAGGCCATAAGGAACTTAAAATATGATATAGAAAGCTGTAAAAAAAAAAAATAAACTCCCCTCCACCCTCGACTTGCTATACTGGGGATTGAACCCAGGGGCACTTTACCACTGAGCCACATCTCCAGCCCTTTTTTAAGATTTTTTTAAAAAAATTTGAGACAGGTCTTGCTAAGTTGCTTTGGATTTTGCCAAGTGTCTAAGGCTGGCCTCGAATTTATGATCCTCCTGCCTCAGTCTTCCAAATGGCTGTGATTGCACCACCACGCCCAGCTGGAAAAAATGGGTGTTTGACAAAATCTTTGCTAGCTATGTGACTAGAATAATCTGTAGGAAGATCATTGTGCAACTTGAGTTCTGTTGGCTGAACGACCAGTTATGTAGCACAGAATGGTTTCCTAATGTTTAGCATACAGTAGGTACTTAATGAATCCTCCTCTGCTCACTTGTAGCAGGTAGGATCACCCTGGTTTAGGAGAGTCCTGTGTGTCCCTTGGGTTGCATCTAATATACCCAGTTTGTGTCAATCTTTCTTATTCTTTGCTTTGATTTTCAGAAGTGTTCTTGCTGTCTTTTAGTATGGGGCTCAAAGAAGTATTTTCAGCTCTGAGAGAGATTTCCCCTCCTATTCGTTCTGTGTACCTACATGGCTTTTCTGGCCCAAAATGGATGCATACCTCAAAATTAATAGGAACATGTACTCCATTTTCTATGTTTTGACAGTTTTTCTCCTTTACTGATTCAAATGAATTATCATAAATATCCGTGAGATATTTGAGGCTGTTTATGAAGTGGTGCAATGGTAATTTCTAGAAGCATCATTGTCCTAATGACAATGATGAAGTTGTGAATAAGTTCAGAGTGGCGAATTGTTCACTTACCTAGTTTCTCAGACTGAAAGTAGATGAAAGCATCTGCTGGAGGGTTTGCCAATATTTTGTCTAATGTCTTTGATTTCTGTCACTATGAACTAAGTTGTCCTTAAATTACGAATATCTTCTGTATTCTGCCTTTCCACTTGTATCAGTATTAAAATGATATTCCTAGTGGTGTGCAGCATCCTGCATCTGTAGCCCCAGCAATTAGGGAGGCTGAGGCAGGAGGATCATTTGAGGCCAGGGGTTTGAGGCCAGCCTGGGCAGCATAGTGGGACCCCATCTCTAAAAATATAATCAACTACTCTAAAACAATGGCCAAAAAATCATTCTACTCTGCCAGTTCCAGAATTGAATGACTTTGTTAGACATTTTAAAGAAAAACTAATAGCATAGCTAATCACAATTCTCCTCTTGTACCAAATTGAATTTTACTTTGGTTTTAGTTTTCATTTGAAATGCTGAGGGGAACAAGCCTGTCACATACCAGCACCTGCCACCTTTTCATCTGAGTGGGCCTAAGTGCTTTTTGCAAGACATGATTAAAACTTTCCCATTAAGAAACATTATAGTTGTTTTTTTAAATCACAAATAATCTTTTTATCTAAAGTCTGCAGCTTTACGCTGCTGTGCTTCTAGTCCCTTCACCAGAAGACAAAATTGACTGAGGCCCTATTGAAGGGAATAGTCGATTGTGGGCGTGGTCTTCTAGAACAATGGTCAAAGTGAAAAGTGAGATGTAAAATTAGTGTCCAAACTGGCTAAACTGGTTTTCAAAATCTTCTCTTATTTAATAGGAAAGAGGTATTGAATGTAAGAAGGTTTGGGGGATTATCTAAAACCAAAGTATTCAAAGATCAGGTTGTTAGAGGATTTGGATTCAAGATCTTGCACATTTTTTAAAGGTGTTAAACAATAAACCTTCAAAACTTGGGAGAGTGTTTTAAGAGAAGAAGTCTCCAACTTATCTTCATATATGCTCCCAAGATGGGAATTGAGCTCAACCAGTTAACGGACCTTCTGTGCTCCTTCACCCTGTGGTTATCAGTGTTTGTCTTTGTATTTAAAATTTTTAATAGGGATAAAGAAGGTAGGTGAGCCAGTCAAATGCATTTTTTAAATGGGGCAGAGCCAGGTGTAGTGGCCCACATCTGTAATTCCAGTAACTTCGGAGGCTGAGGCAGGAGGATCGCAGTTCAACGATTTAGCGAGACCCTGTCTCAAAATAAAAAGGGTTGGGAATGTAGCTTAGTGATAAAGAGTATCTGGGCTCAATTCCTAGTACCAAAACAAACAAACAAACAAAAAACCCCACTATTGGTACAATAGCCTTTTTGCTGAGCATTTAGACTGCTTTTGAAAAATGCCCTTTTGATTTTGAGTGAGGAGTTCTAATGGATAAATCTCCATATGGAAGTAATCACATCCAATGGAAAAAAAATGAAGTTTCATGTCAAGAAATCACCAAAATGTCAGCTAGATATACTTGTGACATATTATGCTTGTTTTAAATAAGGAAGGGTGCCTTTTTATCAATTTTGGCTTGAGTTATTGAAGTTTGCCTTACTATCACATATATTAACTATAGACAGAGGAGTGGATTCTAATATCAGATTGCTACGTTGCTATTGCTAAATCCATGTTTGGGGTTTTCTTCCCTCTTATGTACTTTTTCTTTCAGTTTGTGTGTGTGTGTGTGTGTGTGTGTTTAGTCAACCTTTCTGTCTAGAGATTGTGTGAAAAAGACGTATTAAAAAAGCAAATAGAGACCATGGGCACATCCTTTAAATACGATTTTCCAGGGTTTGGGGATAAATGAAATCAATAAAACTGTGATGCACCAGAAAGGGATGGCATGGGAAAAAAGCCTGGTGCGCATTCTCCTGAGACAGCATATATTGTGGCCGACCAACTAAGTCACGTGGTGGGAGGGGGCTCTTTTCTTTCTCTTCCACATCCCTTCCTCTGATGTCACAAATCTGTTCTTTCCTGGGAGAATTAATTAGTATTCATTGGGTGCAGTTGGCAAGAAGAAGGGGGGGAGAGATCTTAAGACAGCAAGGAGGAAGAGCTGTGGGGGAGCAGGTCCTTCCCCTGGGAACCACACAGAGCGGAGGCACAGTCGCGGGTGCAGAATGGTTGTTTTATAACTGGGATCCTCGGTGACGTATGGCTGCCTGCTCCTTGGCAGCTGTCTTTATGGACCAGTAGGCAGAGCGAAATTGACGCTGACAAGACTTTTGCATCTTGGAAGGGACTGTAATCTACTGTAGTGAAGAGCAGAGCCTTTCAATCAGGCGGGTGTAAATAAGAGACTGAGGGGAGTCCAAAGCAAAGGAAGAGGAGGAAAAAAAAGTGTGTGTTGGGGGGAGCAGGGAAAAGCATTTTTGGTGGATGGTATGAAGCCAGCCATGGAAACTGCAGCCGAGGAAAATACTGAACAAAGCCAAGAGAGAAAAGGTACCCAGTGCTCCGACAATAGCCTGTTTAAAGCTTTTCACTGTGGGTGCTTGAAAGGGGTTAGCCGGGTTTTGTCTCTTAAATGGCTCTGAAACAATCCCTATGGCATGATCTTGTTTGCAGGGTGGTGTTTTCCTGTGGGCTGATGTTAAATGAAGAGAGAAGCCTCTTTCAGTCCATTCCTGTTGCACATCTTTCTGTGGAATGTGATATTTCATAGAAAGATGTCCATAGTTTGTCATCAGGGGTAGTTGAATTGGGGAAACGGTCTTTTTTTTTATTAACATAATTAATCACAATTTAGCTTCTATGTTCTGCATGTTATATTTCTGGGACATAGAATATGTTGTTCTCTGCCAGTGCCAAGGAGGAACTGGAGGGGCATGCATGCTAATTACGCTTTGGTTCCACTAATATAGTAGTGATTTGGACATACCTTAATTTTCTTATTCTAGTACGATTGCTCTTTCTGTGTATCAAGCCCCAACTATGGCACGTAATGATCACTTACAGTTGGAGCTTGAGAGGGGATGGCTCTGTCACCTAGTGCTGATGAAAAGGAGGGGGTCTTTTGCTAATTATGACTGAAAGATTTGAGAGAGAAAAATTGGTAAAGGGTCCTGATTCCCTAAAGGGAATCTTAGACCACGTTACAATTTTGATAAAAAGAATAGCTTTTCAGAGAAAGCAGTATTGTTGCAGTTTGAAAATGACAGAAAATAGAAACCAAAATGTATCTCTTTCCCTAAATAATGACCGATGTCAAGTTTGATGCCCCGTGGAATCAGCTCAGCCCCTGCTCGGTTAATGGCATCTCACTGCATTGTAAGTGATCTCCCTCACTCAAAGTCACAGACTGTCATAAACGCACAAAAACATGTTCTGTATCTGCAGTGGCTCTGATGTTAAAAGCCATCATGCTAAGGTTATTTCTCATGGCCCCTGCACTCAATGACAGTCGCTAAACTGTAGTAATTCTCCAGAATGGAGGCACAACTACGTTTTTCTTATGATTGTATAGGTTGAGCCATATGAAATTCCTGATGGTCAACCATTTTAAACCTATAAAAACTGGTGACTATATGTAATTCCACTTAACAGCATGCTGGGGTAAAGGCTGCTTGTTTTTATGCAGAATTTCTTCTGTGCACATTAGCACTTTATCCTAAACAGACCAATTTAATTTTTTAAAGTATGATAATACACATAAGAAAAAATTTGCCATTTTAACCACGTAAGAATAGAATCCAGTGGCTTTAGGCACATAGCAATCTAATTCTAAAGTTGGTAGTTTAGTTCAATCCTTGTATCAAACTGACCTCCCTCCAACAAAAACCCACCTGTCTTCTCTTGTATGTGCCTCTTTTTTTTTAAAATTTTTTTCTTTTTTCTAATCTACTTTAATGACCGAATAGCGATAAGAAAAACTCTTGGGAATATTTCTCATGCTGACGAAGTGAGATAAAAGTTTAAAGATTCATTTCCATGATTAGAGACCATAATTAGAGACACAATTCCATGTTTGAGAGGTATAATATCGTAATAGCATTATCCTAAGGAATTCTGTCACCATTTATAGCATTTTTTTCTAAAGCAAGTGATTTTGTTTCATGTGTACTTTTTTTTTTTTATTAATATGATGGTCTCCCATGGCAGCTAAAACTGTTTTTTTTTTTCTCAAAAGCAAGCAAAGGACATATAACTGATATAAAATCCTTATTAAATAATTGTGAATTTCATAATTTAGTCTCATGGACTGCTATTTTATGTCAACTAAATATTAATAACGGGTCTACAGATCGCCACTGCATCCCTGAAAAACCGTATATGAAAATGCATTAGCTGTGGTTTTACAGGCAAAATCAGAAGTGAAAGATCATCCTGGAGGAGCTTTTAAAATTACCGAAATTTATAAACACTGTTTGTTCAATAATTCATCAACACCAAGCTACCAAAAGATAGCATCACATGTATGAAACATGCTTAAATAAGAATATGCCAGGAAAAATTTTATTTTTACTGATCTGGAGCAACAAGGATTGTGATCATTATGTGACCCATCAAAAGCTTCATCTGGAGGCTGACTTATCTACTGATCTCCATTTAGACGAGCAAGTTCAGATGCTAGCTCTACAAAGTCAAACTCATACAAGTATCTTCTTCATAGTTTCCTCAATTTGCTTGTCCATTGTCATTAAGATCCACATAAAACAATAGCCACAAATGGTCATGTGTACTTGTCACTCCAGTACTACAGATTTATTTTTAAGTTTATAAAATAAATGCTTATTTCATTGATATGAACATTTAACAATTTGACATCATTACTTATAGACTGCATTATATAATTCTGGAGCTAATAGATTCCCCCTCCCCCTGCTTTTCTTTTAAGCCTTTCAGAAAGGATTCCTATTTCCTGAGTTTAATTCTATATATTTTGTCACTTCATGCAGTTTGTCATGCAGATATATGCCCCCTAATCACTTGTTTTCAATTGTAGGTGACAGGGGCAATGCCCATCTCTTAATTTGGGGTATTAGTGCCCTACCCAGTAGCTTGTGAATTAATAGCTTTGGATAATTATTATGCTATTAAGAATGTAAATTAAACTTAGATTTCTAAATTGACCTTAGGTTTTCTAGTTGTCCTTTCCTGGACAGGAGAACATATCCCAGCTATTGTGATTCACAAACTCCCACAGAGAGAGCTGTTTATTTTAAAACGAAATCAGAGTGACTTTATTCCTATTTTAGAGAAAAATAATCCAAGTCTTCACAAAAGGAAAGCATTTGTGTTTTTGAAGCAGTCTCATAGCTTGTATCACAGACTACTACTGGATGACCAAAATTCATAAAGTGTTCGGTACCTATTCAGGAATTTTTAAGGAAAGCAAGCAGCAGGCTTTCTCAGATGGATTGGTGAAATGCCAAATTATTTCAAATGATTGTTTTTAAATTGAGAGCATTAAATTAAATCAAAGTGTGAGGATTGATTGAGTAAGCAGATTCACTGCAAATGGAATAAGTGGAGGAAATGAATAAGACAGAATCAAAGGAAATAGATCATGGGATCCAATAATAAAAAGATGGAGAGTTAGGTTTCCATTTATTTCAGTGGAGTATTACTTGATGTCAATTCATTTGTGAAAACAGATGCATCTGGAATTGCTGGGAGCATGTAATCACTGGGTAGAAAAACAATTGAATCATAACAACTCTCTAAGCTCTATTATGTGAAAAAAATCTGAGTAGCTGTGATGGTTATTTTTATGACATATAGGAAATTGCAATCTACTAAAATAATTATATTTTAGTAGATTCTGTTCCTGTGAATCGTTGCTGAAATAAATTCCAGAATCTAGGCATCAAATTAAGTTCCTAACAACACAGAAAAATATAGTGAATTGGAAATAATGTTTAATTTAAAATAAATTGCAGGATATAGTCAAGAGTAAGAAATGAATTCAAATTGACTTGTTTGTAAAATTAGCAGATCCATTTTCATTTTTTTATTCAAGTGGATATAATTTCTTATATCTTTTTAAAATTTAACAAAATGTGTATACATTTGACTCTCCTTTTTTGTTTAGGAAGGAAAGCACTCTTTTATAATGTGGTATTTGTATACTGAAAACCAAAGGGACACATTTAACATGTCACAATATTCCTAATGATCTCTGAGTTATTGCATTTTTATTGACATTTTCTAACTTGTATATATGAATGTGGTACCGAGAAAGTTTTAGATGCAGTTATTCTCTAAGAATTTGCCAAGGTGGACATCTGAAGAGATGGTGTCTGGGGAATAGGCTATAGAGAAAAGTGCCTGGCCAGATGGTGCGGGACACACGTGGTAGGTATGATATGGCATCCTTTGATTCTTTTTTTTTTTTTTTTTAAAGAAAATTTAAATGTGGAGAAAGATCTCAAAGAGCCATTTGGTATATCTGCTACTTTTTATATTATCAGTTCCATAAGCATATTTTTCAAGACTTGGTTGTGCTAATTCATTAGAAAAGAGTTCTGATCCATTTCTGGAAATTTAGATTTTGTCCTCCTTGGAACTGAGTGTCACCCCAAATTAAGATTGTAAATTTTAAGATTACGTTTCTTTGTTACTTGGAAGTACAAGTCAATTCAGGGTAAATGACCTTGATAAAATATTTAGTCTTGCTATATTTGAGAACATGCAAAATAGCCTGTGTCTGCATGATGTAAGCTTCCCCTTACCAGGACTGGTACTGGATTGTTCTAAAAATATACTCTGCTCCTTTTTACTCCCTTGGACCAAATGCATGCACAGGCACGCTTGTGCACACGCACCCACACACCCACACACGTGCGCGCCTGTGCACACACACACACATACACATACATATGAGATGTTTGGCCGGGAGTAAGGGTGGCTATGGGATGGAGAAAGAACCGGACGCACATTGTTTTTTAAGAGAGGGAGGCTACAATCCCAGCTTTGCAAATGTGCTTTGTTATTTGTCACTTGTTTATTCATTTATTCACTTAATTGTGTTCTCCTTCGAAACCTCATCCTCTGTCCTCTCAGCATATGTTAGAGAGTGAAAGGGTGCTAACTCATTTTAGGCAACATCATTAAGAGTGGTACAATTTCAGCTGGGCATGGTGATATACTCCTGTAATCCCAGCAACTTGGGAAACTGAGGCATGAGGATCAGTAGTTCGAGGTCAGCCTCAGCAGTTTAGGGAGACACTGTCTCAAAATAAAAAAGGTCTGGGAATGTAGCCTGGTGGTTAAGCCCCCCTGGGTTCAATCACCATTACAAAAAAAAGCAATATAATCTCAGGTTTAACCATAATTTTGTTGAATTGGTGGCAAATAAAATAGCAGACAACAGTGGCATAAAGAATTTTGATCCTTAACCAGCCTAGTGATATTGTGATATTTCTCTTTGGAGAGTGTTAATAAGAGAAAATAAAGTAATATCCTATTTTTATAGGCTGACTTTATTAGTTACATTAACTGATTTATATTTTCAAGCCTTACTACACTATATTTGATGTCACAAGTCACCTTTTCAAAGCATAAAGGACCAGGTAGCAAATACTTTCAGCTTTGTAGACCACAGGTCTCTGTCATACTTGTTCAAATCTACCATTGTAGCATGAAAGCAATCATAGTACAAAAACAAATGATTGCGACTATGTTCCAATAAAACTTTATTGATGAAAATAGATGACCATCAATTGCCAACCATTACTATATTCTATTGTATTGTTATGACTTTCCTTTAATATTTCAGCTAATAGCTAAAAATGAAGGATGATAAAGATAGCCTTGAAAGACCTGGCCCAGTGAAAATGTTCTCTCTAGGCAGCTGAGCAATTACACCTAGGTTCCTCTAAGTACACAGGAAAAGGAGAATGAGGCATTGTTCTGCTTTCCTTTCCTCAATTTCCCATTGTTCATGTCATGCCCACCTTTGGTGATGACCACTCACAATTGTGTGTCTACATAAACCACCAGCAGTTACCACATCCCCATCTTCTAATCTCCAAGGGGGACATTTTGCAGTCTTTCCTCCATAAGGCATAAATCATTTCCTCATTCTTGCCAGATGTCTGGAATGAACAGAGTGTTTTAATATACCCCTCTAGGTAAAACTTTTTACAATTAGGTGACTCCCTTTGAGGTGTTGGGACCCGGTCCCTGGGAATCATACATATACTGTGCTCTTTGAAAGTTTACAGATAGCCTTATATTTAATGTCTCAATTTAAGTTTATCTCCAAAATGTAAAATTCAAGTGATTTTCTTTTCTTTCCTACTTAAAGAATTGCTGTTGTAAAAAGACTTCTCCAGAAGTATCGGTTCAGGGGACTGGAAAATATCTATGCAGTTGCTGATCCCATTTCTGCATCTGCTGGGATATTTATGTTTGAATGCTGAATTAAGCATCTCAGGCATGGCTGCCAAAAGACACACCAGTGTTGGGAAGTCCGTGGTTTTTCATTGCCGTTACCCAGCAGCCAGTGTGGAGATGAGGACAAGGCAGGGACAGATCCTCTGAATTGCAGGGCCTGTCTAGAGTAGAAGTCTGCATGGTAGGGAACCTGGAGGGCCACTCTGGGTCCATGGGCTCCCAGTGTGCTTGTTTCTTTACTTTCAACCAAATATTCATTCAGCTAACAGTTATTAGCCCCCTACTGTGTGCTGGGTGTGCAGAAATAAAATTTGAAAAAGGAAGATGAGGGGCTGGGAGTATAAATCAGGAATAGAATACTTCCCTAGCATGCTGAGGTCCTGGGATCCATCCCCAGCACCTACTCCTTCCAAAAAAGGAGGATGAAAATTTTCACATTAAAAGTTACTGAGCTACTTAGAATTCTCTTGTTTGGGGGATCAACATGAAAGACTCACAACCACTTTGCCAAGATCATTCCATGAGGTGACTTGACCTTCGGGCTCTTTCCATGAGCCTCCAAGTTCTTGGCTGCAGAGAACATAGCACCTTTGAGAATCTCCTTGAACAGTAAGGCAAACCTGGACATCTAAGACTTGGAATTATGAACTTTTATGAACCCTGAATTAACATCAGTAGTTGAGGACCAGGGTCATTTCTTTAGGAGGTACGGCACAGCTCACTTCTGAATAGACCTCAGAAAAACTCTTTGGGCTTCCCTACTGCCTCTGTGTAAGAGTAGAAAACAACCGCAAATGCACAGGCTCCAGAGGAGGTTGCCTTGGTTTTAAAAGTGCGCCCTCTGGAGGCTGATCGCCCAAATGCACACTCAGGTTCCTCCACCCGCTGGCCCAATGACCAGGGTCAAGTGATCTTTACGTTCTTGTCTCCCTCCCTTCTTAATTTGTCAAGACAGAATAACAATGCCATTGGTTAGCTGTGATGGATAAGGTAACGGGCACCATGTGCTTATTAACATGACAACTAGTGCATCATAAATTGCATAAATTATAGCTATCACCCTCAGCATTGCTAACAAAAACAGCAGTAGCCAAAAAGTTTCATTGTGCAGTTCTGATCTTATCCAAGTATCTTTTATTTCTCCTTTTAGACGAAGCATTTTTATTTTACCTTGAAGTCAAAAAGGGTTTCTCTAAAATGCTACCTAGAAAAGTAAGTCTTTGCTTCCTAATCTGAAATTTCTTAAAAGTTTTCAGAGAGAGTGGAGCATGGAGCTGAGATTCCCATGCAGGCACTGTCAGGTTGTCAATGTACCCTGTCAGGGTGTTTGCTTCTTTGCCTCCTGATGTGAATATTTACCAGGTCTTTATCTTCAGCGATCTAAGGTGCCAAATGGAGCATTAAACCCACTCTTCTAATGGAATCATTGCCCACATCAGTGCCAGAAGTTTTTTTAATCTTTAAATATTTGCGATACCCCAGAGGACATAACCCCTTATCCAGTTTATGGGATTTTTCAGACATAAACTGACCATGGTGACCTTAGTTTCTCAGGGTTTTCAAGATTGTAATTCAACTGTTACCAGAAACTTCCTCTGTGCCAGGCAAATTGGTAGATATTTTCTTCTCCATTCCCCTAAAATGTAAGAAACAGTCATATTGACAGAGACCAAAGTCCTCTGGAGGCCAGTTGTCAAGACTTGAATAAGCTCTGGTTTGAGCCTCAGACCCATAGCCCTTTCTTCATACTGAGAAATCATTGAAATAGGATTTAATGCAGAACATTATAGACTGACATTCTGAACTGAAGGGGAGGTGACAGAGAATACCACAGGTGTCAGTGGGAGATAGATACTTCATCCAGGATTCAGTAGGCCACTGGGTTATTTGTCAGATTTTTAGGACTGAAACTGGGGACAATTATAGAGAGTGAGCCTATGTTCACCTTTGCTTGTGCAGCTGGCAAAAATTATAGTGCTCTGTCGGTCTGAAAAGGAAATAAACAGAAAGAAAAATTATGCAAAGCCAAATTTTAACTATAAATAGTATCTTTTCCAAATGAGCATTTTGAGGGTTGGGTTGGAGGGGGAGGTGTGGAGAAATGAACAAAGAAAAGAAGATTTTGGTGATCTGCGTAAGTTTAAATTAAAAAATGGAGGATGCAACTCCAACATTCTTAAATGTATCATGCAGAGTTGTTAAACTGATGCTGAAGGATTGCATTTCAATACCATATTTTTAAGCTCCCATTCCCCTGAAGTATATGGTAAAAGAATAAATTAAAATGCTGATATAGAATCTTTGCTGGAGATAGAGACACTGACTCTTTGCCACCTGAAATTGGCAGTGAACAGCAGAGCTGAAATGGAAATTGGCAGGTACCACTGGATGTACCCAGGCTCAAAGAACCACCAGTACCATCCTGTGCCAACCATGGGGGACAGGGCTAGCCCCTTGAGCAGTCCAGGTAAATACAGCCTTGGGGTGAATTCTAATAGCAAGTCAACTGTTATCTTTACTATGATTTGTAATGGCTCTTTCAGTTTTGTGATATTTTATGTTGTGCTTGATGCTTTAATTTGTTGACATGGGCATGGGTGGAATTGGCCCTTTAAAAATTTTTTAATCATCTTTCATTTTCTCTCCCCCTTTCCATTCCACCCCATCTTTCTCTATTTTCTCTCCCTCTTTCCTCACCCCATCTCTTCGTCTTGAAGGGAGCAGTATACAGTGAGATATGCCTTTAGGTTAACATAAAATTTTTGATGTCTGGACCAATAATACAGGAGGGGCACCACATACGTCCACCACTGGGCCTGGAACTGGGCCAGGGCGGTTAAGGAGCCTTGGCTATAAGAATCCTGAGCGTCCCTCAGTGTCTCTTCAACCTGGCTGCTTTGTGCTACCCTCTTTTAACGTTGGTCATTGCCTTTGAGAAAGAAAAATTCAAGCATATAAAATTAGGGTTGGATCAGTGTGTGTTTGACCCCCACCAGGTAGATCCCTTGGGTTCAGTTTCCATTTTCCCTGCTCGTGAGGAACACTGGTGTCTCAGACCACTAGATGCTAGGTCTGGATGAAACCTGGGAGTGGATTTGGGGATCTTAGGAGGGGAGAATGCTGACCAATATGGACATCTTCCCTTTTGTATTCCCAAAGTGGCAATGTTCAGCTCGGGTGGCAAAAACTAAATGATTTAGCTAACGTTAGAACTGTAGCTCAAAGTATGTCAAATGTGACATAAAGGGCATTTGGAGGGTCAGATAAACACAATAGCAGGCTTAAAGTATTGCTGTGATTTTTGGGTAAACTCATAATATCATCTCTCCCAAATGGTTGCTTGCTTTATTAGGAATAGATCAGAAATGGCAGCGTAGCAAGTAAAATTCTTGAAGGAGCAATCCCGAGGTACAGTGGAAGATGCATCGAATGGCAAGGTCATAAAACCCATAATTTCATAAAACTGTCTTTTTCCTTTAAGACCTAGATTGTAGTGTCAAGTTAGTGGCCATGAAATCTGACTTTGTATTTAGTTCTGTCTTGGATTCTGTTAGGTACCAGTTCTGTGTGTACCTCTGCAGCACTGGATAGGAAAGGTGAGCAGGAATAGATCAGGCATCCATTCTCATAGATCCTTTAAAGAATGTGTGGGGGGGTACCAGATGTGGTGGGGCACACCTGTAATCCCAATGACTAGAAAGACTGAGGCAGGAGGATCGTGAGTTCGAGGCCAGCCTCAACAACTTAGCGCGACCCTGTCTCAAAAAATATGAAGGGCTGGGGATGTGGCTCAATGGTTAGGCACCTCTCAGTTCAATCCCCAATACAGAAAGAAAAGAAAAGAAAAAAGAAAGGGTTCTGGAATCTTGATTAAAAAAAAAAAAAAATGCAGGGCTGGGGAGATAGCTCAGTCTGTAGAGTGGTTGCCTTGCAAGCACAAGGCCCTGGGTTCGATCCCCAGCACCGCAAAAAAAAAAAGCCTTTAGACATGATATAGCCAATACAATACTATTCAGTAACAAAAAGAAATGAAGTATTGACCCATGCTGGGACATGGGTCAATGTCAAAAACATGCTAAGTAAAAGAAGTGAGACACAAAGAGACCAAATGTTATATGGCTTTATTTGTATTAAATTTCTTGAACTGGTGAATCCATAGAGATAAAAAGTAGATTACTGGTTGCCAGAGGCTTAGGAAAGTGAGGAATGGGCAGTGACTATAGATGGGCACAAGAATAATGAAGATGTTCTAAAATGACATTGTGAAGATGGTTACACAACTTCGTAAATGTACCCAAAACCATTGGGTGATACACTTGAAACAAGTGAACTTTATAGTATATAAATCATACTCAATAAGGGTATTTACAAAAGCACCCACAAGCTATTAGATATGTATATTTTAATGTTACTGGGGGAGGGTATTTGTTAACATAACAAGAAGGCCTCTGTTATCAGAAACTACTGCTTGAGGCAGGGGCGTGGTCATTTTAAGGACAAGTGTTAGATGACAGTTCGTGCTGTGCAATACCACCAACATGGACTGGGTACTACTGCAAAAAGGACTGGGGTTGTGGTTCAGTGGTTAAGTAGACCTGGGTTCAATCCCCAGTTCCCCTACCTCCAAATCCTAGATCCTGAAATGAACTGCAATCAATGGCGGTAAAATGCTTCTGAGGCACAAAACATTGGGACCATTTGTGTCTGGTGCTGGCCACAGAGTCCTTACTCTTGATAGTATAAAGACAATGGTGTAGGCCTCGGAGGTGGGGGCTTTAACCCAGCCATGCTATCGCCTTTCCAGGAGCTTAGAGGTTTTCTTGGCTTCAAAATCAATGCAGTTGCCATTCTGTACTTAGATCCAAAACCAGATGGTGTGAGGGAAAAAATAGAGAATTCCATATGGCTCATGTGCCTTTTTTTTTTTTTTTTTGTATAGAGTTCTCAGTTTCTTTCCACTGGGGGAAAGAGGTTTTGATAGACTGACCAAGAAGTCTTTGCCAAAGGAAAATGCCTCTCTCACCCACATAGTCTTGTAGCAGGGGTTACCATTCCTCCAGTTTCCTTATTCCCCATCGCAAAGGTCAAGGCAGCTCTAGTGTCCTTTGTCTTGATTTTTTTCTCATCTTTTTTTTTTCCCCCCTGCTGTAACTTCCCGATAGAATGACTTTTTAAAGACCTAGGTAATTACTCCTTCATTCTTCTATCTTTTCATTTGTTCACTCCTCTGGACAGGGAATGTCCACATCTGGTCTCACCTACAAAGGTCAAAGGAGAAACCCCTTGTGAGGCTGCCTGAGGGGTCTAGGTCTGAGATAGTGGTCTGACACTTATGGCAAATGTGAAAGAAGGTCTAATGCCAGATCTGTGTTCCATGGAAAATTGTGCTTAAGGTCCAGGGAATATTCCCAGGATGCTATATAATGTTTTACACGGGCTTAAGAAAATAGTCCAAGAGAATTTAGATTCTCTATTCCAAGTGTGGGCTGTAGCCCAACAGAATTGGCATTCCCCGGGAATTTGGGAGAAAGAATCTCAGATCTCACTTATCTGTACTGAATCAGAATCTGTATTTTAATAAGATTTCCAGGTGATTCCTATGTACATGAAGGTTTGGGAAACATTACAGCCAGGTTCATGAGCAAGAAAGGCACAGACAGGAAGGAATCAAAGATGTGAATGTACCTTTAAAATCTAGACATTTGTCTTTGGAAAAGAGACAAAATTGCTGAAGGTATTGATTCTTTCTTCTTTCTGTCTCTATTTATGGAGAGGTATGAGTAAGAATTGCCATGGCAATCATGAACACGAGTCCTAGTTGGTTCGAAGGACAGTGACCTTTGATTCTCTTATCTATTTGTCTGATGAAGGAGATTGGGAGGGGGCTTGAAGATGAAGGTTCATTTCCTTGTGCAAAGAGAGGGCCAGAGGACAAAGTCGATAATGGGAGCTTGGGAATTGAGAATCCAGCCTGACAGATAAGGAGTACAACAACCATTAACTTCACCAACCAATTCCTCCTTTCCCAAATCTGAATTGCTCTGATGCTTGGATTGAGATGGCCATAGATCATTCCAGAAGTCCAGAAAAAGATGGTGCTTTCTCACCTATGGAACATAATAGAGGGGTGAGGAGAGGAGAGCTATGAAATGCTGGTGTTTAGCAAGAAGCCCAAATGTTGTGCTTTGCACGGCCAAGTTTGAGGTCTTTCCCCCAAATATTTGAAATATATTTCAAAAGGAAAATGCCTAACTACAATTGTGTATACCATTGGGCCTGTGCGTGTAGTTGGGTGTCTACCATAAGCCATGTGCCAATCCTTCTGTGCAGGTTCTGGGGCGCTGCCTTAGCTGTTCCCCAGAGCCTGGGTACCCAAGCTTTCTGAACTTAGATGACTCAATCCAGGGAAGTTCTCAACCTGTCAGATGCTTCCAGTCACTCTGGGTGTTTCTGGTGTAATGGAGGGAAATGATGAACAAGCATATTATAGCCCAGGTTCATGCTGCCAAGTTTCTGAGGTTTTTAGAATTTTTTGTATTTTGTTTTCTGCTATGTAAATTATTTCATTTTCATATCATGAAAAGGTGGCCTGTGGTACAGTAACTATTTTATAGCTTATTTAGCAAAGACTTTAATCAGCCATTTTATATCCATAAAACATTTTTGATTGTTTACAGACATTCAATTTTGGTCCACTACACTGTTAGCAGATGATTAGCACTTGATTGTGAAAGAGTAGCTTACTGTGTCTGTGGTCTATCAGCTCGTCTGCCTTTTGGTCCTGTGTCTGCCCTTCATCTTGGAGTAGGAAGACAAAGCAGAGATGAGAAGCAAATCGATCCATACTGAGTGCTGATGTGGAGCTCTTTGATAGGCACAGCAACTGGTTTTGAGGACACAATTTGGATTATTCCAGGCCGAATAATTCTTGGTGTTTTAGAAGTAGTGACATCTGGTCTTTGCTTTCTTCCTGATAACACTCACATTGTTTTCAGTTAGAAATTTATTTTGTTTTGAAATGTTTTGCTCCCCTTCCAGGTAACTGGAGCTACCTGGAAGTATCTGAGGTAGCCACTTGAGTCTTCCTATCACTCCAGGCTGTCCCTTCAGACCCCAGTTCACTCTCAAATTATCCACACACATCAACTGTTTCCAGCTCTGTGAAAAGCTGATGTAAAATGGCTTTTGTACTAAATGGAGAGTCATTTAGATGGGTTGAGGCTTTCTCTTGAGGGTCATCATACTTGCATTTTATCTGGAAGCTTCCATGGACGATGCTTTGGCCCCAAGCAGACTAGTGCTGAAACGTCAGGCTGGTAGGAGGCATGATGGGATTGAAACAAATGCTTGAACAATCTTCTTTATCAATGTAATCAATGGAGATTCCTTTGAGAACTTGACTTAGACTAGGCTTGTGATGCCACCCGCTATGTTTTTTGTAAATAAAGTTTTATGTGAGCCAGCCATGCTCATTCATTTACAGATGCTTGGTGGTTACTTTTATGCTCCAATCACAGCACTGAAAAGTTGCTTTGTAACAGTAATCCCTACAAAGCCCCGAATCAGGGAAGTGCTGTCCCATTACCTTGGCCATATTCTAGTCCTAAGAAGCAAGTTACTAGGTTCAGCCCACACTCAAGGGGAGGGAATTACCCAAGGGCATGACTATAGGAGGTGGGGATCAGTGGGGCCTGTTAGAAGGCTGCCTGCCACAGTCCATGTAAATATTTCACAGTGGAAATGCATCCTAGGTTCCCTGAGAGCACTGGTTTCTCTCCTGAATGATATTGGCCCCTTCGCTTTCCCAAAGCTTCACTTCTGAGAGCCCGCATCCCCACCTTAAAGTGTTAAGTACCTAGTGGGTGCTTGATGACCCACGAGGCACAGACTTTAAGTTCTTTGTGAACTAAGGTCTTCATATCTCACTCTTCTTTATCCTGTCTCAGTGCTGGACCCATTTACAATATTGTGAAAATCACTTTATTGTTTAGCACTCATGATGTGTGGCTTTGTGTGATACCGTACAGTTTTGGTGTCCTTTGTGTGCATGGCTGGTCTCCTGGGCCAGGCTGGTCAGGACCTTGCACTCTGAGTTGCACAGGAGCTCAATAGGTATTGAAGTAAACTGAACTTGACTGGCTAGTGCAGGTCCCCACAATTGCCTGCATATGATTCTAAGTTGGAAGAAAGAATGTAAATGGTGTTAACCTTGTGGACTGAATTAATTTTCTCTGATACATTTTCAACTTTGGTTTGTAATAGAATAGGTGAGATTTTAAAATCCCAAAACCACCTCCCTCCAGACCAACTCAAGTCCAAATCTTGGAATGGGGTTAGCCATCAGCATTCTTGAAAGCTCACTAGGTGATCCCACATGTACTGTAGGTTGAAAACCACTGTACCAGACCAGGGTCTCCCAATCAGGGGAGGTTTTACCTTTCAAAATGTGCTGAGGAGGTTCCCAGCTGAGAAAATGCCCCTGGAATCTGGTGGGTGGAAACCAAGGATGCTGCTAAACACCTGTAGGCCATAGAAGAGTCCTCTCCCTCAATAGAGAACCAGCCAACCCCGAAAGTTAAGAAACCCCTTATCCTTTGAGTTGGGACATTGGCAGTAGAAGCTCATGGAGTGGCTCTGTTAAACCTTTTGCAGGCATGGACATTATATACTGAATGATCTCCTCACCTGCTTTCTACAGAGAAATGTGTGCTTTTAAAAGGGACACGGCACTTAAATCAATAAATTTGAGTCTACAGATATGTATGCAATCTCTACCACACATATGCATGTACATGTCTATACGTGTGCTATGGATAACCCTATCCATGCAGACATGCACATGGGACATTGTGGGGGGGGGGTGTTGTTCCAGTTACAGGAACAGGTATGTTTTAATCATCTCCCTTGACTTTTCTTTCTCCTAATTGTAGCCTCCTGTCTACTCGTCTGGTAAAGGTCCTGAGTCCTCTCTGACCCTTTGCTGTCCTCAGCCCTCAGCACCTAGGAGGCCTCCTGCTCTGCCTTACTGATCTGAGGGCCTATCAAGTACAGGACCCTGCTGTTCTGCAGCCTCAGCATTGGTCCCCCAGCTCACCCCACCCAGGGTGATGTGGATCTTTCCTTTTGCAACCAATCTTTAATTCCACAGCCCTTTTAATTACTATTGTCTTTTGCAAAAATTGAACTTAACAAATCATTTTAAGAAACTTGTTTTGGGGAATAATCGACATGTGTGTATTGCATCTATTTATGGTGTCTGGTAAGCCTTAACATGTGTGCACCCATGAAACCAACACAAACAGGATGGTGACATGTGGGTTACATACCAAAGTTTCCTCAAACCCCTTTTAATCCTGATGCCCCTTCCCAAGCAACCACTGATTTGCTTTCTGCCTCCCTGGACAGTTTGTATTTTCAGGAATGGCCCTTCTGAAGATCTGTTCACATAAATCTCTCACCCTTTCTCATTAATCCTTTCCTGTAAAATGTCGTGACATTGATTGCCTAGTAGCTCCATGGCTTTGTCTGATTTTTATCCTTTTTGCTTCTGCTAAAGACACCCTACCCGCTTGGAAGAAAACGCATACCCGTTTTGCTACCACCTACGGCTGAAGACTTTAGTTTGCACCCACTTCGATCCAGCCTACACACCAGAGCCAGATTCATCTCTTAAAAGTACATCTCAGATCATGTCACTCGCCTGCACACAAATCTTCCCTCTTTGCCACTGCCTGCAAAATGAAGCTCAGAAACTTTAGGCTGGCTTGGGTGCCTCCCACGGGGCAAGGGAGAGCCCACCTGCCTTTCTGGCACCCTGCTGTCCTTGAGAAACTCAGCCGCACCAGGGCCCCAGCACCACACTGGTTCTGCTTTCCTCCCCTCAAGCTTTTTCATGGCATCTGTTTTTCAGGCCCTGTCAACCAGAAACCCTTTCCTTGGCTCGCCCTACTAACCAAGATCTGCTTCTACCTCACTCCCCCATGTCCTTGTGTCACCTCTATATTCTAATTAAACGTTGTCTTACATCTTTACATGTCACTCCCTCAACCCCCACCCTCCCAAGGATCAGTGCCAGGAAGGGCACACCTCTAGCCCCCAGCACAATCCCTCAGAAGCAGGACTCTAGACACTGAATGAATGGAATTCAGAAGAGTGGACATGCTGTCCCCCAGGTGGTCAAGGAAGCCAAGTACCACTGGACCTCAACATTGCTTCCTACAGATCTTCTCTTCAAATCTGTGTGTCTGGACTTAGAGCCAGCTTCCCCTACTCAGTATCAGTCTCCCTAATTGCTTGGTCCCCTACTTGACCAAGCTAATAACAAATACATGATAGTCTGGAAAACCAAAACCACTTCCCACAAACAGCAGAGGAAGAGACTAACAAGTATCTGTTTCTTGAGTTTGCTTATTTCCAGTCATGTAAGCGTATGTTTACTTTTATATAATTGTTTATCTTGCACTGCTCAGACCTTATTTCAAATATTGGAAGTTAATCGATTTTGTGATTTTCACAGAATGCCATTTCAGAAATCAAAGTTCCTCCTTAAACAGATTTTAGGACAAGCTTTCAAAAGGGTTTGATGAAAAATACTTCCCTTTACAGCATTAAAAAGGCTCAGCATTCTTAATATTATTATGTAGCTGAATTTTTATGTCTAGGACTATAAGAAAGAAAAAAACTGAGAGGCAATCTATCATTTAAGTGATTTTTTAAACTTAGCTCTTTAACAGGAAGCCCCTCTGTGAATTGACTTAATGTGCTGTACTAGTAGTTCTCAGACTTTGAGGTGTTAGTCCCTTTATACTCTTTTATTTTTTTTTTAAGTCCCCTTATACTCTTAAGAATAATCAAGTCCTCCCCAAAAAACTTTTACTCATGTAGGGTATTTATGCCTATTTTTCTATATTAAAGTAAAACTAAGAAATGTATTTCTTTAATAATGAAATTATTAAAATAAAAAACCCATTATCTGTAATCTTAAATGTGAAAATAGTACCATTTTATATTTTTGTAAATCTCTTTAATATTTAACTTAATATTTGATAGCTGGATATTTGCCTACACCTCTGCATTCATTCAGGGTATCTTGCTTTAGTTGAAGTATATGAAGAAACCTCAATCTCTCAAAGGTATGTAGTTGGAGAAGGGAGGAAGGTTTTAATGACCTTTTCAAATAGTTGGGGAGTTTTTCCTTGACAATACACCGGAACTCAGTAAGTAGTTGTTTCTTTTTTCTCTCTCCCTTCACATTTTTTATTGGTGCATTACAGTTATACATAATGGTGGGATTTGTTGTTACATATTCATACATGCCCACAATAGAACAATATAATTAATTTGGCCCATATCACTCAGTAGTTGTTTCTTAAAGATTTTATATGTGGAATCTGAAACCATGTTGATGAACTTTTTGTACTCTGTTCCATTAAAATTCATCGCTCTATTTTCTGCTTTGACTTTTTATGTTCTAGAATGATTCTGTAATGAAATCATGTTGTTTGCAGGAAAACGGATGGAACTTGAGACATTATGTTATGTGAAATAAGCCAAAGTCAGAAGTTCAAGGGTCGTATGTTTTCTCTCATATGTGGAAGCTAGAGAGGAAAAAGGAAGAGAAAGGTGGGGAGTGGGGAGGGAGATTAGTAGAGGAAAGGGATCAAGGGGTGAGAGGTAGGGAGGGAGGGGGAAAGTGCTGGGGAGTGATATTGGCCAAATTACGTTGTTATATTGTATGCACGTACAAAAAATCCCATCACTATGTATGACTATAATGTACTGGTTTAAAAAAAAAAGTAGAAAGAGGGAAAAAATGATTTTGTAAAAATCACACACTGGTTGTTTGGAAAACATTGTTTCTCTGAATTGATCTTCTAAATATTGATACATTTCATTAAACTATATTTTTAAAAATCCCATTTGTTCTTATCACTGTTGATACTATCAAGAAGCCCTAGAGCTGTCACTTTCACTATGGCAGGTACAAGTTTCCCCAAATTCATTGGCAGCAGATACTACCAGTTTTCTTTGAAATGACAGACTTTTCACTTGTTTTTTTTTAAAAGGAAATTCCTGCCAAATTCCGAAGTCTGAATAACTATAGCTTGTCATTCTTCCTCTCTTTTTTTTTTTTTTTTTTTTTTTTTTTGTACTGGGGATTGAACCCAGTGACATTCTACCAGAGCTACATCCTCTGCCCTTTTTTAAAATTTTTATTTTGAGATAGAGTCTCACTAAATTGCTGAGGCTGGCCTTGAACTTGTGATCCTCCTGCCTCAGCCTCCTGAGTTGCTGGGGTTACAGGTATGTGTCACCACACTCAGCTCCTGGTTAGTCATTCTTCCAATAAATGATGGTGTTCTGCAAAGAGAAAAAAAAGTTTTAAAGGGAAACTGGCTTTTTTGTATTTCTCTTCCTATGGGTACATGGTGGTAAAGAATGTGCTAGTGAGAAGTATACTTTGCAGCCACTGACTGATATCACCTAAGGTGTAAGCAGTTTTGTCAGGGAAATGTCAATGCAGTGAAGTAAGTAAATTACATCTGAGCACCATCATAAAAAGATTTTTGATCTCACAGACCTCCTGAAAGGGCCTCCCATCTCCCAGGGCTATGTGGACCATGCTTTTAGAACCCCACATTCTGCCCTCTTAGCTCAGCGTGAGGCTGGTAGACCTGCATGCAATACAGAATCACCTGGGAGCTGGCATGAAATGCAGGAGCTCAGTCCTCTCCTGCTTGAAAAGAATTTTGCATTTTAAAGTATGCAATTAAAGTTTGAGAGCTACTGCTATTTAATGGGCTTTGCAAACTTTTCCTGTGAAGGACCTGATGGTAAGTATCTGTGGCAACTACTCAACTCTTCCTCTATAGCTTGAGAATAGACCATATGTAAGTGAGCGACTGGCTGTGTGCCAATAAAACTTTATTTATGGACACTGAAATTTGAATTTCATATACTTTCCATGTGTCACAAACCTTGAGTTTTTTTCTTTTCTTTGTTAACTACTTAGAAATGTAACAATCATTCTTAGTCCACAGGCTGCATGGAGAGCCAGATTTGGCCAGTGGGCTACAGTTTGCTGATCCCTGCTCTGTGTCACTTGTTTGCCAACTTGGGTGCTCATTGAAATCACTCCGGGAATTTAAAAAGCCAAACCAAACCTTCTAATTCCTCAAGTCCCAGCTCTAGGAATTCTGATTTAATTACTGGGGGTGAAGCCTGAGCATCAGGATTTTCAAATGTTCTGCAGATGACTCACTGTGCAGGAAAATTTGACAATGTCTGTTCTATAATTTTCTTAAATTTTGTTTTAAGCATTTCTTTTTACATTTCAGAGTTTGGTAGTGTCACCAGATGGCTGAGACCAGGATTGTGCATTGTAACCTCAGAGCAGGGCTTTTCACTCTGGATACTACTAACATTTTGAGTTCAATCATTGTTTGGAGAGGGGTTGTTCTAAGGATATTTAACAGCACCCCGGGCTTCTACCTTCCCCCTGCCAGTGGCATCCTCTGGGGAGAATTGCCCATGATTGAGAACCATTGGTCTGAATATGTGTAGGCGTTTTGTTGATGCCGTCTCAGGGGCATCAAGGCTGGATAAATCTTTGTTGCGAGGGACTGTCCTATGCAGTGTGGGACATTGAGCATCATCCCTGGCCTCCACAGACTAGATGCCAGTAGCACCCCTTCCCACAGCTGTGACAACCAAAACTATCTCTAGGCATTGCCAAATGTCCCAAGGGGCACAGTCATCCCCTGTTGAGAATACTCCTTAGCCCTCTTGGAGTCAGGAAGCTTCCATCCACTGACATTCATTTCTGCTTCTTTTAACTAGGATTCTGCCCACCTCCATTTTCTTGTTACTATTTGAAAGTTGCAAAGCTTGTTTCCTCCTTTTCTTTTCAGTTTTGTGGCTCGTCAGGAATCAATAAAGTAGCAAAGTCCCTATAGAGGAGTGTGGGGTGTGTGTGTGTGTGAGTGAGAGAAAGATAGAGAGAGAGAGAGAGAGAGAGAGACAGACAGACAGACAGACATTCATTCCCTAGGGAAGAATCTGAGCCCTTGTTCCCGCTGACCCCCCTCCTGCTCCAGCATTAAATCTGTAGCCAAGATCACAGACAACTTGGGCAAATCACTTGGCCATTATGAACTCACAGCCATGGCAACGGCCATCCACAAGCCCAAGAACAAAAGGTATCTTATTCTGTTGTTCTGCACAAAAGGTTCTAGGGATGCTGGAGACAAAATGGCTATTGAGAGAGGCATTGATGTGTATTTTTTTCTCTCCCTACTATGTGGTTTATATTTAAACTGTCTTAGGCTAATGCACACTGGAGCTTTTGTGTGAATCAAAACCTAAAACTGTTTAGCTAAAGACCAGCTAAATGAAGACTTAGGCATTATTAGCTCAATAGAGGTTTGGGGGTTTGGTGAGAGGTATTGAGAATTACTAGTAAAATGTGCTAGAAAGTCTGGCATTGATTTTTTTTTTTTTTTAACTAGTAAGTCACAGTCATCTAGGAAAAAAAGTTTCCTTGCCTCTTCTGGTTCATGTTAACCAACACTGCCATTGCTGGTTTGAAGCTTGGGAAGACTCGGTCTATGGGTTTGTAAGAATATCCAAGAAAAGCACTGCTCTTCCTTGGCTAGTATTAATTTCATATCCATAGTAGGACGCTCTGCTGATACTGGGCACCACCCCCATACTTAAAAAACATCAGCTTGCCTATGACTTCCTGTACTGGAGACAGTCTAAATCAGAGGTCCACTTCCTTTGTATAGGTGCTCCCAGCACCATGCAGGGGTGTCTGCTTTCTCAAGTAACTATGTACCTGTTTTCTCAGCCCCTGCATATGCCATGGCACTAAAGCATCTTGGATATGAAAAATTCCAAGGTTAACAATATTTGCTTGGCTCTGAAAAAGCACTATAATTGTACTCTTTTCAATATAGCTGAACAACTTGAAACATTTTGTTTTGTCCCCCTTGTAGTCCCTGGAATTTGCCATTTGATTTGCAAGTGGCTACAGTGTTTTGATCAAACCCAGCAGGCCACCATTTTCTTAGGGAGAAAAAACCAAATACCATGGAATGTGAAAGCAGACATTGCAGATGAACTCAGGGTACACATCTGAGGTGGGAAGATGGGACTGCTGACTAGCAGTGGGCTTCTCCAGTGTTCCTGTGCACATGGATGCTGGAGTGGGGTGTTCATTATAGTAGACATGCTAACTCAGCTGATCAGGGCTAGGCCCAAGATTCTGCATTTCTCACAACCTCCCATTTCTCACAAGCTGCTGCTGCTGGCCTTGGAAAAGCACTTTCAATTGATAAGTGGTTCACCCGTATCCCTTTTTGATCAGGGA
This sequence comes from Sciurus carolinensis, assembly GCF_902686445.1. Lineage (NCBI taxonomy): Eukaryota > Metazoa > Chordata > Mammalia > Rodentia > Sciuridae > Sciurus > Sciurus carolinensis. The sequence goes on along the minus strand of NC_062232.1, from coordinate 9,959,921 downwards.
TCATAATCTGAACACTAACTGGTGCTTTTAGATATGGGCTGCAAACCTTTACTATAAAGAGTTACATAGCAGATGCATTGGGCTTTGCAAGCATTGTGAACTGTCACAACTATGGACAAAAACAGCCAGGTGATTTATAAATGAGTAGGTGTGGCTGTGTTCCAATAAAATTTTATTTACACAAGCAGGTCAGTTTGCTGACCCCTGGTTTTGGAGAAATTCAAGCATTGACTGTGATGGATACTGTGGTGGGTCATTGTTACTCCCTTTCAGAGTAAGGGGGAAGTCATTAATTCTCCTGTGGTGATATTGCATTAATCATGGCTTGTCCCTTGATACAGAGTTTGATGGTTGCTGTGGTCAGGATGACATAATAGATGAGGCAATGTCTGCCTTTCCAGGCTGAGTGTCTATCTAATAAGTATGAAATAAAACATTGCTGTGGACATACAAGGTAAAAGAACCCCTTCAGCCCCTTCCACATACATATATCCAGAACTGGCTACATAGTTTGCAGGCCTGATATAAAATAAAAATTCATATGCTCTTGTCCAAATATTAAGAATTTTAAGGCTGCCACAGCAGAGCATTAGGCCAAGCATGTGGCCCCACATAACTGTAGAGGTAGCCTGAGCACTCATGACCATTACAACCTTGGCCACTAACTCTGCTGTATACACACCTACCTATATTTCAAGTTAAATGCTGTGATGTGAAGGCACTAATACTGTTGATATCCAATCTAAGAAAATATTTTGCTTTTTCTTACTAACTTTTTGAGCAGTTCTGGGATGAGTATGTGCCATGTGGCCAAATTACCCAGTGTTCAGTGATATCTTGCCTACTGTTGATAGAAGTGGCTTCTAGAATGGCACAGAAGATGCAGTGTGGAGTGATCTGAATATCCACTACCCAGATAATTTTTGATCTGAAGATAACTGGCCCACCAAGCTAGAACATGCTCTTGTAGTGCTTATTCTATAGCAAGCTCTTAATTGCTATTAAACATCATTATGTGTTTAAAGTTCCATTTTCCCCACAATATTCCCCAGTGGTATTATTTCCTATCACATTTTCCCATATTGTGTGCTACCAGCTTCTAGACACACTGGCTGGCAGGGTCTGTAAGAGTTTTATCTGTGCATGTGGATTAAAGACCAATATGGTGATTTCAGTTCCACAGAGGCAAGGGTTCCTCCCGCCACAAATGAAATCATCTGTTGAAAACATAAGGACATTGGCATCTGCCAAGACAGTGTGATTCATTAAAGTGATTCCCCAGCTTCTTAAATCCCTGGTTTCCCCTGCTGTTACCAAACTAGATCCACAGCATGGGGTATATGAAGTCCCTGGGAGATATAAATTGCAGGGAAACTTTAGCCTTGATCTAGTGTTGAATTTGGGACTGGACATCAGTGTTCTTCTAACCCCACTCATCTTTTTGAGCCTGGGAGCAGCTGTGATGTTTTCTTTGAATGAAGCAGAATGTTCTAACCCTTTGGATAAGAGGGCCTTTTGAAGTGGCAACTGTGGATATAGAAGGATGAGTTCTATTGTTAAAGGGCAAATGTGCTACACCAGAATACCTAACCCTAACTCCAAATGATAAGAAAGGATGTGTTTATTAACACACACACAAACAAACATATATATATCAGAAATGTCCAGACATTAATGGGCATTTTGTCAGGTAATACATCACTGTCACATTAGTCATTTAAGTATTCTGCATATATGTCCTCCAACAGAAAGTCTTTTCCGCTTCCTCCTCCAGTATGAGTTCTATTCCCTTCTGTCCTTTTCTCTCTTCTGACCCTCCAGTGGTCTGTATCCTGGCCATGATCATGCTATATATTACGAGTTAGTTCCTTGTCTGCCAGCCACATTAGACTGATCTTGAAGGCAAAGATGTCTTATTTCAGATGTGTATCTGTTGGTGCTAAGCAGTATTTGGCACCACCCAGTAAGTCTTCAAAAGTACTGAAGTAATGAAATCCAAAGTAAAACCTGGTTATAATCCAATTTATGTTATAGAAAATCGGATATACACCCAGTCAAAAAGTGTCTTTTAAAACAGCATTCTGCAATGATGAAACAATTGTTCTGTATCTGCACTGTCCATCATGGAAGCCAGTAGCATAAGTGGCTACTGTACACATGAAATGTGGCTAGTGCAACCAAGGACCTGAATATTTAATTTAATTTAAAGTAAATAGCCACATGAAGTGGGCATCTTATTGGACAGCACCATCCCAAGGCCACACATCTCTGTCCAAGAAGGACCAGTCACAACTGGGTTAGCCAGGAGGTAGGCATTCATCTTGTTCTTATTACAGAGACTGAGAATGGGGGGAAGGTGTGAATGATGACGCACATAGGTCTCTTTTTATATAATGGGGCACATCAAGGCCAAGGATGTTGGTTTCTCTTGGTTTGGAAGCCTGAAAGAACTTGGACTTTAGTTGCATTCCTCTTACCCCAGATCCTAGAAAGTCATATGACGATAGAAGATCAAGCTCCAACACCACTGTTCACAAATCTCAAATGTCCAAGGGTCTATTAGGTACTGACATGCTAGTGAACTTGAACCTTATTGTACACTGGTCCCCATTTTAACCAGGTTTCATAAATCTATAGGGAGATTGGTCTTCCTGAAAATGGCTGATCATCTTCTGAAATAGAAGAAAACACAGGTTTCTTATGAAGTCCTGAATTTTTTTTTTTTTTCCCCAAGAAACTAAAGAGAAAGGTTCATAGTTACTTTCCATGTTGGGTTTCAGCAGATGTTTTGGATAGGATGTTCATCCATGCAAAAAAGTTCATCTCTGGTGTTACACTGGGTTTTCATTTCCTGGATACTATGAAGACCATTTGGGGGAAGGAAATTTAACTGGCATAATGTGCTTGTCCTGAGTAATGAAATTGCTTGATTGCTGTTAAACATCATGATGTGTTTAAAGTTCCATTTTCCCCACAAGCCATTTACTTAAGGATTTAGCTAATATAAATAGGGATGGGCCATCAGGAGAGATCCTGACATTATCCTGCTGAACTGAAACATAAATGCCTCCAAGCTGAAAATGTCACCTCTCTGCCCATCAGAGAGGCCTTTATTAACATCTTGAGTAAGAGTCTCATCTTCTCAATATTAAGAGTGAAGTATGGCTCTATCTCATTCATTTCACTTCATGGATGCTCATTTTGTCTTTTTTTTTTTTTTTTTTTTCCTCCCCCTCCTTCTGTTCCTTTTTCCCCTTCCAAGTACTATCACCCACCAGTTCTGGGTTTGACTTTGAATGAGTGTCAGGGAAGGGGCAGATGGAAGCTGGGGGATGGGAGGGGGAGAAGGATGATTATGAATGAGTTGCTTGTGCTGGCTGGGCTGGGGTGGGGAGTACTTTTATTAAAAAGTTGAGTTAATTTCTGATACCAACTTGAATGAAATTTGACCCACTTGAGTGGATCTTGGTGACTTTTGACTTCACTGAACTAGGGATCCAAATACTTATGACTTTTCCAAAATGATCTTTTGATATTATTCCAAACCTGGTGACAGTATAATTACTGTATCAGCTTCTTCCAGCTTCCCAAGGGATCAAGGGCTTGGGGAAAGTCATTTGCTGCAATAGCAATCTATGTACTTGAAACCCCAGAAGTCAGTTTGGAGAAAACCTGTCACTTCTCCCCCTAGAACTGTGGCTTCACTGCTGTTCCCCTTGGTTTGTTAGTGGAATGGGTGCTCCTCATTGCCACTTGGGCAGGGTTCTTCCAACCCCAGTCAGCCAGGAAGCTCCAGAATTGTGATTATCGATCAGCTAACTGCTCTGCCACTCACTACCCTTCTAGACTCTGAACAAATCAAGTTCATTCCCTCTTAGAGCCTTGGGGGTCTTTACCCAGAGAATGTGAGACCATGGGAACCTCCCCTCTGGTCCTTGGGATATTAAGATGTTAGCTGGAGAGCACGAGGGAGATGAAGAGTAGAAACCTGTGTTTTAATCGGTGGTGACTGGAAAGACCAGAGGCATCCCTGGCCATCACAGCTGCCTTTTCTCTCCTTTGGGTCCAGGCTGCTTCGAATGCTGCATCAAGTGTCTGGGAGGAGTCCCCTATGCCTCCCTGGTGGCCACCATCCTGTGCTTCTCTGGAGTCGCCTTGTTCTGCGGCTGTGGGCATGTGGCTCTTGCTGGCACCGTGGCCATTCTGGAACAGCACTTCTCCACCAACACCAGTGACCATGCCTTGCTGAGCGAAGTGTAAGTGTCTGCTTCCCTTGCGAAATGTGACATGTAACCACCTCACCATGTTTTCTAGAAGATACCACATATTCTCCTGGAAGAAAACTGATGCATTTTAAATTCAAGGTTACTATATACAGATAGAATGAAGTTCATGGAGGGGGGGCACTTGGGCTCCAGGGTGGGATCTTACCTGGAAACAGCAAGGTACATACATAGGGAATTCCACACAGCAGTGGACATAGGGCAGTGTGACAAAGTGACAGGCTGGTGCTGCTGATCATCTTATCAGAGTTAACATTGTTCCCAGGTAACAGATACCATCTGGTTTTGTCATACATGACCACCATCTCTGAAATGATAGGAGCCCCATTCAGGACTTGCGCCAACTCTAAGTCCACAGCAGTAGCATTTTAATGTTAATTATTCTAGTAGAAGAACAAATCCCAGGGCACCCTCCAAAGCAGAAAAGGGGACATGCCAGGGATTTAGCCCCAAATCTCTTCCTTCCTGTTCTGAGATAATTTTCAATGGAGTCTCAATAACTCCCAAGCAGGGAGTCTCCTAACTGTGCAAGCTCAGCAGCAACACACTTATTTCCTTTAAATATAGTCCGCCTTTCCTATTCATTTTAGCATTTTTGTTTTCTTTCCTTTAATCCTAAAGTTTCAGTGTTTGTATGCCTTGTGAAAAACCTCTCCAGCAGAGTGAAAAAGGTATGAATGAATTTTTGTGGAATAAGGAAACCATGTTGGAAGAGTTCTTAGGGAATTCTTTATCTGTTTATGAATATCCTCCAAAGAACTGAGCAGGAGTCGGGTGGGTCATAAGGAGGGATCAAGCACGACAAGGGGATCCTTGTGTACTAACTATTGTGCAGAGAAGAAATATTTACCAAGATCGAACCTGGGAAAGGTATATTGATTTAATTTTCCAGTGATCTCAATCCATGGTTCTCAAACTTCTGAGCTTTAAAAAATGCCCATGCCTCACATTACACCAATCAAATCATCATCTCTAGGGATGCGATCTAGGTACCAGAATTTTTTTAAGTGTTGGGGATCGAACCCAGGGCCTTGTGCATGTGAGGCAAGCACTCTACCAACTGAGCCATATCCCCAACCAGTACCAGAATTTTCTAAAGGTAATTCCAGTGGTGGCCAAAAGCTGAGGACCTGTCATTCCAGTCTCTGTCAATTTTCATAGGACAAGCTTAGTAGTGAATTAACTTTCTGTAACTTAAGTCTACTTGACATACTATCACTTGTATACTAAATATCTCAGTGCAAAAAATACCTGCCCAAGTTACTCCTTAAAGAGGCCCTGAATGCTGAGTTTTATCAAAGTAATCAGGTCTGGGTGGGAACCATTTTGATATGGTGGAAAATACATGTTGTCCATTGAGCCTCAGTTCAAATGCTGGCCCATCATGCGTATCCTCAGATGAGTAACTTAACTCCTCAATGCTTATGGTTGAGGGACTGGGGATATAGCTCAGTTGGTAGAGTGCTTGCCTCACAAGCACAAGGCCCTGGGTTCAATCCCCAGCACTGCAAAAAAAAAAAAAAAAAAAAAAAAAAAAAAAAAAAAAAAATGCTTATGGTTGAGTGCAAAATGAGGGTTCCAACCATCACTGCGTAGGATTTGATAAGTATGCATAGATTCTGAGTGGGCCCTGCCCCTGACCAAAGGAAACTTCTCCCATGCCTCACCTGTAAGTTCATTATGGAAGGCAGGCCCAGGTTGCTGAGGGTGTGTGGAAGTGCCTGCCCAGGATGCCCATGAGACTGCCAGGGCCAAAGGAGACGTCATTGTAACTTTACTTCATGTCCTCTCTTCAGAATCGGGAAATTTCTAGTTCACAGTGAAACGAGTGTTTCAAGGTCTCTTCTTTTCCTAGGATACAACTGATGCAGTATGTCATCTATGGAATTGCGTCTTTTTTCTTCCTGTATGGCATCATTCTGTTGGCAGAAGGATTTTACACCACAAGTGCAGTGAAAGAACTGCACGGGGAGTTTAAAACCACCGCCTGTGGCCGATGCATCAGTGGAATGGTGAGTGCGAACCTCTGACCTACAACCAGAGGATGCCTAGATGTATTTCTCTCTAGTTGGCAAAATCTACCAGTTATCTGAGCGGGGGTGGGGGTGTGTGACACAAATATTGGTCTTCCAATGTGGAGTCAGGAATATGAAAACCTTCAATGTGTTATTGATGATAAATTAAAATTTATGGCTGGTAATGAAAAATGTTTTCTTTATGAACATGCAGGTAAAGGTACCGAAGATTCACACGACTTTCCGCTATAGGAGGAGACAACTTTCAGATTAGCTCAAAGTTTCCTTTTGTCTTTGAATATGAAAAGTGGCCCTAATATTTGTTTGCTGGATGCAGTGGTTTACACCTATAATCCCAGTAACTCAGGAGGCTGAGGCAAGAGGATCACAAATTTGAGGCCAGTCTCAGTAATTCAGTGAGGCCCTGAGCAACTTAGACTAACTCAAGATAAAAAATTTAAAGGGCTGAGGGTATAGCCCAGTGGTAGAGTGCCCTGGGGTTTAATCCATAATACCAAAAAAAGACATGTTCTGTGATAAATAGTCATAATCCTTCTGTTAATATTTATCAGAACAGAGTGTATCAAGTACCTAGCTGGACTTTGCTAGTCACTGGAGGTACAAAGGTTAAAACAAGTTCTTCCTCAAGGAGTTTATTTATAGTCTAAGATGGGGGTTAGCCAAGAACGACTTGTGGGCCATATTAGACCTACTGCCTGTTTTTGTGTGGTTCAAGCTGAGAAAAAAATTTTATATCTTTATTTCGTGACATGTGAAAATTATATACGTTCAAGTTTTGGTGAACATAGTTTTATTGGCACATAACCATGTTGTTTTGTTTGCTTCTGACTTTTGGCTGGTTTCCTGCTACACAGTGGCAGAGCCAGGTAGCTGTAATGGAGACTGGAGGAGGTCCCTAAAACCTAGACCATTTCCTATCTGACTTTTATAACATTTGCCAGTCTTTGGTCTAGAAGACAAATCTTAAAAAAATAATAATGCAAAGACGAGCTTAAAAAGTGCCACATCACAAAAGGTAACCTGGTGGTGGGTAGGGGGCTGGGAGGGAAGAAGCAAGTATTGGGTTTCATTTTTAACACCCTGAATTGCATTTCTTTTTTTGAAGATACATATATTTTGAATGACTTGATAATGGTGTGCTCATGTGAAAATATCTCACAGGCAGTTGGCTGTTTGTGGCATTTGAAAAAATGGTCAGGTGTAAAAACATTTTGGGAATCAAGAGAAGCACTAATGCTAAGGAAGAAATGCCAGGCTTGGTGTCAAGCCTCCCCTAAGGGTCATAAGCTCCCTGGTAGGGGGAGCTTTGACCTAGGGTGCCACTGTCACGGGTCTGGCTTAAAGCCTGGGAGAGCCCAGTTTGTAAGAGTCCTCCTGCAGGAGGCATGCCAGTTGAGGTGGAATTCTCTGTGATCTAGTAGCCTGGGTATGAGGGATGTGTAAGTTTCGGTGCAGATTCAGGGAGGGCTTTGCACCAACACAAAGCAGAGGAAATTGCCACACAGGAGAGAGATGGGGGAAGAGGAACCAGCATGATCAGGACTGGGAGGCCCAGGAAAGAGGCGGGGCTCCAGGGAGACAGTCCTGTGACCAGGCTGGAAAGGAAGGATCTGTTGGAGGAGGAGGGAAATAATACTGCTTGGAAGGGACAGGGATCAGAGAAGGAAAGGCCTTGAATAAAATTCAAATCTAGGAATGAAATTGACAAAGACATAGGGGAGTAAGGATCATGTATAGATCCCTGATCTCCCTGTGGAGGACAGATTTGAGGGGGGAAGGTAAGCAAGAAGCCAGAGCCACTGTGGAGTTGTGAACTTGGCTCAGGAAGCAGGGTGGCGAACAGGGGCAGATGCAGACAGGGGTGATAGGCTCTGGGCTTAGGCAGGGGGAGTGAGGAGGAGAAGAGGTAATGAGTGCCCAACCTCTGGCTGTGTATGTCATTAGAGTATGGGGAAGGTGGATTCAACATAACACATTGGGACTTGATATGACCATGAAGAAATAGGTGGAGTTAGCTAGTATGTGTGTATAAGATTGGGGTGGGATTTCTGAGAATGCTCCAGGCCAGGGTGACGAAGAGTTGGTCATTTCAGAGTGATGGCCATGAGTAAGTTGACATTGAGGAGGCTCGTGAAGGGGGACAGTGCTGGGGCACAATGCTGTCTACTGGCAAGGCCATGGAGAAGGAGCCTTAGCAGGGAACTAAGGAAGAACAGCCAGGGAGGTAATATCTTGAGTTCAAGGAGGAAGGGTATGGCCAAGGCGATGCCCCCAAAGGGTCGGCATGTCATTCTTCCCTTACATGTCCCCCTTAGATTGGAACCAACATCCCAAAGGTTGTGGCAGGTGGCACTTGGACTGGGTTCTCCAGGATCTCTGGAAATGCCTAGGCAGCCCACCACATTGCTTCAATCTACACACAGGTCCCTTTGCCTCTGCCAGACTGCTGGTTCTGCCCAGGCTTCAAACTCATGCAGGCTGCCTCCTGCCATTTTGAGCTACTTTGCCTTAGTCTGCTGCTCTCTCCTGTATCACTGCCCTCCAACAGGGACTGAGCTAAGACCTTAATATCCCCTAGCACAAATAAGATAGGGCTGTGAACATCAGACTTACTGTTGGAGACCAAAGATGCAGTCCCTCCCAGTCCTGCCTGTCCCTGTTGTTCCCTCACATAGCAGTAAATTTGAGCAGGTCAGGGCCTAACACCATAATCTGTGTTCCACCCCAGACCTGCCCCTTCTATGAGAAACGGCCCCCACAGGGAGCAGAGCATACAACCTAAGCTGCCTGGGGCTGCATGCCAACCTGTAATTTTGTCCTGAGTGACACCATTTGTGAGACCTCAGAACAGCTCTGCTGGGCCTCTTTAGGATCTGTTTGCCTAATCTCCTGTGTGAAAATGCTTGAACAAGAATTAAAGCACTTGCAAGGACAAGTCAGGCTCCACAGGGAGTGTCATTCAGAAGTATTTCTGAAAACCATGTTCCTACAGGTTTGGATGAACCACTCACCCGCTGACTATTTAGTCCTTTGTTGATTTGAATGTCCCTACTCCCAAATAGGATTCTTGTAGTCCTTTGGTTTGGTTTTTCTTTCTTTCTTTTTTTTTTTTTTTTTTTTGGTACCGGGGATTGAACCCAGTGGTGCTTAATCAGAACCACATCACTGAGCCACATCTCCAGCCCTTTTTATTTTTTTTTGAGACAGGGTCTCGCTAAGTTGCTTTGGGGCCTCATTAAGATACTGAGGCTGGCTTTGAACTTGTGATCCTCCTGCTTCAGCCTCCTGAGTCACTGGCATTATAGGCGTGGCCCTGGTACACTTTGGCTTTTTAGGTTAGTTTCACAGAACAGAGGACAGGGCTTGTAATAGGCACTGGAGCAACATACTGAGGTCAGAAAGTTGTGTGAGGTGGGGGAGACAAATAAGTTCTGCCCCTGTTCAGGAAGGCCTTGCTCCCCTCAGTTCTCTGTGGGAGGCTATCCCCAGAGCTCACTGAGGAAGCAGCTCTGAATGTTGGAGGCTGCTGTGACAGGAACAGCTCCCAGCAGGGCACTGACCTTCTCTCTGGAGCCCTGACCTCCTCCGGAAAGGAAGATTCACCAAGGCCAAGAATCACCAGTCCCCTTTGAGTCCTTGTGGTGTTATTAGAATGATTGTAAAGTTTTCTTTTGAAGGGGAAAGAAAAAGAAACCCTAGTATGGAGCAGCCAGATCCCAGGCACTGGGGAGGAAGGAAGGCGAAACTGCTGAAATTGGCTTCATTGAATATTTTTAGAAATGCAAATGTTTCTGGAAATATAAACGTCCTTAAAAAAAGGGCCTTGTTTCTGCAAGGCCTTGTTTGAGCCTGAAACCCACCCCCCCCCCAACAGACCAGCCTCCCAGGTATTCCTGCTGTATAAAAAGTTAGGTAGAATCCTCAGGTCTCACTCACCATGCGCTTAAAAAATAACAGTCGAGGTAGAACTCAAATCTGCCCACATGCTCTGCAGGTACACATTCTGCAAACAGAAACCTTAAGGTGTTTGAGGCAGCCTTTCAAAGCTGACTGAAAATTGGTAGTAAAGGCAGGTTATGAAAGTCGAGCACCGCAATTGCCTTCTTCCTGGAATTGCCCATAGTGACTTGTGGGTGAGGACCATGGAGCTTTTTTCCCAAAACCAATTGCTTTGTTTGCAAAGCTGTGTGAATCTAGGAAAGAAAACAGGAGGAAAATGAGCATCTTATCAGATTTAGAAAGAGTACTGTGTGGGAGGCCTTGTCACTAATTAGCTTTGTGACCTTGAATGAGAAGGTCACCTTTTAGGTTTAAGACAGAGACCTGAAAAAGCCCCCGAAGTTGCTTTGGGGATTACCATTCAAATCCTCTATGTGGGGGCTTGGTCAGCTCTGGCTTCCCCTGCTCCCCTTTCCTCCCTTGGCTGTTCTAGCTGCCATGGCTGGGTGGGGTCCCTGGAATGCATTCTGCATCCACAGCTTTGGTACTGGGCCCAGAAAGGCACTCCTTCTTCTGGGAGATGCACCTGCTGTTGCAAAGGATGATTTTTTTCTCCTTCCTCTCGTTTTCGGCCTAGTTCGTTTTTCTTACCTACGTGCTTGGAGTGGCCTGGCTGGGTGTGTTTGGTTTCTCGGCAGTGCCTGTGTTTATGTTCTATAACATATGGTCAACTTGCGAAGTCATCAAGTCACCACAGACCAATGGGACTGCGGGTGTGGAGCAGATCTGTGTGGATGTCCGGCAATATGGTATTTCCTTTTAATCCTCTCCCACTTCATTTTTTGTCATCTTGTTGCATATATCTGGACCTTAATTGTTACAGAGGCATCCCCTTTACCCATGACCTGTTTCACACATTCTTCTATTAAATAGTTTATACTCATTCCCTTCATATGCTGTTTTCTGGATGAAAGCGTTGCTGAGGTTTTTTAACTTGCTGAAGGGTGTCATTCAGGAGTTTTATATTTTCAAGTTTTTAGTAAAAGATGTTTTTAATGCAACAGTACTTTATAATGCAATTCAATCAGACTTCTGGGTATCTACTATAAAATATTTTTCAGTTTTATCACTGACTAATCTAAAATGATGCATATTATACAATCTAATTAATTGGTATATCCAACTCTTATAGTCTTTTTTAAAATGACTAATTGTTTAAACTTCATCTATACCAAAACACAACGTAAATCCAGATGTATTTTAAAGTTATTGGGGTGTGTTCCGTGAAAGCTGCCTTCAGTTCTTAGAAACTGGTTCTAATGGTTTTACTAATGAACAGGGTCCTCAAAATAGGGAACGAAGGTTGGTTCCTTGTGACAAGCCACAGAAGGGGCCCTGGGTTCCTTTTGTCAATTAATTTGGGACTTGACTTTCTGCTTCATAAGAGAAGGCAGCATCTCAAGGAAGAAGTCTAATTACTGCTTCCAGCCAGGATGCTAGGAAATCTGTTCTTGGCAGAAATAGGAAAAGAGATCCTCATTACAACTGAAGAAATAACTATCCTTCTAGAACTTTTCTGGAAAGAAATGAATATTTCATTTTTGCTTGTTTTCCTCATGTGGCCACACCTCATCTTAACAATATAATATGAAACTAACCTAAAGCTACCCATCAGACTAGTCACTTCTCACAAAGTTCCACGCTCAACAACACCGTTCTTTATAATGGGTTTAAAAGCAGATCCTAAAGTTGGCTTTTAAAGTATTTGTAAAGGAATATATAAATGTGCATCATTTCCCTCTTCCTTAAAAATAACTTTTCACCACAAATTTTTGGTAGTCAGTAATTATCTTTTTAAGTCCTCTGTATCTGCCCAGCCAGTTATCCTTGCAATGACTGGCTTCACTGACAATTTCCCATTCTTCTAAGGCATGAAGATTTACTGTTGGCCATCACAGGGATGGAAGGAATAAGAACTTTGTGTGTTTTTTAAATACCCCTTCCTTACCTCCTGGGAGAAGTGTAAATTGAATTGTGCTTAATTTTTAAGCACACACTTAAATGCATTAAAAAGGGAAAAGAGCAGCAGCCCAAGGGACACCTGTCACTGTAGAAGGGACTCAGGATTACAAGAGAGATATCACAGAACCAGACTGTGCTTGTCCCATTCTCTGGGATAAGGGGCACTAATGTTTTTTCTTTTAAAGTTTTCAATTTGACTTTCAATTCAAAAATATTCCCAACATATATATATATACATTGTTTTTTTTCCTGGTGCCGGGGACTGAATCTAGGCTGGATTTGGATATGTAGCTCTACCACTGAGCTATATCCCCAGCCCCAGGCATTCAAAATACACATCCAAAACTTTTTATTGGATTCCAATAAATTAGTTTGTGAAACTGTCAAAGTTTCCAAGTTTATACTCTCAATTTTGGCACTTCTCTCAGGTGGACCACTAGCCAAGAGCTTGAACAGTCAGGCCACAGCCCAACTGTTCAATTTATCTGACCTTAACATGATGTGATGCTTTCTGAGGGCTCACCCTGCAGATACAGTTAATAAATTCACTATAGGGAAAACCTAGTTTTGAAACAGTCCTTACAAATATCAACTCAAAATTGAACAAAGCACAATTTGTAGGGGAAAAACACCAAGCTGTTTAAATCTCTCACAGATCAGTTGACTTTGCTCTAGCCCTATTGTCCAAATAGGGCTTATTCTGTTCCAAAATGCCTATTCTACCCACAGCAGACACCTCAGCTATTGCTTAGGAACAAGCTACAATTATGTTACAATTGGCAGCCAAAGTGATGGGGTCTGTTTAGAACATGAGGTTGGCTGGGGATGTAGCTACATGGTAGAGTGTGAGTGTTAGCACATGTGAGGGCCTGAGTTCCATCCCAAGCACCAAAAAAATCCAAAACAAAACAATAGAAACCCACCCAAGGCACTAACTGGCACTAATTTTCTTTTGGGATTCACTTTGCAGGTATCATTCCTTGGAATGCTTTCCCGGGAAAAATATGTGGCTCTGCCCTAGAGAACATCTGCAACACAAATGAGGTAAATCTGCCACAGTTTAGGGGGCTCATAGGTGATGGCCTCATAGATTAGAGATAAAGGGTTCTCCCAATTGCAAAGGGCAGGAGAGATGGCCAAAATGCTATTGTGGACAGCTCTTTTATGCACTCTTCAGTGAATTCTATGTTACCATCACTATTCAGTTTTGACCTACAAAAATGGTCATTTTATGTGGTCCAGCCCATTCCGTGAGGGTCCTTAGGAATTGGTGAACATTTTCTTCCGTCAGTAATTTAGGAGTGACCCCAAATCTACAAATCTGAGAATTGATCGTTCTCTTTCTGGAAAGTTTTTTAAAGAAGAATACTTGTCACAGAAAAATGCCAGTTAATTTTCATAGAAAAGCTTCTCCTGAATTTGTGCATATGTACCAAGGTTTTAGTAAGAGTTCACCATTAATCATTTGTATTTCCTGAACAATTTGCTGTTATTTCCCTACTTCACACTCATCCTTAACTGGCAATATATCATAGGACTTTGGTTTAAATTATCTTCACCATAGAATAGTCTTTAGTCCTGGGCTTGTACCTATTTATAAAGCAAAATTCTTTGATTCACTGGTGGAAGCTTGCATAGTTAAGAAAACACCAATGTCATGTGTGTTTTTGGAAAGCAGTGAGTTAGGGGAATAGTCAGCTCCTACCCTACCTGACTTAACATGGACTAGCTCAAAGCAGAGTCTCCTAACCTTGGCTGCACATTGCAGTCACCAGGGAGCATTAAAATATACTGATGGCTGAGGCCCAGTCCCTGGGTGTTCACATTCAATTGGTGTGGGGTGCAGTCTGGACATCAGAAAGTTTTTAAAGCTTCCCAGGTGATTTCAACGTGCAGCCAGAGCTCAAACAGAACACAGGCTTGCTTCCAGCCTTTTAGAGAATAGTTACCAAGGAGAAGAATGAGGCAGCACCCCAGAATGGGTGTAGATAATGTGTTGGGAGAAATCCTAGTTCTTGCTGGCAGCAGCAAACATCTGAAGTGTGTAAGGAAAACCTTCGCACATTCAGGTCTGACAGGAAAACCTGCAGTGAGGAGCATTCTGCTCTGGTCACCTAGGAAAGTATGCAACTCCCCCAAATTGACCCAGTGTTACCAAGGGAACCCGTATAGGGGCCTGGTGGTCTGATGCCCCGTGGCGCATTATGATTGGGCAAGAAACCTATAACATGTATAGCTGTTCCCACAATAAATGAGTTTGCAGGCTGCTCGCCACAAGTCTGCTTCCACTCATCTCCCAGAGTCTGGGTCTTGACTCCGCACCCTTACCCCACATATGAGCTAGCCTGGCACAAGAGAAAATACAACAATGCAGTCCACAGAAAATGCTTATGCCCATGCCTGTTCTTTTCTAGTTCTACATGTCCTATCACCTGTTCATTGTGGCCTGTGCTGGAGCTGGCGCCACCGTCATTGCCCTGGTGAGTAAGTGCTTCAGGACCACCCTAGTCTAGCTCCCCTCCCCGCCCCCTGCCTCTAAATGACAGATTTCCCTTCCAGCTTTGCCAGCCTACTGAAGCAAAGGATCCTGGTACTCAGCCTTGGGTAACTGTTCCTTGTATAAACTTACCACATGTCTAGTTTACAGGAAGTAGTAGTGACTGCCCTTGGCATCGATTGTAGGTGATGTCATTTGGACTCTGGAAAGAAGAGAGGGTACCAGTATTGGTTGATTAGATCTAGCAGACTTCATTTAGTACTTGGTTTCATGACTTCATTCATGGACAGTTGTTCAAGTGAGGCACTTTTCTTTGCAAAGAAATCTTCACTTGCAAATGGAAATGTGTATATATATATATATATATATATATATATACAGATGTATACATATATAATTGGTCTCATTATGTGTGGTAGTTGTGTTCTATAAAGTCATTTCAAAGACTGAAATATTGACTACTAAACCATTGCCCCTAAGGGGGAATGTAGGGTAGGGTTCCTACAAGCCTCTGGTCACATCTTCACTAACTTGTTAGTACACGACTTTGTTTTATGTGTGTTTTGGTGTAAAGTCACCTTATTTAATATTTATTGTTGATTTGTGACTGTTGAATTCATGGCCAACAGCACTATCACTCATACCTGAATGAAGTCCAACACAAAGATTGTCTCCAAGGCACAGCGTAGTTTTGTGAGCCATCTTAAATGGCAGCACTCACTAGACCTTCACAAGGACACTTGCTTATAGTTTGAGAGCTGAAACAAGGTGGCAGAGTGTCACCTTGTTCAACCTCAGCTCAAATCTTACTCTGTGCTTGTCCACTGACTAAGGAAGTGCCTCAAGTATTTATTTGGTCACACCTAAATTTTAGCCAGTAGGCAAACTTTATTTTTAGGAATCTGCACATCCAAATCAACTGTATAAAACACATAGGTTTGTGCATGTAATTTTTGGATGCTACCTGGTTTGTGATGTGAAGAGAACCCATTAAGATTGGTAGAGCAAGGGTAGATCTCAGTTGCTTGGAAGTGACTCATTCCCAGTTATTCTAACCATTAAGTCATTCATTCCCATGATATACTACAAAAAGGCCAACTACGAATTCATGTTGGTGACTTGTTCTCTTGGCTGAGCCACAGGCAGGAAGAGAACTGATTGCTGCTGAGCAGGCAGTTTTGGAAAGATGAGGGGAAATAAGACATTGAACTTCATCTTTCTCATGCTGCTGACCCAGCTCTTCATCTTATTATTCTTGAAACACATCCAAGGCTTTTTAATAAACTTATTGAGGGTAGAGCCAAGGACTTAACATTGTGTATGTGTGATGAGAAAAAATATGTGTGCTAGATGTGGAAACCGTCTGTTGTGATTGGAAGTGGGGGAAAAAGAAACGCCATAGACTATGAGCTGGCATCCATCCCTGCCCAAGTTTAGAAGTGTTGCAACATCGGCCCTCACTGCCTGTATCTTACTGTCCTGTTTTGTTCTCTTCCACCAGCTGATCTACATGATGGCTACCACATATAACTATGCGGTTTTGAAGTTTAAGAGTCGGGAAGATTGCTGCACTAAGTTCTAAATTGCATAAGGCCAATAAGGAGCTTTAGAGAGCTCCACTGTGTAGCGTGAATATCACTGACACTCCAGACTAAAGCAGAGTCTGTTTCTGCAGTTTTGTTACAGTAATTTGTAAATAGCTTCAGTTAACTCATTCACATGGTAGAATAATATGACTTACTATACATGAATTACAAAATAATGAGATATGGCTATTTCCATATTTTGAAAAGGATTCAGTTATTTACTGACATTGGTGAGCACCTTTCAAAAACTTTCCTGAAAAACGTTGAGCAGTATCTAAGTAAAGTATTAATGCTTTGACATACCTGCATTTTCCGTTACTTTTGCTTGCTTAATAACCACTTTCAGTGATGAAAATGTGAACAAGTGCTGAAGATGAAAAAGAAATGTTTTAATCTGGTTTTGTTTTGTTACTGTAGAAGATATTTTGCAAATACATTTTAAATTTGACTTAAAACAATTTTTTATGGTCACATGGTTCACTCCCAAATAAATGCCCCCACAAATAAAGCAGATTAAAATTTGAAGAAAAAGGATGTCACCCATCTGATTTCTCTGAAAAAGGATTTATATATGTATATATTATTATTATTATTTTTTTTTTTTGCATAACACAATCATTCCTTTAGAGCCTACAAAATTGGTAACCTTAAATGGTTGTCTTTTGGTGAGTAGTAACTGTTTCCTCATAGCTAGTTCTCAAATGGCATGTAAGATTTGAATGGAAAGAGAAATTGGCCTGAATCTGAAGGTCTCAGATACGTTGTGAAGGAAGTAAGAAATATAAGGAAATTGAAATACAGATTTATTTTGCAGGGAAAATGGGAAAGAGGTGTGTGCCACATCAACTGTAAAGAAGGATAATGAGGATTTTTACATTTTGTGAAATGAAATAATGGCAGTTATAAAATGAAAAATGTAGTTTCAGTACTAAAAATTTGTTAATTAAGAAACTGCATGCTTTGCTTATAGTTCTTAATTTTGGTTTTGACATTTAATTTTTCCATGTTAAATATGTAGTTTAATTACTCAAAATAAACATTGTTCACACTTTTAGGTCTTTGGGGGAATTGATTTTTTTTTATCCACAGGTGGAAAAGATCTTTGCATTATACTTAATTAAAATAAACACAACAGGTTTCTGAACTTCTGCGTTAGTCTTTACAGTTGTCCTAAAAATGGTAAAAAGCACTCTCTTGTATTTCATTTTTGCTTTTCCTTAACAATAACTTTGGCCATTTTTCCCCCAAGTTCACTATATTTGTGTACTAACTTTTCTTCAGTCTTTTAATATGAAGCCAACTAGTAGAGCATGCTCTGTGTCTGACAGCTCTGCTAGCAAAATGAGTATTAATACTGAATAACCCTTGCCCCTTTACAGTCGAGTCCGTCTAATCTGACTAGCAGCTCGCTTTGCCTTCTCACATGCTCACTAGCCATCATGCTCACCCTTCTTTTCCAGATCCACTTCCTCATGATACTGTCTTCTAACTGGGCTTACTTAAAGGATGCGAGCAAAATGCAGGCTTACCAGGATATCAAAGCAAAGGAAGAACAGGAACTGCAAGATATCCAGTCTCGGTCAAAAGAACAACTCAATTCTTACACATAAAATGTTTGCCAGAGTGTTTCTGCCGACGATTTTACAGCTCTGACAAATCATCAGCTGCTCTGCAGTACAGATGTGTATTCCACCAAACTAATGTAGACGTACCAACATTTCACTGTCTGTCTCAAGCTACTGGGATGTATCTCTAGGAAAACCTTTCAGTGGGTAAATCTTTTTCTTTAGAACAAATATTGGAGGTTTCATGTCAGCCATTTTAAAAGGCAACACTTTGACAAACTGATTGTTCATCCTTTGGAAATTTATGGCATATGTGTACTTATTGCTAGAGCAGTTCTATCAAGGCAGGTAATGAGACTACATCATACTCCTTGATAGGGACCTGTGACATGCCAGCATCAGGGGATGTGACCATAAATTCACATATGCCATCTGCCCTCAAAAAAGAAAATCTACATGGGAAATAAAATGGAATTGGTGTAAAGTTCCACTTCTGACAGCTGACATTTATTTAACTTGGGCTCAAAGATAATGTGATTCCTATGACTGACTTTAAAAAGCAAATTAGCACCCCTCAATTCCAGGATCCATTAATTGAAAAATCCATTTTTCAATAATACTATAAGAAAAGCTACAACAATTCTTCTGAACCTAACACAGAAGCTGAATTCTGACTTGGTGACAGGATTTCCAGAATCGATTTTATAATAGATTTCATTTAAACAATGATAATGACCCAGTTATCATTCTTCTTGTGAAATAAGCGTCAGCTCTGCCTTAATGATTATTTGCCTGAAATTTCTAAGAATTTATATAACCAGAGGCCCCAAACTCCTTCACAGAATTTTGTTCCATACACATTTTTAAGAAGTGTTACCTTATTAAAATGACCACCATTCTAAACCATTTATAAGTGGTCTGGATGGTGAGTTTACAGTTTCATACCAACTATCTAAAACCTAACTGCAAATTGACCACAGACCTCTAACCTCCTACTTTTATAGACTTGAATACATAAGTAATTTAAATTAGGGTTGGTATTTATTTCATTTTTTTCTTATCTTAGTTTCCTGGAATAATGTTTGATGTTCAGCAAGAAAACTGCTTGAGTAAGCCATTTCAAAAGAAATTTGCCTTCCAAATCATTGTGTTCCAGAACATTAAGTGACTATAGGTACTGGGTATTAGTGATGGTAAACTTTGTGTTGTTCTTTTTGAAATGATCCATATAACTGTTGGGTACATCAGTGCTTTTCAAAGGGGCTGCATACTATAGGGTTAACTATGTATATTCATGTTAAGAGTTAACTTGTGGTTTGGCTGTTTCCTGGATTTTAAAACATACATGTGCAGAAATGTATTCAAATGAAAGGAAGCATACCTTTATCAAGATGCTATTAAAATTGAACATCAACTATAATATTTCATTTGGATTTTTTTTTTTTCGGTTAATGCCTAAAAATGCCTATTCGGATTTTTGTTTTTTAAATTGGAAGAAGCTCTCTTCTGTGTAGAACAGTTCCAAAGTAGCTTAGTGTTTTGTTTTCCTGTTGCATGACAGACTTAAATATTTTTTCCAGCAGTGGAGGTGCTGTTAGAGTCCAGTGTTTTAGAAGAGGCAGTGTCTAAAGCCTAATTTTACTTTTCTAATTCTGGTAGCTATTACCAGGAATTTTTGAAAGTTTTGTTGAAGTAGTCTAATATTTTTTATGTAAAGAGCATTAAATTTTGCTATGTATAAATTTTTGTAACCTAACAGTGAATCAATATTTTCTATCAGTGCCAAGGGCTTCCTGTAGTTCTATTCAAGTGTTACAATAAATATTTGTAGATAATAGTCAATACTTGTGTATGCTTATTTTAAAGATCTATTTAGGTGGAAATAGTTGTGGATGTACTAAGAGTAATGAAATAAAATTATGGCTTCATTTGCTTGCCTTTTTACCATACATAAATCCTATCTTTCTCTGTCCTCGGTATGGTGTCATTTTTAAATATGCATCATCAAGATTTCATATTTGCATAGAAATCTAGAAGGGCTGTTTTATTTCTGACAAAACTCTTCAGTGAGAGCAATTTAAAAAAATACTGGAACCCACTGGGCTATATTTTGCATAAAATGCCACTAGCACTTTATAATAGAGTTCTATGAAAAGTATAGAATTTTTCTGACTAGCTTCTCCAACAAAATAAAAGCCATCTATTGATAAGACTCACACAAGGTTTACTCTTGGGCAAAGTAGAAATAATGGGGAACCTTAATAAGGGTCCATGTACCATTGGCTAATTTCAAACCCAAAGTAAAAAAGTCTAATGAAAGATTATTTTATTTGGAAATGTAACAATCAAGTTCTAACAGTTACTCTTTGAAGCAGCAGAGCTAAATTTGTTATTTAGGATTTCATTTTATAATTTTTTTAAAACTATTCTGTCAGCATGCTTTTGCATTTGGATATTCTACATCTGACCTTTCTCAGTGAGGACCAGCCTTTGTCATTATTGACACACTGACATTTCTAAATGAGGTGCTGACTCTGGATCATCGCCCTTCATTCACGCCTGGCTCATACCCGGCAGGAGAACAAGTGGGAGCCCAATTAGCCTGCTATTTGTCATCGTACATAGTACCTTCTGTTTAAACAGCATTTTGTACAATTAACATAAGTCACATGAGTCTCCTAAATAAATAATGGTCTGATAAGATCACAAGCAGTCTCTTTAATTATTGAAAGTAATCAATATAGAATGATTGTAGAAACCTCTGGGGGGACAGATTTTTTTCCAGTTATATCTTGTAGAACTTGACTTTTAAGAGATGAAAAGTCAAAAGTTACTGGGGAGAACCTACTCGTTTAAAAATCGACAAGTTCATTCATTAAAAATGAAGACTACCCAGCAGCTCAGGAGGCTGAGGCAGGAGGATCATGAATTCAAAGCCAGCTTCAGCAACTTAGCGAGGCCCTAAGTAGCTTAGTGAGACCCTGTCTCTAAATAAAATACAAAATAGGGCTGGAGATGTGGCTCAATGGTCGAGTGCCCCTGAATTCAATCCTCAGTACCAAACCACACACACACACACACACACACACACACAACAGCTGGGCATGGTGGTACACATCTGTCAATCCCAGCAACTTGGGAGATTGAGGCAGGAGGATTGCAAGTTCGAGACCAGCCTCAGCAACTTAGCAAGACCCTAAAAACGGACTGGGGATATAGCTCAGTGCCCCTTGGTTCAATTCCTAGTCCCCCTCTCCCTAACAAAAAATAGACCAGATTCCACAATAAAGATGTTATCTCAGTCTTCTACTACTGTAACGAAATCTCTTAGACTGGGTAATTTATAAAGAACAAATTTACTTCTTACAGTTTTGGAGGTTGGGCAGTCCAAGATCAAGGGGCTGGCAGGTATGAGGTCTGGTCTCAGATTCCAAGATAAGTACTTTATTGCTGCACCCTCCAATGGGGAATGAACACTGTGTCTTCAAACCATGGAAGGGCGAAAGGGCCTACCTATCCTTCCAGCTCTTTCACATTGGGGTTAAGTTCCAACATGTGAATTTTGGAGGGACATAAACATTCAAACCATAATAGATGGATTATTTCTAGAACCTAGAATGGAAAAAATTTGTATATCAGAGGGAAAATCTGAGCATGTTGGGGAAGATGGCCTCCTGTTCTATAAGTGGTAGCCTAACTCTGGAGAGGGAGGCACATAACTTAAACTTCCAAAATGCAGGCCTGTAGTTCAACCACAGTAAGGTAAGTATAACCCAAGACAAAAATGGGGAGGGAAAGTTCATTTTAGTGTCTTGAATGAGGAAGTCAATGGCTGGAGAAGTTTCACTTGACTAGGTATTCTTAGATCATACACTATAGTGTCAAAAAAAAAAATGATGTAAAACAAACTCCACTGGATTAATACAGTTTTTATTGAGAATTTTGTTTGGTTACAGAGAAACATTTAGAAAGGATGATGTGTTACATAACTTCACTGTTGTATGTGAGAAGTCTGGGCCGCTAACATGATTACCAAATGTCATCTGGTTCGTCATGAGAAAAGCCTGTGGAACTAGATTAGGGAAAGAACAAAGATTAGATATTTTTATGATTCGTGTCAGGTTTGAGATCTTCCTAATGTTCTCATCTTTCCCTGAGGAAGGTTTTTGCCCTCAGAGTTTGTGTCAGGATCAACTTCACAAGTTAAAAATCACAATCTTATTTTTTTAAGTAATTTTGACTGATTCAATTTCTTTTCTTTCTTTCTTTTTTTTCTTTGGTTCTAGTAATTGAACCTAGGGGTGCAAAACTGAGCCACATTCCCAACACTTTTAGAGACAGGGTCTTGCTAAGTTGCTGAGGCTGGCCTCAAACTTGTGATCCTTCTGCCTCAGCCTCCCCAGTTGGTGGGATTACAGGCATATGCCACTGTGCCCAGCTCAATTTTTTCTTTTCTTTTCTTTCTTTTTTTTTTTTTTTGCTAGGCAAGCACTCTACCAACTGAGTTATATCCCCAGCCTGTTTTCTTAAAGGCAACTTCAAGTATCTGACCATTTTCACTGGGCTGACAAAATGAGCACCAGGTTTGCCTAAATGTTTAGGAAAACCATACCTTTCATCCTTGTCACTGGATGGCAGTGTGTCCACTACTGAGCATTCTTTGGTTATTTTTTTTGAGCTCTGATACAAAGAAGAATTTTGAAATTAGATACAAATTAACCTTATTAAACACTTTGAAGTATTTTTGTAATGTTGAGTATCAGAGAGTTGACTTTTAAATAGGAAATTTAGCAAGCACATGGAAAATAAACTGGTATGCATTTTTAACACCTATAATTCAGTTTTATAAAATACCAATGTCTCATAATTAATGCATACATTATTCAATGACAAATTGTTCTTTCTTCTTAATGAGACATCTCACCCTATACAAACTTTGACAAAGCAAATCTCTTCAATGTTTTACCTAAATGCAAACTATGAAATTTTGTCAAAAGAACATAATATATCAAAGACTTGAGGGCCCATTTGAACTGTGGATTTTCTATGCTTTAACTATTTTTGTCTTCAGTAAAGAAGACAGACCCCTGTCCCTAGGTGTTAAATCACAGAAGCCCTTGGTGCCCATCCCCCAACCCCTCTGCCACCCAGATTCCCATCCACAGCATAGGCACCTTATCTGCAGATAACTCTTGGTCTTTCCCCTGCCGGATGATTTTCATGTATTTCTCTAAAGGATTTTCTCCCTCAGCGGATTTGTCTTTCGCATCTTGGACACTCATTTCTAAATCTTTTTTCATTTCAATCTTCAGTGATTCTTCGATCATCTTCTATAATATAGATGGGGGTCCAAAGAGAAAATATAGATACGTTTTAAAAGTTCTTCAGTGTTTAAAAACCACAGTAATATAATCCTGATCCTGTAAAGTACAACTGCATGCCAGAGCACCGTACGTATAAATATATACATAAATAGAATTATACCTGTAAAATATATATATTTAAATTGAAGTCACTGCTACCATCAAAGGGAGATGAACACAGCCCAGTGAAGGAAGGTTATTAATTTGCCTAAAGTGTTCTGTACTTTTAGAGCCCAATTAACCAGGAGTCCAAGGAATGTTCATATGGAAGATTAATTTAAGTAAGACTTGGCAAGCATGCTAAGTGGCCAGAGTAATCCATCTGCCTAGGACCAAAATCAGGCCACACAAGGCAAGAAGAAAACTATGGGAAGAAGGAAGGCAGTGTGTGTGCCTGGAAGCAGTTGGGGCCTGGCACCCATTACCCCTGTTTCTTCTAGTCCCAGTTAGCCGACATAGGAAGCCTGTTCTTTAAATCCCATTTATGAAGGGAAGCTCCACAGAAAAACATAGTCCATAGAGTTTAAAGATCAGATGAGCATGCATGCAAAAATGCTTTCAAAAGCTATCCTTCACCATCACACTCAGAAAATGTGTGCTCTCTGCAGCCTTTCTCATGCTGTATGACAAGGAGAGGAGGGGGAGGCCTCTTCAGTTACTTCCCACTTCCAATTTCTGGACACTACTGGCTCACCTCCAAGCTCCATGTAACTTCTAAAGGCATCCAATAGAGAAACTACTACAGAGACCTAAGCCCTACATATTACCCTTTCCTGATCCAGTTTTTCCAGTTCTCTTCGTTCCCTTTCTAGAGCTTCTTGTAGGTCACTCTGCCTTCGTTCTTCTCTCTGTCTTCGTTCTTTCACTTGCTGCTCCCACAATTTTTCTTCTTCCTTTTGTTCTCCAAGTTCTTTCTGATCAGCACCTAATAGAACATATTAGTACGTAGCTTCCAGCATCAGATTTTCTAAAGATTGCAGGACTGTTTTGCTGGAAGACTTTGCTTGACTACTGTGAACTATTGACCTGCTTCAAGCTGCTGCAGTTCCATTTTCATGGTTTTCAAGCACCTGAACATTCTTAGCACCTTACCTCATCTTTCACGTTCCAGAGATGAATATGACTCACCCTCCCCATGAAGGACTCCAACTGTCCTCCCTCTGTGCCATGTTTCCTCATCCTTCACTCATCTCCCTCCTTCTGCCCTTCCCCGGGCAATCTTGCCTTTCTGCCTCTGCATTTGATCTGGATCCCACCCCTATCTTCACGCCCCAGACTGAAGCACTAGTCCTTAATTATTATGCAGTAGTTTCTTAACTCTTTCTTCCTCCCATAAACATACTCAAGTCTCTACTACCCCAAACAGGACAGAACAAACCCCAAGTCTCCCTCCCCTGGCTGTTCTAGCCATGTCGCATTGTTCAGTCGCATTGTTCAGTCCCTGCTTCTTCTACACTGATGGTGGCCCTTCCTGGGGTTTTAGTGATCACCTCAGCACTGATCATTCCCTGTGTTTTTTCTCTAGTCCCAATCTCTCCTCAGCCTTACATGCATGTTTCCAATGGATTCCCTGCCACCAGCATGTGGAAATCCTACAGCACGGGCTTCAGTTGGGAGTACTGGTAGCCCTTTAATTGTGCCCTTTCTAGGCCACGAGCAGTCCCATGTGCCTGTATTCCCAGCTACTTGGGTGGCCAGGGCAGGAAGACTGCAAGAGTCCATGACTTTGAAGACCCTGTCTCATAAAAACAAACAAGCAAGCAAACATGCTCTTTCTACTGTCTCTCCACTGGGCCACCAAGGCTGACAGGTTCAAATTCCTCATCCTGGTGCTGCAGAGAGGGTCCTTCCTTGTCACCATTTCCCTGGAATACTGAATAGTGTGGTCAACACTCCCTGCTGTGATTTTCAGCACTAGTCATTTCCTGTAGGGAAGCCCTGGATATGCTTGGAATGTCTCTGTTCTGGCAAATTCCAACCCCTGGCAGTCTAGGATCCGACAACCTTCCTTTTTCTTCCCAGGCCCACTTCCCACCTACCTTCCCACTGCCTCTGCACATGTGCAGAAAAGCATGTGTACCCACCCATTCACTGGACCAGGACTGCAGCTGTGTCCTCCTCTGTGCCTTTGCCCCCATGGTCTCCTTAACACGAAGCACACCCTTCCCTCTTACCCCCGCCTCTCCCACAAAACCACAATGCTGTTTGAGATCCAACTTAAATGCCACCTCCTCTGTGAGGGGACAAGTAAGTACTTCAGCACCTTTCTTGCACATTATTTTATGCCTGCTTTGTCAAAAACCATGTGTACTTGTATCTCCTACCACTAATGTTCCCTCTGGGCAAGGCAATGCTTTAATTACTAGTCTATCCCCTCTCTCCAGCTCCTGGCCTAAGCCCCTACATGTCGAAGCTTTAATTAAATCTCGATCCGACAGATGACTATGCTGGTCTTTCTCTTCCACCTCTGGCCCATAACCTACATATTTTCACCCAAGCTATGCCAACAAGCAGAAAAATCCAGGTTCACCACAGGACTTCAAAGCTTTTTGCTGTGCCTTGTCCTGAAGTCGTCAGCAGGAATTGAGTTAGTTTTACTAATGGCAGAAAGGCAACACGGGCTTCTTTCTCTCAATCCTTGCCATGAAATTAAAATATGAGAGGAGGCCACTAATCATTTCCATAGACAGAATTACAGTGTCCTCCTTGTTGGTTAAAGAAAGGTCACTACCTTCCCTATACACAGTTGTAATCTTGAAATAGGAATGCTATCTGGGGCCAATTAAAAAAGAAGAAAAAAGGGTTGTTCTCTGCTCTGGGGTATACGTTGTAGCTGCACAGTAGCATACAGAAGCCTCTTTGAATGCAAAAGCCAGGACAAGAAGCACGTCCACTGGGCACCTCAAAGGTACCAAGTTTCAGGTTCCTCATTTCCCTCATCTCAGACTGAAGACGTAAAATGATGAATATAAGAGAATTTCTCAATGACCCAAACAACCATGCTGCTTACTAATTACTTCAAAAACTATTATGAGCGCCACTGTATCTCAAGGCACAATAGTACTCACTGAGTTCCCTTCTATGATGTTATTTTGATTCTCTCCCTCACTCAGGTCTGTGTACACTGTGGACACTGTCCCATCAGTTGGTGCAATTCCTCCTGAGGGCCTTGGTGATGGCTTGCTGACTGCCTGGGTCCTCCAACCCCCAGAAACTTATGAAGGCAGGGGCTCTGTTTGGCTCACTGCTATATGTCCAATCTCTAGATGCCACAGAGAGAAGGCTCTTGATCAATTCTGGTTGAGTGAGTGCCTTCCAAAGCAAATTTACTCTGGATTCAGCAAAATCAACTCTCTTGAAGTCTTGCTTCTTTCAGTACTTCCTCATATTCTAAAGCACTGTGACTTAAATTGAGAAACTGCTAACCAGATGCTTTGAATATGTTTGGGAGGGACTAAGAGGTTGCTTTACTTGAGAAACTTTTTTTTCAGGTATGAGGCTTAAGTACTTTGGTCCAAGGACAAAAGGACCAGGCTGTACTGCTCCTGGATCCCTCCACCAGAGGGGCAGGTAGGTAAGCTGGAGAGGCATGGGCAGACAGAAGTCTAATGGCCAGTTTTCCTCTAGCACCAATCACCTTAGAGTTATCAGTTTTCCCCAAGATACAGTTTTTTGGTCCTAGTATCATAAGACATATAGGAAGCAAACAGAAAAATAATAGTAAAATATTACAATCACATAAAGATACAGAATGGGAGTTGACCATTATTTCTTTCAGTCATTCAACATCATTTCCCAAGATGCTAAGGCTCCTATGGAATGATTTTTGTGGAAGTGTCTTAGGGAAAAGTATAACTGTTCTGTCAGACTCAGAAAAGGTATATAAATACATTTTAAAAAAGTAACTTGGGGCTGGGGCTGTGGCTCAGTGGTAGAGCACTTGCCTAGCACATGTGAGGCACTGGGTTCGATCCTCAGCACCACATAAAAAGAAATAAAGGCATTAAAAAAAAAAAAAAAGCAACTCTCCTGAGAAGACTAAACAAGAAGGCGTCACTTCAGAGTTTTTCCTAAGCACTGTCTTCACATGTTCATATGGGCAGATACTTCAGAAACGTCATTAACAGTAACACCCCAACTCCGAGACTGAGTAAGTTATGCTCATAAAATCCTTCAGTGATATAGAAAATAATTTATACAGCACAGAGGTTGGCAGTCAGTATATGGTTGTGCTAACTGCTAGTTTAAAACACGAAAAACTTACATGAGTTGTGATGTGGGATGGGTCTGGTAAGCAGAGTAGCTGCAGCAGCATCCACGTGAGGCATATCACCAGCAGGGTGTAATCCATCTGCTTCAAACTGCCTTGACCTGCTCCCTGCATCTATGGGAGGTACAAGCAATTGTGCCATGAGTCCTTAAATAATAAGAAGGGAGGGCAGGGTAGTGGGTGGGGGATCAAACCATGGAACACATGAACTATAGCTAAAGTGACCAGGCAAGCCCTGCCTACCGGGGATTGAACTCAGGGACACTCAACCACTGAGTCACATTCCCTGCCTTTTTTTTGTATTTTATTCATTGAGTTGTGTAGCACCTTGCTGTTGCTGAGGCTGGTTTTGAACTCGTGGTCCTACTGTCTCAGCCTCCCACATTTTTTTTTTTTCTTTTTTGGTACTAGGAATTGAACCCAGGGTGCTTAACCGTGAGCCGCATTCCCAGCCCTTTGTAATTTTGAGGCAGGGTTTCGCTAAGTTACTGAGGCTGGCTTTGAACTTGTGATACTCTTGCCTCAGCCTCCCGAGTTGCTGCGAGTACAGGCATGCACCACCACATGCCTGGCCAGGATTCTAACAAGTTCTTAGCCACTTGCCAATATATTTGGTTCTCGAAGTAGTATTTGTTTTTATTTTGCAGAGTTAGTGATTGGGCCCAAAGGGTTCTTACACTTTAAAGAATTAAATTTGTTTCCCAAATTGGATTCATTACCTAGCAGGAAAATCAATCCAGTAACATAGAAGAGTTCACTTGGCTTGAGGATAAATCATTTCAATTCAATTTAAATATCGATGATTTAACAAAGTCCTTTAAACATGTCAGGTAAAAGTTTTCACAAAATTCACTAAGCCATCTCATTTAATGGTTCAAAATATGATACTTTCAGATTTGATGATGAAGTTTATAAGGTTAAATGATAGGTTGTATACAAATACATAGATTTCTCAAGCTGGAGAAAGCCTCAGAGAAGATGGACCCTACATCCTATTTTACACTTATAAAGTGGGCTATGTGGTGAGACAGCCCAAGAAAAGGGTGTAGCCAGGATATTAGTTTCTGGACTCTTACTTTAAAATTCTTTCACCTACATTCTTTCACTAAGGATTTTCTTAATCTGAGCAATCAACAGAATCAGTATAATTTAAGGAAAATAACATCTTCGTATTCCATAAAAAAGAAAAAAAACCTACTTACTTTAAATCAGAGATAATCCCAAAGTGGGTAAATTACGAATTTATTTATTGGCTTAGCTGTAACCTCAAAATGATGAATCATTCCGAAAATTTTAAAAAGTGAACTCAGTTGAACCCCTGAAAATCTTTGTGACAGAAAAATGAGACAATAAAGTCATATTTTTGGTCTTATCACAAAATATAAAATGTCCCAATTTCTAACTACTTTGCTTAGAATAATGGTTGTTTAAGCAAAACTAAGCTTTCTATAATTTTAACTTATAAAAACCAGTACTTATATTTGAACTTACATTCAAAAGATGATTCAAATTCCTCATTATCCTTAAAAGCTAGCTTGTCTGGATTTAAAAATTCACTTTTTTCTTGAACTTCAGTCTGTCTCTGATGAAGAC
The DNA here is from genome assembly GCF_902686445.1 of Sciurus carolinensis. Taxonomy (NCBI): domain Eukaryota; kingdom Metazoa; phylum Chordata; class Mammalia; order Rodentia; family Sciuridae; genus Sciurus; species Sciurus carolinensis. Next base: position 9,930,767 of record NC_062232.1, on the reverse strand, counting down.
TGGATTGGAAGAATAAAATCCATGAATGTGAATTCTTAATAATGTAAAACCCAAGAGCAGAGGATGACCAAAATCAGTTTGTGACTCAAGAATATAATTTACAAAATTCATTTTTTATGGCTTATTAAAAAAATAGCCCTAATGCACTGAGCGCTCACCAGGCACAAGGTATTGTTCTTAGCAAATACCACATGCTCATTGAGCTACACCTTACCACCTTGTGCCCTGAGGTAGACATTACTGCTAACGAAGAATGCTGCACTCTCAATGCTATTCCCAGGAGCTTAGTTTTCTAATAACCACAAAGGACAACCTTCACACACCACCAGCACAAACCAAGTGAAGATGCAATACCATGAGCCCATGTATGTCAAACTGTGCTAACTCTGCATATGTGTGGGCCTGATCTTTCCTTTTGCCTTTATCACAAGAAAGTATAATATTAACAACAAAACAAAAAACTAAATACCCTAGGTCCATGATAGGCACATGTAGCAGTTTTCAACTCTACAGAGGAAAACTACATAAACATCAGGTGCCCAGGCTCAAACCCAGAAGTAAGGACTCAAATCTCCTGCTGTGGGGACCAGGCATAGGTGGGAGTCCTGCCCCCACTGGCCTAGTTTCTAAAACCATGCACTTCTTCCTGCTTCAACAATCATATCCTAGACCCCACTATCACTTCAGAATTTATTTTAATGATACATAAATCAGAACCTTATCTGTTAATATTTAAATGTCATTTAAAAAAAATGTTCCAACTTTAAGAATAGGCCCAACTTGGTTGTTTTGACAAATTTCAGACATTTGTTTATAAACCATGCCCATTCGCAGACCTATGAAGGTGTTTATTAATACGCATCATTCCCCCCAGGTATTCAGATGATTCTCACACATGATTTTACAACCTGACAACAAATTCTATGGTGCCCCATCATTTTTAATAACTCCTTAAAAAAAAAAAGGTAGGGATGAGACAGCAGGTAACATGATTCAAATGAAGCCCATCAGAAAATGGTACTTACCTGGACTTCTGTTCTGGAGGGCTGGAGAAGGAAGGGGCAGAGAGGCTGTGCCCAGACACCACAGGTGATGGCTGGGACATTCTGTCAGGACAGGAATTGGGGGAAGCAACAAGTGGTCTGCCCACACCTACAAGGCAGAAGGAATCAAGGCAAGAGTATTACAAATTGCATGAAGAAGATACTGATATAGATTTTAAAAAGCTCTATTAGTTTGAAACTAAATTATCATCTCTGCATATAGCAGAGTATGATGTGTAAGATCACAAAGGCAACAATTTGAACACTTAAATAACTCTTGAGTTAATACTTATATGCACAAAAGTAACCAGCAGCAAAGGAAAAGCCACTCTCACCCCTGAGCACCTCTTTATGCTAAGTGAACTCTAAATTTTGACACTTTTTTTTTTTTTTTTGGCTGTACTGGGATTGCACCCAGGGTCTTATGCATGCTACGCAAGTATTCATCCATCCCCAGCCTGATCTCGACATCCTTTATGACACGGATTACCACAGCAATCCTGGGGCATGGGAGGGATGCCACTATTATTAACTAGGAGACAGGAGGTTCAGAGCAACCACAGCTGCTCCAGAAAGGGCTCCCCCAGGCTCACTGCTGCATGCACAGTCCTCTGCTTCCTGTTGTCTAGGGACTATACTCTTATTTAAGAAAGAGGTCCCATGAGGACCAGGTCTGCCCAACTTTCAAGCATCCTGCAACCTTTTGGGTAGGGGCTTACCTTCCAAATACATTTCATTATTGAGGCTTCTTCTTGCTTTTGGAAGAGGTGTGGAGGAGAGACGTCTGGAAGAAGTGCCCCTTCGTGCCCGCAAAGCTGCGCTGCCTGTCTGTGCTTCAGAGGCAGCACTCTTTTCCTCATTAGGTGTGCCCACCTGAGGCTGCCCAGAGAAAATTCTGTCCTCTGCAAACACCCGTCTTTCTGGCTTCTCAGAGACAACTCGGTCCTCTGTAAAAGCACGTCTTTCCAGGGAGCTAGAAGTGACATTTTTGAGGGCTCCCCATAAGTTCAAAGATGGTGGACTCTTTGCTGATGGTGGGCTTCTAGCAGGGTTTTGAAGAACTCTTCGATGGTAATCTCTGAAAGCTTTCTCCAAACGTTCGGCCTCTTGCTCTAGCTCTTTCACCCTGGCTTTTGTACTGGCCACAAACTCAAGATCAGAGTCTGGGGAACCACCCTCTCTCCCTGCATTTGGATAACCTGCGATTCTTGGTGTAACTGCACCTGCCGTAACCTTCTCCTGTCCAAGAGGACTGTTCAAGAAATCCCTGCTTGTATCACCACTGTGAGGCACCACCTTGCCACTTATTAACCCACTCAGGGACCGATGGCTCAGAGACTGCTTTGGGTTGCGGTACACTTCATTCTCTAGGGCTGCAGATTATAAAAGGTAATTTGAGAAATGAGGACAAAAGTCAGTGAGCAAAATTAAAATATACTCAAGAATATTTTCTGAAAAATGAAATAAGGGCAAACTTCCACATTAAATAATTTCTGAGGCCACAGTAAGAACTGTTAATATTTGTTAAAAGCTTATATGTACCAGTTACAGCTTTATACATTTTCCTTTATAACATATGACAGAATTTCACAATCCTTTATGCGTGATTTTGAAAGCCAAAAAGCTCTGAGAAGTGAAAATTTATTTATAATTTATTTGGTGGCAAAGTACAATTAGATTTGAACTCATTTGGTTGAAAAGCTTGACCTGTACTGATGTAAATGCATTCATAATCTTTATTTATCCCAACCACCATAAATATTCATAGATTTGACTACAAAGTAATTAATGTGTTTCACTAGAGGACGTGGCTCCAGAATTACCAGGGCTATAGTAAAATTCACGGCATATGGCCTGAGTTTCAAATAAGGGAAAGGAATTTAATTCACTATGACACTGTGGCCAAGGAACTCTTACTGCTCCCATTTACAGATGGGGGTTGGAAGCTTACTGAGGCTGGGTCACACAGTTAGCAAGTCTTAGAACCACTGGGATTTCCTAAAGCAGAGCCAGTGCATGTGTCAGCTCCTGTCCTGTAATGCCTCCCTATGATGCTATGAGACAGAAGCTTGCAACAGGCAATACATGTGTGCAGAGGGTTCTATCCTCATTGAATTATTTTTCATTATTCAAGACTGTTATGATTTTTGCCGTGGACAGTGTGGCAAACAACTGCTACATGAAAATGAGGAATAGGAAAGAGTAGAGAAATGGAAATAAAACTAGTGAAGGTAGAAGGTACTAGGGACTGACAAGGAAAGATTGCAAGTGGGAAGTGAGGAAGGTTCAGACCAAATGAAGCATGAGAAACCAGTTGAACTGATAACACATACATACTTTGAGTTTGAAAGCAACTGGAAAATAAAGTACCTAAACTTTAATTTAATATCCTTCTTATGAAATAGGAAGGGACAGATATGTAACCACAGTGAAGGCATAGCAATGAAAGAGCAGGAACTACTTCCAGAGTGTCTTTTATGTCCCAGGAGTTGGACTGGGACCATCTCATTTCACCTTTGTTTATTACAGCATGGTAGGTATTATCATCCCCATTACAAATGGGGAAAGAGAGGCCCAAGAAAGTTAGAGCATTTTACCCAAAGTCAAACAATTACCTTCAAAATTAGGGCCCCAAACAAAAACAGTTCTCTAAAAGAATAGCAATGTTCTTTTTGTCAAGTCAACCTGTTACTCCCATATACTTGTATACATTTCCTTTAAGGAATATGTAAAACTATTGAATAGCCAATCAGTCCTATCATCAAGGTAACAAACGAAAGGAATGCCTAGGATGAATTTGAGGACTTCCATGTCACCATCATAACTTTTCTGTTTGCCTTCTGTGAAGGCAACTCGTTTTAGCTGTTGATCAGCGGGTATATGAGAGATAGGAAAGTTTACTTCTAGGAACGCACACATCTTTTTTTGTTGTTGTTGGCAGTGTTGGGGATGGAACCCAGGACCTCATGCATGCTAGGCAAGTGCTCTACCACTGAGCTACATCCCCAGTCCTAGGATGACACTTATTTCTATAAGAAATACTAAGTGGTCAATAATTACAATCATTACATCATGCACAAAAATATTTATGGATTAAAAATTTCTCTAACCTGTCTGTGTGTGTTTCAGTTGCAATTTTAAATCAGCAACTTGAATAGTTAACCTCTTTACAGAAGCATCATAATCTAATATCTGGGCCTTTAGCTGTGCAGAATGTTCAATCTGAAAAGATTCAGAGAAGAAAAAGAAATCAATGGAGAATACATCACGGCTTGCTTCAAAAGGAAAAATTCTCTTATTGTGCTTATCCCTTATTTTTTGCCAATTCTGGGAAGCTTTATACCAAGTAATCAATGGGTCTCTGTTAAAAAAAAAAAAAAAACCCGAACAGAACACACAAATGACTTTTTCACTACCTTTTTCATTCATATCAAAGAACAGCTACTTTAGGGCATGCAGGTCAAAATCAGAAAGACACAGTAAATATTTGTAAGTCTGAGTTGGAATCAAGAGACTAACATGGTACTACCAGGCACTCAGAAAATTTTATGTTTGAGTTAGCTTTTCTTTCAATTATGTAAGTTATGAATATGAAGTCATATAATCACTAGAGAATTTTCTCAGATGAGAAATGATCCTTTATAGTATTTCAGGGCCTAATTTTTTTTGCATTTTGTAGTACTAGGGATTGAATCGAGGGGTGATCTACCAATAAGCTATACCCCCTAGCTCTTTTATTTTATTTTAACATAAGGACTAAGTTGCCTAGGCTGGCCTTGAACTTGCAATCCTCCTTCCTCAGCCTCCTAAGTAGCTGACATTACAAGCATGTGCTACTGTAACCAGCTTGTGGGGAGTAATTTTTGATATTAAAAGAGATCTGATCTGTGCTGGTGTGGCTTAGGCCAAGTTTAAGTATCTACAAAGTAGAATGATGTAACACTGGCATGAGTGAAGAACAATACTCACTTCGCTTTGTAGCTGCTTTTGCAGAACTTGTCTATGAGTTTCAAACTCCTTATGCTCAAGTGCTATAGTACTTTCTGCTTTCTTCAATTCTTTCTGAAAAACCAGAAGCTCAGGAGATGGTTGAGCTATGCCTAAGAAGATGGAAAAATTCTTGTCATTATCAACCTTATTTCACTTAACAAAAGTAGCTAAAGAGATTTTAAATTGTTTCCTTTCTTTGTATTCATGCAGTTAATATTCTATCAATTCTATTAATAGACCGAGACCAATCCTGATTCACAAGCTTCAGAAAAAAAGAATTTAATGCACGTTAACACACTTTATTACTCTTGGAGTCTTATTGCAAGCGAAAGAATTCTTTCAAATCCTTGAATTACTGAAAGCCTGCCTCTATCCTCTGCAGTGCACACACGGTCTAGAAGAACCGCTTTAGCTGTCTACCCAATGATGACTACTTTAAGCTCCCATCCGACCTGAGCAACTGTCAGTAAGTTGGGGATCCAGGCAGAAAGCAAACAGATGATACCCTCTAATCTGTGTTAAGGTGGGTCACTTTATGCAGGGTAACCAAAAAGGATAGCGTGGTTCACTGGACTAGAAACGGGGTTATGTTTTTAGCACCCCCTTGGGCCTGGAGGGTCAAGAGGGGAAGACATTCCCAGAACTAGATAGAGTGAGTGGGCACAGGTGCAGAGCACTGATGAGAGGCTACCAACAATCTTGACCTCCTCTTCCTTCCTCTAAGTGCTTGCTGGAGTCCCCAGTGGCCAAACCCAACTGGCAATCAGAGCCCTGATACCACTCATGGAGGGAGCACAGTTTAAAAACGTTCCTTCTTAAAGTGATACTGTTAGGCAACAGCAAGCAATGGGAGTAATTCCAATGCCAGAATCTCATAAAATCTTCCCAAGTTAAGCCTCCCTTACAGGTACAAAGTAGAGTTTCATAATACTGACCTAATGTGAGTTACAGAAACATGCAAATCAGGAAAAAAAAAAGGACATACGGTTTAGGAGATTCAAGTTTTCATTCCTATTCTCTTCCAATTGTTGCTTAAGTACTTTATTTTGTGCCTGAAGTTCTAGCTTCTCTTCTTTTAGTACTGAGTAATCACTCATCTCTTTAACCTTTTCATTCAGCAAGTGGTTTTCTTTTGTCACTGTCAAAAACTGGGCTTTGACAGACTCTAATTCAAGCTGAAATGAAAAAAGAAAACTTATATTTGAATGATTTTACTGCAAAAGTCAAAGCTAGAAGGCTGTGTTAAGCTGTGCATTACAACTTAGTGACAGTTACTGGACAGAGGCTGAGTTCTCTACAACCACAAGACCTAACTATGGTAAGAAAAGTCATCTTCTGTAGTGGAATTGGAACAAGAGAAGTTCATAACTTGCATCTGTAGTCCGTATAAAGCAGACAGTGCTTCTAAGGAAAGTTATCACTCCATTTTCCCAATGCAACCGGGACCTAGGAACAATCACATACGTTGTAGCAATACATCTTTATATGAAATGGTGAGATAGAAAGTATCTCACCTGCTGTGAAGTGTTTTCCTTTTCTTGGTATAATATATCTGATATTAAGATACAGAAGCCTACAATATTCTCAAATAAATCATGGTTACAAACGTAAATCTTATATACACAATATACTTCACCTAAAATTCCAGCTCTACCTTGTAGAAAGCAAGCACACCAGTGAACAGAAGTAACAGTGGCATGTGAAAAACATGTCTCATTTTGTTTTAATTTAGAAGATAATGATGTAATGATAGGAATTTTTACCTGCTACTGATGGGACATAAGAGGATGAGGTAGAAACCAATATGTATTGGTCATCTGCTGTGGGCTAGATGCTTTAAGTTAGCCCACTGAATTCCCTCAAAAAACCATATGATGGGGCTGGGGATATAGCTCGGTTGGTAGAGTGCTTGCCTTGCATGCACAAGGCCTTGGGTTCAATCCCCAGCACCACACACACACACACAGACACTAAAAACCCCACATATGATGTGGGAAATATCCCAAAGTCTACAGGGAGAAATAGGATTTTCATAGATCTCTAGGACCCAAAGCTCTTTCTCCACTTCCCTATGTGACTTTGAAATGAAGAAATACTGAATTAACTTCAGCTATCACCTTCTTAGTCATAGAATAATCAGGTCAAACCTATCCAGATAACTTAAGATAAATTATGTATGCCTAAAACTAAAATTTCACGTATTACCTAAAGTCTGCTTCAAAAAAAGGGGGTAACAATTACCTCAAGTTCTTTCATACGATTTACAGATTGACTTAGTTCTTCCTTTTTTGAATTAAAAGCTGTGATCTCCTCTTGTAAATGAATAGCTTTTTCTGAAAGAAAAAGCACACCAATTAAACAATGTTTTCCTACTGAATCCAAAAGACATTTAATAATTTAAACCAGTAAGCCAGACCTGATGTCCATTATTTCATAAAGGAAAGGAGCAGATGTAGGAGTAAAAATTTAGTGGGCAAGAAATAAACCACATACCCAGTTCTGATTTACTCTGAAGAATCTGTATGAAATTTCCATCAAAAATTCAACTTACTGTTACAATTTCCTAGATGTACATTGAAATGAAAACTATCTTAAGATTCTAAAATTATTCAACTTCCACAGTTTTGGATCAATGTATATGAGGTTTCAGAAGGCTGTAGGCCAAGTAAAAATACCATGTAGTATAAAAATATATTTGAAGGAAAAACAAAAACAAACCTTGGTCGCAGAGGACATAGAAGTTAAAAATTTCTGTACGTAAAATCTAAAGTCTCCCGTGGTTAAGAGTAATATTTACCAGGTGGCAATAAGTTGCTGTCACCTTCTTGATAATCAGAGCTATTAAAATATATTGAAAAAAATTGGATACAGTACTAAAGATAAACCAGTGATCTTTATACAAAATGTTAAACATGAAGATTTCCAAAAAGACAGTGAATGACAATGATTATTTTTAAAATTTCCTAAAACTGAAATAACAAAAAATGTCCTTCTATAGAAAAAATAGGTTACATTCTTTCTTAGAATACACAACAGACCCAAATTGAGAAACTAATAACCTACATCAGAACTGAAAAATATAACCCCTCCCTGCTCCCCGAGAATCACCTTTATTCTTCCTTTCATCTTCAATCAGTCTGTTAGTTCTATTGATGTATTCATCCTTTAGTTCAAGTTGATACCTGAGAATCAGAGTGACTAAAAATTAGTTTCTTGTCATCTCCCCAGGAGGACTGCTACAACTGCAGGAGATTATCTCTGGCACAGGGTGCCCAAGGGTACTGAACAAGACAATGCTAAACTTTCAAGTCTCTTAATACTAAGGCCAGGGATCTGAATTGTAAACATAAAAGGTCAGGTAAAACCCTGCCTTGATCCTGTAAATTGGGTCCCAAGACTCAGTCGCACAAAATGAAGGATGTTAACTTGAGATTATTAAAATTGATCACTTTCAGCTTGTCTCAACTAGCATAGACAGCAAAGAAGTAAACTAAGTTAAACTTGCACAGTATACAACAGACTAACTCCACAGTGATAACAAGGCAGTTACTTCTGATCCACCTGCCCCATTTTCCGACCCCAACCAGGATAAGAACTCTGCCCTCAGGCTCTAGGCAGAGTATTGAGACTCCCAACAACATTACATCCAGATCAGCAATACCAAAAGGCATACTTTTGTGGAGTTTTACCTATTTCACCAGCATTAACAGTTGTGTTCCTGACTCAGAGATGGGAGAAAGCAAAGACAAACACTCCTGTGGTAAATATCCTCCAAACTCCCACACTTGCCAAAGTCACAAAAGATACCAAAATGATACCAAACAGTTCCCTGTCTCCTATATAAAATCAATACACATGCTTTTCTTCACATTCAACAACTATAGATACTTTGGTGCTTCCTACTTCAGCAAATGAACTGACATAAAATATGTGGAGAAACTATCATTTCAAAACTGATAGATAGAAAAGCTGCTGTATTTTAAAAATAGAATTCATTTACGTGCCAACTGTAACACCATCCCTGAGGAAAGTTACTGTATGGGTATAATATCCTGGCATTGATACACAAAACTCAGACTACAGAAAAGTCAGAGTAACCACAGTTGCTCATAAGTTCCTTTCTCCTATTGCTTTTTGCTACATGTAGTTTAACTATTTTAGTTCATTTTTTTATTCTGACATAGCAGAAACCTGAAGGAATACAAAACATGTACATGGACAAATTCCATAATCTCTAAGTAGAATAATTTATAAATTATCAGAGATCTCCATCTTAGTGGCAGTATAAGTGGGATAAAGACAAAGGTAACTAAAAGTGATTATAATTCCAATTTTGTAGCTTATCAGCTGAGCAAGTTAGAAGGTGCCTTCAGAATTAAAACAAATGACAGGCCCTCAAAAACTGTTAGCAAAACCATGAGAAAGAAGGTCAGAGGATATAATTTTCTATTCCATATTATTTTTTCTTGGTACTGGGGATAGAACCTCAGGGTCTTGCACATGCTAGGCAAGCATTCTACCATTGAGCTACATCCCCCTTTTCTAAGAAAACTTTGAGATAGGTCTCACTAAATTGCCCAGGCTGGCTTTGAATTTGTAATCCTCCTGCCTTAGTCTTCCAAGTAGCTGGGACTATAGGCATGCACCACCACACTTGGCTTATACTGTCTGTTTGTCTTAAAAACTATCCTAACTATCCTTTCATGAGAAAGGATAAGTCAATTGGGGAAAAAAAAAGAGGAACTTTTTTCAAATACTAAATTTTGTCATAAAAACGTTAGCTTTATCTTTTTCATTAGCATTTGCAACATTTCCACCAAATTAATTCAAACATTATTTCTTTGAAAATGCCAATTACTTTAGAAGTTCATTCTTAAGCTTTTGATCATAGGTCTCTTCAACACTCTTGATATTCTGTTCCCGTTTCCTAAGTGCCTCAGCCGCACTTTTATTTTTTTCTTCTTGGAGCCTCTGGGTCCTGAAATTAACAAAAATATACAAAGTAAACAAACTATAATATCCGAGATAACAAATTTAAGAAAAAAAATAAGACAGGTTTGTAGTTCAACAAACTCCTTTGTGGCAATCACTATTAGAAAGCAAAAGCAGAGCCAGAAGTTCTTCCTATATTCACAAACTGACTTTGTTACTGTGTATAGGAACTAGCAAAGAGGCTGGACAGTGGCACCTGGCTAGGGGAGTGGGAAAGTCAAGACCAAAGTAGCTTTTCAAAGAAGGTAATTAACAATTAAAAAAAAAGTTATAAGGATAAGTAGCCATAATCAACTTAGGAGGTAGAAGAATGATACCAGTTACAAAGTCACAAAACTTATTATTGTGCTCATGAGCTTGTCTGTTCTATACTATTTCTAAAAGCCACAGACACAAGTTTAGTGCTTGTCTCTTCTATAATATTGTCTCTAACCGTGGGATCTAATCCATTAGCCCACAGATAATAAAGGTAAATTTGTATTTATCATTTAATATCAATTGGATACTGGAGAGAGTGTCAAAAGAGAGCAAGATGGAGTGATCAGGGCTTTCAAATGCTAAAGAGTTATCTCCTTGCTATGCATTTACTCAACATGGTCTTCACAGTGAGACTTCAAGTCAACAGTAATGCCAATTCTCAAGCGAACTGGTGGGGTTCTGCTGAGATGAAGCCATCCTGAGCATACTACAGAACTCTGACCAGTCTAAGAACACAGGAAAGACTTCATGTATTAGCACCCTCTGCTGGCTAATCTGGAAAGGCACAGTACAGTGAACTATATTTACTTCACTTATATGCTTAGAAAGGGTAGAGGAAGTGAAGGTAAAGAAATAACTAAAGGGGATGGGATACAGCTCAGTGGTAGAACACTCATCTAGCACATGAAAGGCCCTGGGTTTAATCCCCAGTACTACCAAAAAACGTGTTTATATAATTATGAACTACTCTGCCCAAATTTTGTTGCTTTTCTCTCTTTTGATCAATTTACCTCTTCAGTATTGCTGTAAAGAAAATAAGGTAGACAGAAATAATATGAATTTAGCCTACAGAAGTAAGAAAACAACGTTAATGAAGAGGGAGACAATTTCCTTAATGTACTAAGATTCCTGGATCATCTACAAGTGATAATAGCAGACTTAGAATGGGAAAAAAGTCTTAATGCAGCAATTGTAGATGAGTGAGCCTGCTATCAATCCCATGTAAGATCTGAAGGACGAAACACTGAACATTTAGGAAAAGTGAATAAAACATCTTGAGAAATACTTTCATCTAGTACAGATCAAGTCAGATTTGCTGTATTTCCTTTCTCGAGCACATAACAGGTAAATCTGGCAGGTCTGGATATCTGGAATTCAGTTACATACATTAAACTATCAGACCTGAATGAATAACTGCAAAACATACGACGTGTTCAAGTATTATTATTTCTCCAAATTATCTGTCTGGTCTTATGGCAGCCTGGCAATGGTGTTTTGTTTTATTTTTCATCTTAAGGTGCAATATTCTGTAAACAAAACCTTCGTCTTTTTCTTAACTTGTACCTTCTAAAGCTAGGTAATATCACCTTTATACCCAAGAACTCTGCTTGGCAACTAACATAGTATATGGGGACATCTACTTGTAAATCTTTTACATCTCATTCTGAATATCCAAAATTAACATGCATTACTTACAATTCAAAAGCATCAACTCTTTGCTTCAGCTCTGCTTCTCTGCCTCTTAGCAGATCTATATCTTTTAGTAGAAGCTGCCTTTGAGCATAAATTTCTTTTGCTTCAGTCTGTATAGGAAAGCATTAATTTTTAGCAAGCCAGCAAAAGAAAATAGACTGGAACTCATACTCTGCTTCCTAAACTCTAGGAAAACAATGGAAATACAGACATTCATGTGGACAATTTCACCTTTGATAGATTTCAATTCAAGGTACGTTTGTTCTAGTTGCACAAAAATTACTCCCCCAACAACTAAACTATATTACCCTGTACTTCTCATATCCCTGTCTAATTAGTTCTTTAATGTCTCTCAGTTCCTTACTTAAAATTTTCATAAATTCTTCAAGCAAGAAAAAATTAAATAAAATATACACTCAGAAATGAGTAGAATCCCCATGGTAACTGGCTCATGGTAGAGCTGTCTGAATGTTTCAGTTTATGGGTCATTCTAACTCAGTGCAAGTTCATATGAACTCCCAAATGAATGGGCCATCCTTCCATTTATGAGTTCACTGAACAAGGACATATTATTTACCTATCAAATGACAAGCAGTGTACTGGAAGCTGGACATAAAAAGGTACAGAGTTCCTGTCTTTAAGGATCTCACAACTTGGTCAAGGAGAGAGAAACAGTCACATGAGGATGTGAGGATCTTAAAGCTGAAATACAGGATTATACAGGAATGAGGTCTGAAGGAGTTATTTAGTGGGAGTTAGGAAAGACATCATGTGATGACATTCAAGCTAAGTCTCTGAAGGACAGAATGGTTGTAGAGAAGTAGACAGCATTCCAGGTGAAAGAATAAAGGCATAATGTTTTAATGAGGATGACAATCTTCCTCAGTACCCTCAGATAATAAGTAAATGGGGATTTAGTCAGCCACCTATCTATAAGATGAACCTGTTAGTCTTAAACCCAATCCAGTATCTTAAAGATCTGTGCTTCTAGCATTTATTTTTATAGCTGAAATGAGTCCAATTCCCAGAAATGCTGTACAGAATTGTAGAGGGAATCCACTTAGCATTAAATAACAGGGGCCTGAAGACAAGCCCAATGCCAGACTCTAGCCTACTTTCGACATCTCCTGACAATTGTCATACCAGTTCTGGATGCACATGGGAAACAAGGTTGCAAGTCTGGTCTGGCCTAAGACATGACCTTAAGAAAGGAACGTGTTTTTCTGAAGGAGCAGATCTAATTCCTCCAGGGGACATACACTCCTGTCATTCCTTAACTTCACCTCCTGTCCCATCACTTTCCAGGGTGACTTTGTCCTGCATGGATGACCCTTGCAGCCCTGAATTACTGTGCTCCAAGGACTTTCACTTTTGCTCACTTCCACAGCTTCCTCCCATGGCTGCATTTTATTTCCAGTCTCCACCTGAAGCCTCACCCTGTAACTCTGAACACTTGGTCTATCCTTCCACCAGTCAGTCTCTCCAGCCTATTCCTTGAATCACTTCGACAGTGCCACACAGTCCTCCCTTTTCCCATAGTCAGAGGCCACCCACCTGCTCCTCCCATTCCCTTGACTCCCTTCACCACCCAGTAGAGTCACAAGGTCTTTAATTCAACAGGCTGCATTTCTCAAGTCAATTCAACTAAGCTCTGCACAGCTCCACTTCCCAAGCACCTGTTTCCACTTTCACCAAAAGGCATGGAAAGATAAAGGTGCTCATAAATTATAAACCCTCTGGAGAACTAGAATAGAAAATTCTCCTCCAAGCACACGTTTTGGTCTCTCTCACTTCCAGACTCCTGTTTCAGCTGTCTTGGACGGCACTGACCAGTCCTCCCCCCTTTAAATAGCTGCTCTCCCTTTACCCCCAGCAAACCTCTACCTGAGCCTCTCGAACTCCTACCTATCCCTACAATGATCCTGAGGGAGCTTATTTAGTGTGAGTGTCTCCTAATCTCAAAGTGCATGTTCACCCTGCAACTCTTTCTTATCTCCCATCTCGGGGGAAAAAGTCTCTATAGCCTTGACAAGGTTGGCAATTCCATTTGCACTCTTGGTTGCAGTCCTGACTGCTTGTCTAGGGCCTTGTTCCATCAACTGTCCCAACCTTGTTCCTTGATCTTGAAACAACCTACCAACAGCTGCAGGAAATAATCACACAGTAAACTACTTTCAAATCTTACCTCCTGGCGCTTCTGAATTCTTTCAAGAGCATTCTTTTCGCGAGAAATGAGGGCTTCATTTTTTGCATGGTAAGCTTTCTTAAATTCGTTTCGGAACTCAGATAATTCCTTCTCATACTTCCTTTTCTCATCCATTTTAAGTTTTGCTATTTCATTATCTTTAAAATACTTCAACTGCAAATTGATCACAAAAAATTGAAAACACAGTAACTATCCTAAGGAAATAGTAACAAATTCTTTTAATGGTTAGGTTTAACATTAATATTCTATCCAAAATATGTCATACTTAGTTTTATTCATTTTATCCATTCACTGTACCTGTAGGAGTCAATCAAAGAAATGAACAAATGACATCAACTGGAAATGAAAATAATATGCCTAACATAGTATCCCAGTCTTTACGAAAGGTTCTAGATGTTTTCCCCACATACCAAGAAATTAGAAGACAAGTAAAAACATCACTCTTGATAACAGCAGCTAGAGATGTGGCTTACCTTTTGACCCATTTCTACACGAAGTTGCTGTTCAATTTCTTTTTTATATTCATTTAGCTTCATTTCTAAAGAGTCTAGCTTTGGATGCTGAGGATAAGCATCTGCAAATTGATCATCAATAAGCTGAAGCTTCTCAGCTATTAAAAAACAACACATCAAATTAGGATACATAAACTTGGTCAGTTGTGCAAGAAGCCAAAAGAAAAGAAATATAGGAATGTCTGACATTTACTTTGAAATATATCAAAAACTTGAGATAGATTAATAAATGGACAGATAAGCGATGAAGCAAGTATAATATCAATTTCATGGTAGACCCTAAGTATGCAAGTGTTCACTGTAAAATACTGGGGAGCAAAGAGTACAGTTTAGGTCAGAAATTACTGGATTCCTTTCCTAGTCTCTAAGTGCCAAGGCAGAAAGTTTTTATTGAATTTTGATTAAAGTTGACACGCATGTTCAAAACAGCAACTTTAAAAGAGTGAAAGATCGTGCATTTTATTTCCTCCACTTTATAGATAAGGAACAACTGCCCAAAGAGTTTAAGTGACTTCCAGAGGGTTAAGCAACTATAGCATAACTGGGACTAAAGCAAGGCCTGTGGACTCTCATGCTAGTGCTCTTTCCAGGAAGCCTGTAGCCCTCAAATCAAATATGGAGCAGAATCAGCAATAGAGCAGAGTGCATATCTGAAGCCTAGAGTACAATCCCACCCCTGTAAGACACCAAGACCACCAAAAAAGTATGCACAGGGGAAATAAGGATGGCGGAAATAGATAAAAATATCAAAAGTATTTATCTCTGGCAGGCATAACTTTAGACATGTTTTTCCAGCTACTTTTCTGTATTTTCCAAACGCTCTGTAACTTAAGGTCTAAAATAGGACTTTCTAGCCATGTGTGGCAACCAAGTACTTGAAATGTGACCAAGCTGAATTGAGATGTGTTCTACGTGTAAAAAATATACCAGATTTCAAAATTCATACACAAGTGAAATATTAGTATTTTTTTTTTTTTTTTTTTACTGAGTATGTGTTGAAATATTTTGGACATGCTGGGTAAATAAAATATATTATTAAAATGAATTTCACCTGTTTTACCTTATTTTAAATTAAAATTTTTTTTTTCTTTTTTTTTGTACCAGGGATCGAACCCAGGAGTGCTTAACCACTGAGCCACATCCCCATCCCTTTTTTATATTTTATTTAGAGAAAGGGTCTTGCTGAGTTGCTCAGGGCCTTGATAGGTTGCTAAGGCTGGCTCTGAGCCCTTGAATCTCCTGTCTTAGCCTACTTGCTGGGATTACAGGTATGCATCACTACTCCTGGCCTGTTTTATTTTATAAATGTAGCTACTAGAAAATTCCAAATTATATATGTGGCTCATGCTGTTGGACAGCACTACTTTTCACTGTGTCTCTAATGAAATGAGACACTTAATTGAAGGCTTATTCATATAATACAGTTTTTACAAATTATGAATTTCTTATCTTCTTACAAGATAAGAAAGAAGACTGACCAAGAAGCTGAATAGTGCTTGGTAGTGATGGAAAACAGTTATTTAAACTGATACACTCAAACTAAAGGACAGGATGGTATTTCAGAAAGGCTGTATAGTGCAAAAAGGTCTAGATCATGGACCAGAAAACTTGGGAGTTCTTGGAGTTCTGACCCAACCTGGGAGTTCCTCAACTACAAAGTGAAGGGATGGACCAGCCATCTCCAGCCACTGGCAAAGCAAATAGTCTATGACTATCTAACTCAATGGCTACAGAATAAACTAGGCAAGACACAAGGAAGAACCTCCCAGTTAAGCAGGTTAAACCCAAAAAAACAAGGAAGATGTGGACCTTGGGATCCCTGCATGATTTGGTCAGTGTAGCCTTGGCATTCACAAGGACAGAGAACACGACTAGAGAGTAATTCCTGGTCCCTTCCAGCAACAAGATTCCAGAAGAAATGAATTTCCTTGTCACCTACAGGTTCCATCTCTCCAGTTCAAGGAACAACCATACAATACGAGGTCATTTCCTTCATTCAAAAAGAAAGGAGCAAAAATTAAGAAAGCTATAATTACCAAGTGAGTCTTTGCTAGGACATGTTGAACTTGTCTGAGTTTCCATATCACAGGTCTCTTTAGCTTGATGATATTCTGCCAATTCTTTCAAGAAATTAATAAGAAAACCTAGAAAACACCAACATATAGTTTTCTCTCAGAACTTTCATTCACCCATTCTGTTATTCAGTTACTCTTTACCCAATCTTGGCTTTATAATGTCAACATTTTTTACATTTATCTTTTAAAAATGATTTCTGATAAGTGTGAATTTACATATATGTAATAACAAATGCCACTATTATATATAATAATGTGCCAATAAAATATATGGGAAAAATATTTTCTGAGGAAATGCCTTTCCAAGCATGATATAAAACCTATAAGGAATAAGAAGATTTACCAATATAATCACATAAAAATTAAAACTTACATACAGCGTGAAAAAAAATTCAAAAGACAAATGTTAGAAAATTTGTCTGCATGGAGCTAGATATGGAGACAGAGGACTGTCTCAATATCAAAGCGTTCTTAGGTGTGGTAGCACATGACTATAATCCAAGTGACTGGGGAGATGAAGGCAGGAGGATCACAAGTTTGAGACCAGCATTAGCAACTTAGAGAGACTCTGTCTCAAAATTAAAAAAGACTGGGGATGTTGTTCAGTGCTCCTGGATTCAATCCCCAGTACCAAAGAAGTAAAAACAAAACAAAAACCTTTTACAAATCAGTAAAACAGAAAAATGGGAAAAGACATGGATGAACAGTTCACGGGGGAGGGGGGATTAAATGTCAAATATGAACATTTTAAAATGCTGAAAAAACATGAACAAAATCATAAATAAATGCAAAATAATACAACAGAGACCACATTTTTCCCTATTACACTACTAAGATTAAAACTTGAATAATACTAAGTGTTGGCAGAGCAAGCAGTACGGATTAGTTGTGCTCATTCACTTAGGAGGGAAATTTTTTAGTCCTTATGTATATTCGAAATGCACATGCCCTTTAACCTAGTCATTCTACTTCCATGAATTTATACAATGGAATTCACTTTCACAAAGGCACAAGGGTGCGCACTGATTGCTTCCAATAGCAAAAAACAAACACCCCCCCCAAACAATGTCTCCATCAATGGGGAGTTAAATACATTCTTGAAAAATAATCAGTGTAAAATATACCACAGTAGATAGTTGAAAGGAGTCATGCTTCTGCACCCACCAAGTTACAGGTCTTTCTTTTCTGCTTGACTTTAAAGTTTGACTCCTACACTTTTAGCTTTCCTTACATAGGCAGAATCACCCAGAAACCTCTCAACTTTTTATGAAGCAATCATCACCCCCCATGTAACAATCACATATGAGCTACTTGATGTGTCACAAACCACTGCATGTATAGACACATTGCCTTACAATGTAAAATCCTTAATCATAATTTCTCCTCAGAAATTCAAGGTCAGTTATTTCTTTGGAGATAACTATTTTTCCTTCCATAGTAAGTTTAGGATTTTTTAAGTTTTGAAATTTTGAGATACAAAAACTTAATATATCTATGTTCACTAATGTTACAAAAACTTAACATATCTATGTTCACTGATGTTTGCCTAAACACAAGGCTCCCCTTTCTAATCCATAAAAATATCTTTCTCTCAGGAAAGCATTCTTCCACTAAAAAAATACTGACTAATCTTCAGAGATGTGTTCTTCCACTCGAGTATTTCTAGTGCAGTTACCTTTCCTTGGGTCTGTGGTACTACTCTTCACAGGCCTCTGATAAGTTCTCTTCCTCTTCAGCCCCCTCCCAACACCCACTAAACCTCCCAAACCCCTCTAAAGAAGGGTTTGTCTATACTCCACCACTTATTGATTCAATCATTTGCTTATGTCAGTATGGATTCACAGATATTTATATTTGGGATTATAATTCACACTTTTGTTTAGATAACCCAGAATTTTATTTTGTTGCACAAATTGTTCCAGCTTTGGCCTTTGGAAGCTCTTTCACTGTGGATTTTTATTTTGGGGGGGATGCTGAGGATCAAACACAGGGTCACATCCCCAGCCCCACTGTGGAACTTTTTAAAAAGCACTTCCTTACAATCTGGCATTACAAGATGCTCCAGACTCATCTTGTATATTTTCTGCTCCAATCCTAGAATCAGCCATTTCTCTAAGGAGCTTTGGTTCTTTTAATTAAAGAATGGTTAAGAGAAAACAAAACTTCCCTAAACTTGGCACTAAAGTGTTCACTGCTACTAGAGTATTTGCTTCTAGGCCCTCTCAGCTGACACAGCAAGGAAATAAAGCCATGTATACTAAAGCACGTATATATACATCTCTGAAAACTTCCGTATATTAGCATCTGAATCTATATTAAGCTAAATGTGAGTTCATACTGATGTCTCCAACCACATGAATCATTCTAGCCTCCTTCCTTTTTTATCTGTAAATTCCAAACAGTGAGAAACCTGTTTCCCTATCATCTCCTACCCACTGCCTTGTTAATTCTAGCATAAGTGGTTCCAGAATTGTTAACCAGTCCCTCAATGGGAAATAACTATCACCTAGAGTAGTTCTTCTGTCCAACTGCTTTTGCCTTTAGTCTCTACTCATTTCTGAAGTTAGCTCAGTGTCCTCCACCCCCACAGTTAGACTGTTCTGTCCCAGTCTGTATTTCATCCTGGGATCAACTGACCTCCTCAATTTTAATTAAGGTTCCCTTTGTTCTGTAAAGTTCTGCATGTTTTTGACAAATGTACAGTGTTACACACCTACCACAGCAGTATCATACAACACTCACCATCCTCAAAAATCTCCTATGCTTCACCTATTCAATCTCCCAGAGAGATCATTTTTTCCCTTTTCTCCAGATCCCTGGCAATCACTGATCAGTTTACCTTATCTATAGTTTTGCCATTTCTAGAATGTCACACACACACACACACACACACACACACACATACAATCATAATTAATGTAGCCTTTTCAGAATGGCCTCTTCATGAACAATATGAATTTAAAATTCATTTTCATTTTTTAGATGGTTTCATAACACATTCCTGAGAGATAACTAATGTTGCATTGTATGGATGCAACAGTTTGTTTATCCATTCATCTACTGAAGACATCTTGGTTGCTCCCAATTTGTGGCAATTACAAATGAAGTTACTATAAACTTCCATGCACAGGTGTCTGTGTGGACATGAATTTTCAAATCTGCAGGGGAATTACCTAGGAGCACAACTACTGGATCTTATGCTAAGACTATGTTTAGCTTTGTGAGAAACTACCAAACTGTCTCCCAAGTGACTGTACCATTTTGAATTTCCACCAGCAATGAATGAGAGTTGCTTTTGCTCCACATCCTTGCCAAAATTTGTATCATCAGTGTTTTGGATTTTTAGCAATGCTAACAGGTATGTAGTGGTAGCTTCTTGTTTTAATTTGTATTTCCCTAATGACAAATTATGTTGAACATCTTTTCATATGCTTATTTGCCAACTGTAACTCTTCTTTGGTAAGATGTCTGTTCAGATCCTTTGCCCATTTTTGAATTGGGTTATTTGTTTTTGCTGAGTTTTAAGAGTTCTTCATTTATTTTGAATATAATTCCTTTATCAGATTTGTTTTGCAATTTTTTCCCCCAGTCTGCATCTTGGCCTTTCATTCTCTTAATACTGCCTTTTATGGTTTTTAATTTTAATGAAATCCCACTTATTTCTTTCACATATCATGCTTTTGGAGTTATATATCTCATCATGAAACCCAAGTCATACAGATTCTGTTTTTGTCCAAAAATTTTATAGTTTTGCATTTATATCTGTGGTTCTCTTGGATTTGAGTTAGTTTTTGTGTAAGGTATTTAGGTTCATTTTTGTGCCTATGAATGTCAAATTATTACAGCACCATTTATCAAAAAGACTATCCTTCCTCCATGAAATCATTATAAAAATTCAGTTGACTGTATTTGTGTGGATCTACTTTTGAATTACTCTACCACACTGATCTATGTTCTATTCTTTTGCCATAGTTAAGGATTTAACTTCCAGAAAGTAAGTTAAGGATTTAACTTCTAGAAAGGATTTAACTTCCAATGTCCAAATTTTCTACCCATGATTTCCCACGCATCTTTATCTTGAAAGGAAAAATTAGGGGTGGGAAGTATGGGCGAGTATACTCTAGGAGAAAAGTACTATGGCCATTCAACAGATAAGCACCTACTCAATACAGACACTTGAAAATAAGATAGGGACAGACAATGGATACAAAATATCTTCCTACCAGGTTTTTGATGGTCTTAATCTCCTAATTGGAAGCCACCAATTTTAAAAATCATGTTAATAGTACCTGTTTTATAATTAGCAAAGAGTTCTATCCAAATTGTGGCATCTCAGTTTTTCTGACTTCCAGAAGTTTTACTGGCATGCTGGGTGAAGCTGGTAAGGGTTGAATAATACGAATACCTATAAGTAAGTGATTATTATTATTTTTTTAAGATCCCTTCAAGCCCTAAATTTCCTTCTCAAGTAACAGTAAAGCAACAGATATTAGCTCTATATTTTAGGCCTGTGCTGTCCAATACAGTAGCCACTATTCATGTGTGGCTAATTTAAACTAAAATAAATATTTAGTTGTCATGCACACTAGTCACATTTCAAGTGCTTAATAGTAATGTGAGGTTAGTGGCCACCACATGGGACAGCCCAGAGAAAGACATTTCCATGATTACAGAGAGTGACACTGTATGGTTCTCCCTTAAAAGTTCAGAACATAGGATTGTTTACCATGCCAAACTTCAGCAGGGATGATTTATTTTAAAGGCAGCCCAGAACGTTTTGTGAACCAATGTAGTTATCTTCTGCAAACACTACTCCCAAGAGAACTGGCATTAAGTCATAAACTAATAACTTGCAGAAAGTAGGTACTCAAATGTTTGCTGAATAAATTCTGATTGAAAGAATGAATGTCCTAGTGGGGACGGTAGTAGTGCTGGCAACAGACAAAAATCCAAAAGCAAACTAACGCAGAAGGATCGATCGTTACATGATGTCACAATCATTTAAAAAGACCAAAAGATTAGGCATCAAAGGCAAGTTTTCTGCTTATGTTCAAACTACAAAGCCTATTATTGAAACCTAACATATGACCTGGCAACGACAGTAGCTATGGATTCTATGAAAGGTTATTATCAAGGATGAATTTAAGGGGCGATTTATCAGGTCTGAATAAACACTGAAGAATAAAAAGAAAGTACTTATTTAATACTTATTAAAAATATTAATACATTTAATACTTTACACAAATGTTAATATATTTAATCCTCTATCAATTGTATTTCAATGGAACACCTAGTATACAAAGCTACCTATCCTAAATGCTATTAATTTTTTGGAGTTCCCTTCCCCAATAATGTTCCAAATAGTGGATATTTTTACAAAGAATATTAGTAGGGTTCTTGATTACCATCACCAGTTTACTTATTTCAGTATCTAGGAGTTATTAAAAAGGTAATATGTGGGAAAATTACCTACATTTTTCTGAGCAATTTATGAATCATTGCTTATTTAAAAGGCAAGACACAGCCAGCAAAGAAAATCAAATAATTTAATTCAAATTTAATTTCTTAAGGCTGGGATATAGCTCAGCAGTACTGCCCTTGCCAAGCATGCACAAGGTCCTGGGTTTGATTCCCAGCACAAAACAAACTAACAAACAAAAAACAAAAAACTTAAATTTCCTACTCTTCCCTCTAAAAATTATTAACTTTATACTTTTGTAGGAAAAAGTACATACAAAAATGTTGTTGTTCTTTACAAAGATGAAGGTTCCTACCTTTTTTGTTTTCTTTATCAAATCCTGAGACCTGTAAAAAGAAAATAATTTACTTTTATTCAACTATTTAGTTATAATTAACAAAACAAAGCAGGTTATTAAAAACAAAAAACAAAAAACAAAAAAACAATCCTACCAGTGACTTGTAGAGACTGGATGTGGGGTTGATTTTAATGAGTTGTAATAGATCCTGCATAGTAAATACCTTAAGGGGGGAAAAATTAATTAGACATATTTTTATACCAATTTTTAAGTGACAAGTTGGGATAAGTTTCTGAATATGAAATTAAGAATCATGATTCAGATTAAATAAGATTAGAACTATACTAAAATGCAAAATCAGAGCTGTTTCTTACACTGTTAAATAAATTACAATAAATATATTGAGGTTAAAAGGATAAAATTTTTTGATAATGTAATTAACCTCCAAATACTTTTACACTAAAGATGGCATACTTTATGGAAATGACAAAAATGATTAATATCTTAGATGATAAATATCTGATGAACCAAATATATGAGCAAATTCCAGAGTCTTTACAAGTATTTAAAAATGTAAATGAACTAAATTTTTATAGTCCTTACAACTACAAATCACTAACTGTACCTAAAGTATTTTTAAACAGACATTTTGGATAACTTTTTGTTTTTGTTTGGTATGGGGGATTGAACTCAGGGGCACTCAACCACTGAGCCATATCACCAGCCCTTTTTTGTATTTTTATTTAGAAACAGGGTCTCACTAAGTTGCTGAGGCTGGCTTTGAACTCAGGATCCTCCTGCCTCAGCCTCCTGAACTGCTGGGATTACAGGAGTGCACCACAACAACCGGCTGGATAACTATTCTTGATATATACTTCTACTACAGTATGTGTCATTTACTACATATACCCTGAGAACACTAATATCATTTTTTTTCAAATGGTGTTCTTTTAAGAGAAATATCCTTCATGGCATTTTATATTAGCAAAAACCAATCAAAGTATGTACTGGATTAATTACTGCTACAACTGACTAAATTTGCAATGTATCATTAAGAAGTTAGAAAATGATAAACTAAAAACGAATTCCTAATGTTACAGAATTTACTTGCTAATGAAGAAATATGGCATGTTTAAATTTCAGACTTTCTTTCAAATACTGTCACTGTTCTTATTTCTGTAAAATTAAATAATATTAAACTTATGGACAATTATAAAGAGTAAAAACATAGGGACACCACTAATGTAAGAGTGAACCCTAATGTAAAGTATGGGCTTGGAGTGATTACAAAGTGTTCATGTCAGTTCACTGATTATAGCAAATGTACTACTGTGGTGCAAGGCACTGATAGTGGGGAGGCTGTGGGGAGGGAGCAGGGGTGTATAGGAACTCTTCCACTCAATTCTGCTGAGAATCTAAAACTGCTTTGGAAAAAATTTCTATTTAAAAACATGCATAAACACAGGGAAAGTTTGTTATGTCTGTCATTAAAATAATAAAATGTGACTAAAATGTTCAATGGAAATGAGAAAAACATAGTCAAAATCATTAAAGTGATAAAACATGTTTCAAATGTTTCAGAATTTTACAGATTTTCAATTATGCATTTCTCACTTCTCTTATGTAATTTCAAAGAAAAATATCTGAAGAGGCTGTAGTATAGTAAAAAGAACACATTTTAGAGATCTAGATTTACTTGACCTGCATTGCCAATTACAAGTTGCATGACCTTGGGCAAATCATTTCTCCAGGGTCCAGCTGGTTATCTGTAACACATGTGACACCTGCACTGGGCCTAGCACAGTGCCAAAGTCACAGTAAATGTTCAAAAGAAATGGCACTTATGAGTTTAATTAGACTACATTGAATGTAAGATCAATTCTAGCTCCAAAACATTTAGTGATTCCACATATCACTCTTTAACAAAAGGCTAAATGAGCTATCAAATTTAGTACTCATTTGTTATGTAATGAATATGTGGAGGATTGATGTGCATTCAAAGATGAACAAGAAACGGACCTAACTAGTCAAGGAACACTTAGCTACTATGCAGCACTTTACACTTATCAGAGGAAGAAACTGTTAATAGAAAATACAAAAACCAGAAAGACTTTACCTTTTCCTTTGCCAAACCACTTTCTGGAAAGAAAACAGAAAGTGAATATTCATAGCCACATCTCTGTAAGTGATCTGCCACTAGAGAGTTAGAGGCACCTATTAATAGGGCACTCCCTTCCACTGAAATGGACTGAGGCTGCAGTTTTCCACTCAACACCGGGTGCATCAATTCATGAATTAGCTGGTTTCTGAGCTGTGTCTAATGCAAAAAAAAAAAAGTAGACAAGAGAAAAAATTAAGTAGAACTGTTTTATTAGAGATATACACAGATTTGTTGCACTGATTGGAGTCCTTTCTTTTACTTTCAGAATGGTTCTAGATCCATGGCCACAAGTTAGGAACCATTTGTCTTACCCTGTGAGCCAGCAAAAGCTTTCTTTCCCCAACTCCCAAGTAAACTGGTGGTCAGCCAGACCACTTGTAGACTCTAACTTCACTTCCCTAGAAGCCCATTTCAGCTGCTTGTTAACAGGATATCAAGTAAAGGAGAAAATTCTGCCACTTCAGACTTCTGGATTGTTGGAGGCTATGAAAATAATATTGGGTCAAACCACTTTATTGAACACATTGATCAAAGTAAAACTGGGTTCCTAAAAGGGAAATAATATATGCAAGAGAAATTAATAAACCCCAAGGCAGCTTATTAAAATGCACTTTCACAGTATTTGCATCTCGAGCAATTATAAAGGACAATTTTCTCACGATTTATAAATAAGGACATTTAGACTCAAAGTGAATAATTTTCTTAAGGTTATAATATTGGCATTATTATTCATTTGGGTTTTAAGAAAATCCCCTAAATTATCAGACTAATGAAAGCTTGTTTAAATCTATTTAAAAATTTATTTTTAAAAAAGTTTTTCGTATTAGAGATTGAACTCAGGGGTGCTTTACCCCTGAGCTACATCCCCTGCCCTTTTTTATTTTATTTACTTAGTATAGACACAGGGTCTATACTAAGTTGCCAAGGTTGGCCTCAAACTTTCCTCCTACTTCAGGCTCCTGAATTGCTGGGATTACAATCTTGCTTCAGTCACAATTGGGCTAAGTTTAAGAGTAAATTGCCTGGATTCTTAGGGTTTAGCAGGAAATATCTAATAAGTTAAATTACCTATAGAATACAAGCAAGTGACAAATGAAGTTTGTATTTTACCTATTTCGTATATCCTTTAACTAGAGAATAGTATATAATTACCAGAACAGGATTATAAACCTAAAGTCCTATATTTAAAAAGACATTTACACTGAACAAAATATACGTGCTCAGCCTCGTCTAAGACAATTCACTGCCTGAAATAATGAGTACCCACAGCAGCCTCCACAAATAAAATTTAGAAGTAGTTTGATTAATTTATAACATACAGAGGAAGTGGTATATTTAGATCCAGCTGAATTAATAAAAAGATTTAGAGTGTCCTGCATATACATATTATAACAGGATAAAATGGTAAAGTGAGTGATATAAACAGGGTGAAAGGAAAGTAAAGAGTAGGAAAAAAAATGAAATAACATTACAGACCAATTTTCATCGAGACAGACAAAAAGCACGTCATCTAGTACTTGCTAGAAGTAACACCACCAGCCTGGAGTTTCTCAGCAGTCAATTCAAAAAGAAAATCTATTAGAATTAAATTCTGTCATGTCCCTAAGATAAAAACCAAGTATAAAAGGACTATTACCATGGAAGTGTGGGGAGGAAGTGGGAGAGAAGTCACACATCTCAAAAACTGACTAATCAGACCCAAAATAATGGAACAGAAGATTTGACAAGTTTCATTTATAGATAATGTAAGTGACTTTGTATTTAATCATAAATACAAGTTCTCTTCAAATACCCAACAGAATAATTAGGTCATCAAAAAATTCAAATTTTTTAAAATCAAAACTCACCTATGCTAGTTATTGAACTGAGAAAGTAAATTTTAGTTAAGTAAAACTCTGCCCTGTCATTGATCAAGTTGAAATCATAGAAAACTGAATAGCCAGTTGCAAGATGAACAGGAACTCCTATTTCTCCCAAGGCTACACTGCAGCTATAAATTGAACAGGCTAGCATTATCCTGACACCGAAGCCAAAGGAGGACAGCTCAAAAAGGGTAATGATTGGTTGATATCAATTATGACTGAAGCTATTAATAAAACACTTTCAGATCTACTACAGAATTAGACATGCCCAAGAATGCAAGGGTTGTTCAATATTAGAAAGTTTATTAATGAAGCACAATTAATTCTATGTGGGTTAATGTAGTTCACTTAATTCCAGATGGGTTAAGAAGTGTTAAAAAAAAAAATCTTTTCCAAAATTTAAAAAGTGAAGACTCATTCTTAGTGCAAGACTGAGAATAAAAAAAAAAATAGATTTGACCATATAGAAACATAACATTCAATTTTAAAGCCAAATTAAAATTGAATACTGACATAAAGCATTGTAACAAAAACAGGAATGATTAATACTTTCTATTAAGAGAGCTCTTAACACATTAATAAGAAAACACTAATCTCCTAAGAAAAGAATGGGAAAAGAACATGAACTGTCAATCAGTGGAAAACATACAAATGTCCAGAAAAGATATGCAACATTAATAATCAAATGAGTGAAATAATAAATGAAAGTGCAAACAAGGTTTTCCCAATCTTAGATGGTGAAAAAACATAATTAACAGCAATACTGCCATGAAACAAACATTCTTAGACTGCTGGTGGAATATAAACTATTACAATCTTTCCAGAACAAGAAATATACATCAAGAACCTTAAAAATGCTCATGCCCTTTGACTCACTAATGAGATTCAATCTATTCTAGGTAAAAAATGAGAGATGTAATTGACAGTTATATGTAAACTTGGATAAAAGCTAAACATTTAACAACTGGGAACTGCTACATAAATTACCCATACTTCCAAAGATTAGCCTGCTGTCACTGAAAATGGTGATTTCAAGAAATTTAAGGAAAGAGGGAAATGCTCATCAAATAATTTAAATAAAAAGGGTACACACATTATACCAATTAGTAGTTGTATTAGACATGATTTTTCTCTTCTTTTTTGTACTTTCCAGATGAGTCTGAAATATTTTTATAAAGTTACAGAAGCAATGGGGAAGAGTGGTGGTGGTGAAATTGGGTTCACTTTTCCTTAATTTCTTATTATTTTAAATGTTGAATATAATTCTGAAATGTATATTATAAAATAAAACCCAATGAGCCAATCCTACTCCTTGCTGTTAATCTAAATGTATAGTGTAGTAATACATATTTGCTACCCATATTAAAGTATATTAGAGTCCAACATGGTGGTTCTCAATAGTGGTGAAAACGGTGAGGAGTTTGTGGGTCAAAGAAAAATCAATGCCAGCCAAACCTATAAACAGTAGAAACAGTTTAAAAAAAACTGTAAAGCTCAGACCTCAGCATAGTAAAAAACTCCTCAAAGAGAGAAAAAAGAATTTGGATGATTTCATGTTATTAAAGCAACTTAGAAAAGAACAAAGTTGAAATAGATGCAGTCAGAACTGAATGTTGAGGAAGTGGGAAATGACAAGAGCTGAAATGTGTTTAATGAACACTGCAGAATTCATGTCAATCCTCCTCCTGTCATCTCATTAGAGGTGGACAGCCAACAGTCCAAGCCTTTTTGTTGTTTTCAGCTCCACTTAGCCAAGATTCAAATCTACATAATTTTGATAATTATCAAATAATCAACTGCTATTTTACTAATTCTGTAAAAAAAAAAACTATTAAAATAATTTTCTGACAAAATATATTGGAACGTGTGAATATGTTTAAAAATTTTATTCCTCAAGCTATTCTATCATAAGCAGTACACCTAATGTTTTCGACATAGTGTTAAAGCCCCTCTTCAATCAAACCTACTACAAAATCACTTGTTAGGGAACTTGTAAACCAGATTTATAAAACAAACTTAAATTAAAATGCGTTCATTATATAAATGTTACTATCTTAATGTCAGTTCAATAAATCTATTTGAATATTCTTTTTTAAGACTACTCACTCAATATTTTCCATATAAAAATGTAACTCACCAATACAATGTTTATCAAGCTCTGGGTGAATTTAAATGTGGGCTGTTAACAGATTACACTTGTAAATTATGACACAGATATGCTTAAATCTGATACCTTAAGCGTGTCCAGTATACCCCGATCCTTAAACGTTTGATACAGCTTTTTTCGCAGTTCATCTTGACTCAATACATCACTCTTGGGGGGCATGGTGGACTGGAAGAGAAAATTATTATGAGTTACTTGGTGGGCAAAGGGGCCGTTAATTTTGAAAACAGACCAGTGACCTCCCGGGAAACCCAAACAAGAGACTTCATTTCTGCCGGTACCCTGCAAGTGGCTAGTGTAGCTATCTGAGCCATCATCAGTATCAGCTTCCTCCGAAGCCCACCCCCCGTGACCCGAGTTCCAAAGCCTAGCCCAGGCAGCAGGCTCAGGACGAAAGGGAATCCCTGCCTGTTTGGGGGATCGGGAAAAACAAGAAACCTGAATGTTCTCCCTAGCACTCGAAGCTAGAACTCTGGCGAAGACAGGCACTTCCTTTCTCCGCGGTTCTGAAGGGTGGGCGGGGCCATGATCCAGGGAACACTCTCAAAGGCTGCTGGAGGGCGGGCACGGTGTCGGGGGAGGGGTGGCAGGGCAGCACCAGGAGACTTCACCACTTAGAGTCCATTCCGCCCCTCCCGAGGCCCGCCAAACTGAATCGCCTTTGTTGAATTGTTACGGCGCACGCGTCCCTCTGCGCATGCGCCCAGTGCTACCGGAAGCTCCATCCACATCTCGCGAGAGCGCGCCGTTAGGGTCTCGCGAGTACTGCTCCTGGAGTCCTGGCTAAAGCTGGGGAGCGCGGGTCTCCGCGGCGCGAACTGACTGGGCGTTTCCATTGTGGCATTTCACTACAGGTAGGGGTTGGAGCGTGTGGGGGGCGGGCGCTCCGGGTCCTTGGGGGACGTCCCAAGCCCCGCGTGATGCGGATATTGGTTGTACCTCCACCCCGCCTCGGCCTGGGCCAGCCGACGCAGTCAGCCCACCCGGGCATTCCGTACCGCGTTTCGATTTGCAAACGTCTGCCTTCTCGGAGGCTTGACTCTTACTAGGTTATTCAGCTAACCCAGTGTATCTTAACCACGGCATTATTGCCATGTGGAGCTGGAAAATTCTTTGTTGTAGGAAGCAGTCCTGTGCATTGTAAGATGGTCACAGCATCCCCGGTCCGTACCGACTAAAAGCCAGTAGCACTCCGCCCTCGTGCGCACAGGTATGAGAACCAAGTCTGCGGACATTGCCATACATCCTCTGGGAGGCAAAATCGCCCCCGGTTTTTGTGTACCACGGAGCTGAACTTTCGTAGAGTTCCCGCCGTTGTGTGCTGTGAGCAAGATTAAAAAAGGTGAGCTCGGTCCCCAAGATGCTCAACTTTAATTAGAAAGAAAAGGAACCAGATCTCTCAGCAATAAGAGAATATCACAGCCAAAGAATTGAACGAGAACAAAGATGCCTTGTAGACTGGGTAAAGAGTTTAGAAAAAGGGAGGCAGTTTAAGATCAGGGACATATCTAGAAAAAGTGACTCATCAATGCCTTGATAGGTAGGATTTGAATGATGAGCAGGGAGGAGAGCATTGCAGGAAGGGGCAGATGTGCGAAGGAATGGAAAAGATATATATCAGGACCCTCTTGGGGGCAGTTGGGATTATGTCCTGACTCCCAAAGTTGTGTCCTGGGGACATAATGTATTTAAGTCCTATGAGGACAAAATTGGGTCAGTGTCAGCTTCGTGCACAGTACTGAAGAAGAGTACAATGAGATTTGATCCCGTGCTGTGAAAAGTTTAAAGTATCTAAAAACCTGCAAGAAAAATAGACTTCAGAGGAGGTGGAGAGCCTATAGGTTTTTGTTGGAAATAATTGTGTAAGAGGGACTTAATTGGACATGAAGGATGGGTAAGGGTTGTACAGAATCAGTGAGAACATTCCAAGCACAAAGAAATAGGAACAGTCTGGAGTGGATGTAATCAAAGTCATTTTTAGAGGAAAAATAAGTAGACCGATCACTCAGCTCTATCAGAGGTGAACAATAAGGTTGAGAAAAGATGAGGAACAATGTGGGAATCTGTTTTGGGTACTAGTAAATGATGCTGTAGTTGAGAAGCATTAAGACTTTTGAGCAGAGTAGTGAAACAATGAAAACAGTGTTCTAATAAGTGTTGATATGTTGTAAATATTGTTTAAAAGTATAATCACATGCCCACTGTTTAAAAATGCTTTAGCACCTCAAGATACTCTCACCCCCATCTTTTGGTCCCAGAGTTGAATAGAATTAGGTAAAATGTTCTCTAAGAGTCAGCATAAACTCACTTGGGTGGGGAAATTGCTTATAACATTAATGGGAAGATTTCCCATTAGATACCTATCAATAATATGCGTACCACTCTTTGCAATAGTTAGATCCCTTGCCACACCACTTTAGTCTTGCAGCCCCAGGTCTATGGAGCAACTGAAACCACTGCTCTCAGGAGCACAGGACAGTTTTCTAGAAATTTCCTGTAAGAAATGGTTGACTTTTGGAACTGGGATGCATGAGTTTTGCCTTGCATTTCCCTGCAGTTTAAAATTCTTAAGAGTTGGAAAGGAATTCTAAGTTCATTGAGATCATCCTCCCTCTCTGGCACTGGTGGTCTTCCAACCACCCCTTACACATTTCTAGCTTCCTTGAACTTCAAAGCTGCCCTGGGCTTGGCCTACAGAGCTGTTTAGAATGTCTGTCCAATCCAGAGTTAGTAAATATTTGGCACTCACGTAGGCACTGCACTCCCCATAGGAGGCATGAATAATTGATCACAGCAACTTACAGTAAGTTGTCTTAATTTCTTTTTCAGCACCAGTTCCTGGTAGTCAGTATCAGTTTGTTAGAATTCACTCACTAGAAGAAACCCTTTACCATCCCTAATCAAACCCCCTTTCTATTAGACAGCATATAGTATTGTGCTATGCACACACATACCCACCAAAGTCCCCCTCCCGCTGCACGCTACAACATTTTCAGTTCCCCTTGTTCCAGAGCATTCTCTAGCCTACATCCTGTCCTCCCCCTAACACACACACAGTTTAGAGTTATTGATCTCTTTAAAATGTGATTCCCAGAACTGAGTACCTTCTCTAAAGATATTATTAATAAAGATGGTCTTGCTTGGACATCGTCTTTCTCTCAATGCAGCCTAAAATTGCTTTAGTTTTCTTTTGACCATCATATCAAACTGCTACCTATTAACTGAGCTTGCAGTAAATTAAAGATGATTTGCTCTTTTGGGGGTGTGAGGGTGTACTGGGGATTGAACTCAGGGGCACTCAACCACTGAGCCACATCCCCAGCACTTCTTTGTATTTTATTTAGAGACAGAGTCTCTCTGAGTTGCTTTGGGCCCCGCTTTTGCTGAGGCTGACTTTGAACTCTCGATCCTCCTGACTCAGCCTCCTGAGCTGCCTGGATTACAGGCGTGTGCCATCACATCTGGTGATGATTTGCTTTTAATCTAGGTTTCCCTCCTCCTGTTGTTGTGCAATTTTTTTTTAAACCCAATTGCAGAGCTCTATTTTTCATCCTCTTAATTGTATCTTGTTAATTTCACCTGACTTTCCTAGCAATGGAGGTTTTTTAAATCTTTTTTTTTTTTTTTTTTTTTTTTTTTTTTTGCGGAGGAGGGTACTGGGAATCTACTCGAACTCTATCACTGAGCTACATCCCCAGCCAGGCTCTCATTAAGTTGCTGAGGCTGTCCTTGAACATGACGATCCTCCAATCTCAGCCTCCCAAGTTGCTGAGATTACAGGCATGCACCACCATACCTGGCTTCCTATTTTACCTTTTAATAAACGTTCTGCCTTTAGTCTTATCTTTGAATGTGGTAAGTTTTGTCCAAGTTTACTTAAATGCTGAACTGGACTAGATGAAGGTCATCCTCAAAACCTCCCTAGAGACCCTGGGCCGTAAATTGACATAGAATACTCAAGTGTTCTAAAGGTATTGACACTCAAGTCAGCTGTGAGTCATCCCTTATTCAGCAAATAATCAGTGCTTACTGGATCTCTGACACTGGGGTTACCACAGTGAATACGACTGTTTTCATACTGTATACCATTCTAGCAAGACTCTATTTTATCACCCAGGCTACAGGTCTCCAGTTTGTTCTTAGATACTGGCAAAAAGTGATTTACTGTCTACCTACCATATTTCCCTTCCAAAACAAAGTGTAAATTTGGCATTACTTGTTCTCAGTGTAAGTGGAGTATGTGAATGAATAACAAACTAATCTGTTTCTTCTAGGAATTCATATTAATGAACTAATATATACTAAAAGCTCCTGACATAGCGTCTGACCAAAAACAGGAATTTAATACATATTTCTGTTGTTTTAGTCTCTTTGAATGTGCCCAGTTATAGACTAGGAGACAACTCTTTTCCTGTTTCTGAGACTAGTAGCATTTATCTATCTCTGAGGTTATGATACTTTTATGTACCATGCTTACTCAAATGTTACTAATACACAATCACATTTGTTAATCCAAGCTATATAATTTGTTAGGACCTAAAGACAGATTTATTGAAATGCCTATTTTCGTAACATACCTACCTGCATCCTGCCTAACCTGCTTTTTTCCATGCTTACAGTTTGAAAGTCATTCTCTTTAACAGAAAATGGAAGTTAAGTAGATCTGCGTCCTCTTCAGTATATACCATGTACTTGAAGCAGTTGACTTTTTCCCCCTACTCTTTCCTCATCAAAACCTAAAAAGGCTTTTGTTTTTCCCTCATTTCACACCTTCAGTTTCTTGGGGCTTTTGCCTTTCTGATTCTAACCTCACAGATTTCTGGTCCAGTTATGTTCATTAGTAGTTAGTGACCTGCTATCTACATCATTTATCTGTCCTCTTTAAGGTAGCCAGAGAGAGCACCTCATATCACCAAGTTGATTTCTTTAGTTGTCTCCCTCTCAAAAAGAAGATCAAATCACCCTAGCCACCAAGGGACAGTTACCCTTTCCACTACACATGAGAGTTCTGGCTCTTCTCTCATTAGCCACCAAGTTCAGTCCTTTATCAATGGGAGATTTCTTCATAGGTACTCTAACAAACTTCAGTAACTTTTCCAAAGATGCTGTTGATCACCTGAACTCAGACTTCCTTGTCAGTCCTGAGACCCTTGTGATCTCAGCACTGGACCTGTCAGTTCATTTCAGTGTTCAGGCTACTTGATCCTGAAATCCCACCTTGTCCCTCATTCCTGCATTCCAGCAGCATCTGACAGACATCACAGTCCAGACTACATCCCCCTCTCTGCAGTTCCATTCTGCAAGCATTGGGCATTCTTGTGAGGTGTTCTGGATATGTGGTGGAAAAAACATAGGCTCTGTTCATTTCTCCATTGTCGTCTTCATGTTGCTGCACTTATCTTCATGTTGGTACATTATGGCCTCCCCCAATACCTTTCCCCGTAGTTTGAAACCCATGCCCCTGGTAAGTGAACTCCCTTTTGTTCTCCAGTCTCTTCATACAACATGTCTTCTGCCCATGTGCTGACACTGCCTTTTTTCTCATACCCACGTTTTTCAGTTTTGACATGTGTTAGCTTCCTGTTACTGCCTTAACATTGCCACAACTTCAGTGTCTTAATATAACAAATATATTATCTTACAGTTTTGTAGATAGAAGTTTGACACAGGTCTCCCTGGTCAGCAGGGATGTCTATGTTCCTTTTGGAAACTCTGGGAGAATCTTTTTCCTTGTGTTTACCAGCTTTAAGTGGCCACTTGCATCCCTTGGCTTTGACTTCATCCTCCATTTTCAAAACCATGAATATTGTAGCTCTGTGACCATCTGTGTGCCTACATTTCCCTCTGACTTTCCTCCTCTGCTGCCCTCTTCCATTTTTAAGGATGCTTGTGATTATATTGGGCCCAACTGAATAAGCCAGAATAATCTCCTATTTCAAGGTCAGCTGACTAGCAGCTTTAGTTCCATCTGCAACCTTAAATCCTTTTTGCTGGGAATACTAAAGTACAGGTTCCTTATCCATGAATTAGAACATGGACTTCTCAAGAGAGGGGACACTATTCAGCATGATCACCTGAGTGAGGCATTTGGAAACCATCCTAGATTCTTCTCTCTTCCTCAGCTCTCCAATTTAATTCCCAAATTCTTTGTAGCTACCTCCTCACCTCTAGACCTGGCCTTCCTTACAGATGATTCAAGGGCCTCTATTAAGGTGATGGGAAAATTGAGCAGACATATACACACTCATGCCATAAGGCACTTTACCCTATCGATTGCTTTGTTTATATTATTTATTTTATATATTGGAATTCTGAGTAATACTTGCTTTGTGGGTGGAGAAGATTTCTTAACTTTTATAAAGAGAATTTCCAATCATTGATCTGGAGTTCTGTTTTGTATTGTAGCCACTAGCCACATGTGACTATTTATGTTTAAATTAATTAAAATTAACTTAATTTCCAAATTCAGTTCTGTAGTCACACTGGCCACATTTCAAATGCTGCTGGCTCCCATATTGAACAGTGCAGTTATAGAACATTTCCATCCTTGCAGAAAGTTTAGTATTTTGGACAGCAATAGTTTGTCTCTCCTTTACCCATTACCCAGTGATGGTAAGCCTGCGAATAGTTGGTAAATAATTGCAGGTGTTCTGTTCCTGAGACAATGGGGTTATTTTCTCTCAGGATTTTCAGTTCTTCAGCTTCATCTGACAGGTTTTCTTCAGTAGAATTGGGTGGAGAGTTACAGCTCTTCTTACTTCAGCAGTTTGTGAAATCAAATTGTCGGCAGCTCAAGTCAAGAATAGAATGTAGATAAAGAAAACTGTCTCATCTGCTCAACTGAGTTTTTTTTTTTTTTTTTTTTTTAATTTAACAGAACTCTTATGCATCTGTCCTTCAGTTCCCTTTCTGTTTATTTTCATGCTTTGTTAAAACACTGTTTTTCTCCCATTGGCAGATTCCATAAAGGGGTGACTGTGGGGAAGAATGTGGGTTATCTTCCTTATACATGAATTTCCTTCTGCTGCTTAAGTTTGGTATGTGTGTGTGTGTGTGTGTGTGTGTGTTTTCTCCTATTACTGTTTAAGTGTTTATGCTGAAGAAAGTAAGCCCTTCCCTTGGCAAATTGCAGCTCTGAAGCCTCTTCCAGCAAGAATTTATGATATCATTATTTACTTGGTTCAAATTTCAAATTCCTTTTGCTCTTTCCTGCACTTCCACTGGAGATTTATTGCCAATTCTCCTAGTTTTGCATAGCTTTTGTATCATTTCTACTTGTCTTTGTTATTCAGTTTTATTTGAACCTTTTTCATATCTTACCCCTGAAACAGGGGCAAACTTTTTTTGTAAAGGACCAGATGGTCTCTGTTGCAGCTGCTCAGCTCTGCCATTGAAGGGTGAAAACAGCCTTAAACAATAGTAAGAGAATGCACAAGGCTAGAATTGACCAGCCTGCCAGCCCCTGCCCCAAATAACATTTAAAATCCTACTTCATCATGCCAAAAGAGTCTTTTCTCCATAGTTATAGCCTTCCAAGTCAAGTTAAAAGTGCCAGCTGTGCCCTTATTTCCTGATGATGAAACACATTTCAGATTTCTGATTTCAGTGCACGTTCTGTGTGAACCAGCAGAAGGCCTGGTGAGGTTTGGTGAGTCTTGGGCTCTGTCTGTTCCAGATGTCCAGGAAGCTGACTTGGACACTCCCAGTTAATTGAATTCCCACCCCACATGGAGGAGTTACTAGGTGCAACCTCCTGGTGTGTATGTGTTCTTCCATGTTATTCGAGATAATCACTGTGAACCAGACACCATGCATTAGATTTTCATGCTTTACATTCATTAGATTGTAGTATCCTTATAAGCACACCATAAGGAAGCTATGATGTTATCCCTGTTGCACAGATGAGGAAATGGACACTGGGAGGTTGAAGACCATGCCTGTGGTCACATTTCTAGTAAGAGGCAGAGCTAGACTTGAACCTGGCTTTGTCTGACTCCAAAGCCCTTGTGCTAAAAATACAAATGTGTAAATTCATCCGCCCCTCCAACCCCTCCCCCCACCAAGCCATCTTCCATCTTTCTGTGCATCTAAAGCCAAGGGAATCACTGACTATTTCCGCCCAGTTTCTTAGTTTTGTTTTGTTTTCTTTAGTCAACCTTTAACCCTAGTTCCAAGATCTCAGTGCCTCAGAATTTCTCCTTTTTGGATTATTTCTTCCATTTTTTTCTAGAATACAGAATTATTTCTTCCTTAACTTATAAATTGGTATGAAGAGGCATATCATAGACTCTTGCATTTGCAGGCTTAAATTTGTAGCACACATCCTTTAGGTAGAAAGAAGACAAAGTATACAATTTGTAGACAAATGCTACAATGTCTCTAAATGTGTGTGGTACACTTGTTTTTAGCTTCTGAAGGATGCCTCCTGGGAATTTTCAAGGCAAGCTAATTATTTCCTTCATTTTTTCCACATTCCATTGTACTTAACTATTCACCCTCTATTAATCTTTCCAAGTGTTGATGTGAATGCTAACTGGTTCAGTCCAAATTAAATGTAACTTCATCAGACACAGTGTTTCTTGAGCTGAATGCTCCAAACTTTCAGATCATGAAAATGTTATCTTTATGATTTCATATTAGAGGTTTTTCAGTTTCCCTCTGAAAATTATAGTATATTGGAGTCTCAGTATATTGGATTCTATAGGATATATCACAAATATCTAATTTGTATAGTCCAAAAGCCACATATATATGAAAATATACTGGAAAGCACGTCAAGCTCAGTGGCATCCTCCTCTGCAGTGTGAAGTTTAAGTAAAAAAAAAAAAAAATTCTAGAGTTAGTGTTAATCTTATTTTTATATTTCATTCAGTATTGAGTACTAAAAATGTATTGTTTTTCATTTAATTTAATTAGGAGCCATATATTGAAGACAATGTCTGGAAGCTTCTACTTTGTAATTGTTGGCCACCATGATAATCCAGTTTTTGAAATGGAATTTTTGCCAGCTGGGAAAGCAG
The DNA here is from genome assembly GCF_902686445.1 of Sciurus carolinensis. Lineage (NCBI taxonomy): Eukaryota > Metazoa > Chordata > Mammalia > Rodentia > Sciuridae > Sciurus > Sciurus carolinensis. Next base: position 9,893,315 of record NC_062232.1, on the reverse strand, counting down.
AATCCAAAGTGCGTATGAAACCTTAAATTGAATGAGAATTTTTATGCTGTTGTAATGATGTGGTATAATATGATTTTAGAAATGGAAGCAATCTGGACAGATGGAGCAACTCAAGTCCACCATAGTTAAATGAGGGTCTCTCTGGAGGCCTACAGACTGATAGAAGCCAGCCAGGAAATGTCTTTGAAGTTGTTTATTCAGCCTTCAATTCAGCATATACTTGGTACAGACTAGCATGATGCCCAGTTCTCTTTCCTATAATATTAAGTTCAATGTGTCACCCACTATGAAGTGCTGCTTAAGTGCATGGAAACACAGTCCACCTGAAGTGGGTCTGGACGAACAGTCCTTGCAGCCTGGAAATGCCATGGAAGTCCATTCTGTTGCACTGAATCACATTTTTCCATCAGGGCCGAGATAGTAGATCAATTTATATACCTGAGAGGATTAAAAGAGACCCTTACTCCCATGTCCTGCTGCTACTGGGTCTACAGCATCTTGTTTTCAGTGACTTCCACAGATTGGTATGCTGGGTAGTATCTGTGTGGTCTCTTCCCCAGAGACTCCCTGGCTGTGTGCAGGTAATTTGGAAAGCAGCACCAGAGGTTATACCCCCTGACTTTCTTATTGTCAAAGAGAGTTCCAGAGAAATAAGTTTGGGCTGGCTGTAGCAGGGCATACATATAATCTTGGCAACTCAGGAGGCTGAGGCAGGAGGATTACAAGTTTGAGGCCAGCCTTGACAACTCAGTGAGACCCTGTCTCAAATAATAAAAAAAGATTTGGGGATGTATCTCAGTGGTAAAGTACTCCTGGTTTCAATCCCCAGTACCAAGAAAAATAAGTTTGGTTCAAGAACATGTTACCAACCATTCAAACAAAGTATTGAGATGAGAGTAGCCCAATCCTGTTGGGCATGGTGGCACATACCTATAATCCCAACTACTCTGGAAACTGAGGCAAGAGGATCACAAGTTTGAGGCCAGCTCTTATCTGAGCAATTTATGGAGACGAGACCCTGTCCTTTTTTTTTCAAATTATTTTTTTATTTTTAATTTTTTGATTCATTGTACACAAATGAGGTACAACTTTTCATTTCTCTGGTTGTACATGAAGTACCGTTTGCGTAATCATACATGTACATAGGGTAATGAAGTTTGTCTCATTCCATTATCTTTCCTTCCCCCTGCCCCCTCCCCACCCCTCATTTCCCTCTACACAATCCTTCCTTCCTCCATTCTTCCCTTACCGCCTCCCCCCACCCCCCTGTTATGTATCATCATCCACTTATCAGAGAAAACATTTGGCCTTGTTTTGGGGGGGATTGGCTTATCTCATTTAGCATGGTATTCTCCAACTCCATCCATTTACCTGCAAATACCATAATTTTATTCTTCTTTATGGCTGAATAATATTCCATTGTGTATATATACCACCGTTTCTTTATCCATTCATCAATTGAAGGGCATCTAGGTTGGTTCCACAATCTAGCTATTGTGAATTGAGCTGCTATAAACATTGATGTGGCTGCGTCACTGTAGTATGCTGTTTTTAAGTCCTTTGAGTATAAACCGAGGAGTGGGATAACTGGGTCAAATGGTGGTTCCATTCTAAGTTTTCTAAGGAATCTCCACACTGCTTTCCAGAGTGATTACAGCAATTTGCAATCCCACCAGCAATGTATGAGTATACCTTTTTCCCCACATCCTCGCCAACACCTATTGTCGCATGTATTCTTGATAATATCCATTCTAATTGGGGTGTCTTAAAAATAAATAAGGACTGGGAATGTGCATAGCTCAGTGGTAGAACACTTGCCTAGCTTGTATGAGGCCTCTGTTCAATCCCCAGTACCATTAAAAAAAGAAAAGAGAGAGCGCAAGAACAGTTCAATCCCCTGCATATTTTTGTAATAGTATGTATTCCTAATAAATTGCTGACAAGTATGCTGTTTCTCCCAACCTCCACAAATAGGTTTCAGTGTCCTTTAAGGTAACAAGCTGATTTTTTAAATTAATCATAATGCACAATCTTAAGCTTAAGATACTTTTTAACTGGTCAGATCTTCCCACCAAAATATGAGATTGAAGGTATTCTCTATCAGGTATTGTTGCAACATTATTTTCCCACAATCTAATGAGAATGTTGTACATTAGACTTTTGGAGGTATCTCTTTAGCTATAATTGCTTTATGGGGCATTGCTGCTTCTAAACAATTTCTGTTCTCTCCAGTGGACTCATGATGGACAGAGTAGCACATATAAAAACACTTTGCTTAACTTGGTCTTAGTTCTCTCTCCTGTGACCACTCACCATCTTAAAGCATTTCTACAGTTCATACACATTATTTCAAGAGTGATCATTAGTGTGAAGTCATGGAAAACACTGTTGTGAGCCAGATACAAAATACATCCATTTATCTAAGGATTCAATTAACTTCGTCATGGCAACGTGAGTGAAGTAAACATACTTTAGCTGTACAAGGGATTCCAGGGCAACTGCAGCCTTCTTCCAGCCTATTCATGGGAACAGCCTCCTTAGCAAAAGGGTTGTATTACTTTCCTGCAGCTGTTGTGACAAAACACCAAAACCTAAGTGGCTTAGAACAACAGAAATGTATTGTCTCACAGTTCTAGGAGACAGAAATCTGCAATTATGGTGTTGGCAGGGCCATATGCCCTATGAAAGCACTAAGGAAGGATTTGTTCTAGGCCTCTTTCCTACCTTCTAGTAGTTCCTTGGCTTGTAGCATCAGTGTTCATGTGGCCGCCTTTCTGTGTGCATACCTGTCTCCAAATTCCTTTTTATAAGTGCCCCAGTCATTGGATTAGAGGCCCACCCTGCTCTATTTTGGCCTCATCTTAACCACATCTGCAGTCGCCCTCTTTCCAGTGAAAGTCATAGTCTTAGGTACTTGGGCTTAGGATTTCAATAAATTAATTTTGGGGAGGTACAATTCAGGCATTTTGAAAGAAAGAAGTTCACCAAAGTAGACTGCATTCCAAGTTGTAAGCTTCCTCTCCACATTGTAGTGGATGAGTCCCACCCTCTCTGCAGTTAAGCCTTTTCAATCTACCAATTAGACACTCCCAACTCTGATAGAATCGTCCCCTGCTGTTGACATTATGACTCCTCCCAGCTGGGGCTGAGCGTGGCCTCCTGCCACTCCCAGATCTCCATGCCACATAAGTTCCACTCACCTGAAAGAGGCCTTTGGCAGGCCAGTACGAGTGCCAACCCTTCAATTGTCTTTACTGCTTCCCTGGTGCCACTGCTCAGGAAGCCCAGCCCTTTCTGCTGCCTCCCGCCCTTGAGACTCTGTATGGCAGCCCTTTTCTACAACTGTCCTTTGCCATCTGCATGACCTTCGCCTCCCTAATGTGCTGGCCTTGTTCCACATCCACTTACATATGTTTTTCATGCCTTTCTCTAATAAGATGTGAGCTGCTTTTTTTGTGAGTGTGGTATCTAGTATTGAACCCATGAGCACTTAACCACTGAGCCTTACCCCCACCCTTTTTTATTTTTATACTTTGAGACAGGGTCTTGCTGAGTTGCTTAGGGCTTTGCTTAAGTTGCTGAGGCTGGCTTTGAACTTGTGATCTTCCTGCCTCAACCTCCCAGGTCACTGGGATTACAGGTATGTGCCACCATACCCAGCTCAAAATGTGAGCTTCTTAAAGCAGAATCTAAAACACACCCCCCACCTTTTTTTTTTTTTTTCCTTAAGGGTATTCGTTCACATGCTTAAGTGGTTACAGAATTTGGTAACTTCCTTGTAATATGAAAAATACAATTTTCTGTATAGTTTCTTAGACACATTTATTGGCTATTTCTGTTCTTATTGAGTTTTAGGTATCAAATTAAAACATAAAAACAAGTTATGTCTCTTGATAATAAATGAAGTAAAAGCAAATGGTGTTTTTCCCCACAAGAAAACCATATATAGAATTTATAGAACTGTTGGCATTCCTGATGCCACATTGCAATGTTAATCTGTTGCTTCTCTCTGTCATTTAGGATGATCATCGTCATCTGAACCAATTCATAGCTCATGCTGCTCTTGACCTTGTGGATGAAAACATGTGGCTTTCAAACAACATGTATTTGAAAACTGTGGACAAATTCAATGAGTGGTTTGTGTCAGCATTTGTCACTGCAGGGCATATCCTTAACTTAAGAGTAAAGATACTGAACTAAGGTTGGGTTAGCAAACTAGAACATGGAACACAGATACCAGGCTCTGAGTCTATAAGCGTCAAAGAATCAGGTAAAAATTTTCAATTCGTAGGCTACTTTTCTTTTGGGAAAAATGTGTTTTAACAGATCATTTTAAAATTATCACGTATAAAACGCAGGTTTAGCCAGGTTCAGTGGTGCACACCTGTAATCCCAGCAGCTTGGGAGGCTGAGGCAGGAGGATCGCAAGTTCAAGACCAGCTTTTGCAGTTTAGTGAGGCCCTAAGCAACTTAGCAAGTCCCTGTCTCCAAAAAGGGCTGGGGATGTGGCTTGGGTTGAGCATCCCTAGGCTAAATCCCCAGCCTGCCCCCCCCCCCCAAAAAAAAACAAAAAAAAACAGGTTTATCTGAATCATATCAAGGGTGATTTTACTTTATATCTATTTCTGACTTTAAAAGATTATATTCTCTCTTTAAGGTAAAACTAAGTTGACTTTAGACCCATTTTATGTATTCGACTTTTTCATTGCATTTACTGCTGTGCATGGGACTAATTTGAGTAACACCAATTATTGCTTTTTCATTTCTAATAAAGATTATGCCTTAATTACTTCACATATGAGATTTATTATGCTTCATGATGTAAGGCAAGAAGATGGAATCAAGAACTTCTTTACCGATGTCTATGATTTATATATAAAGGTATGGTATTTTCTATTATTTTTAAAAATCTGATTATAAAAAAGAATTCTAGCTTTGACACGAAATTGGCCTGTTTGACTCCTTTTTGCAGTTTTTCATTTCACACTAGTTTTCCCCCAATCAGAACTAGCTTTGTCAACTTTCTCAGCAGGCAAATCTTCACTGACAAGTCAAGATGTATTTGGGAAAACAGCTCTTGGTAGGCTGCTTTCTTGATAAATTCAGCTGTATGCACCAAAGATAGAAGAATGACACATTATCAAGTGATTAAAGTGTGATAATCAGTAGCTCCTTTCCCTATTAGTAATTCCATTTAATATTATATTTTTCTCACATGTTATGATGCACTTACTTTAGCTAAGGAACTGATCATTTAGCTTTGTGTTAAAAAGAATATTAAAACTCTGATTTGAAAAAAAATTACCACACAAAAATAACTTTTTCTTAACACTGAACATATAGCAAAGTTTTTCCTTTGTTTATGTAGTCCAAAGGGCCTTCCAGATTAATCCATGTGTTTTATAATGAATACCAGTAGATTTGTATTTCACACACAGGGTGAATCCTGAAAACTAATTTAATGTATGCACACAATACCCATCATATTACCATTAGTTTTGACACAGGTACTTCTCAAAACTGAAACACCAAAACAAAAAAATTCCTTATGGGGACATTAGTGTCGAACAATGGAGCATTTTCAATAAAACCTAAAAATGTGGTATTCAGACTTGTTTTGAATATCTTGATGAACTTTAATTTAAAAATTTTAAATAATTTAGAGACTTGATTTCAGCCCTTTTGCTTTGACAACATAATACCTTCTTCTTTCCTAGTTTGCAATGAATCCATTTTATGAACCCAATTCTCCTATACGATCAAGCGCATTTGACAGAAAAGTTCAGTTTCTTGGGAAGAAACACCTTTTAAGCTGAATGCAGAAAAATTCTGAAGTAAACAATGTCACCACAATGGGGTATACTCAGGAAATGTGTACATTGTAAGTAACTTGATTAAATAGTCTGGAAAACTTGTCTCATTTTACCTAAATCTAACAGAATTTCTTTATATTTAAAAGTAGTCACATTCTGTTTCATGTGGATTATCAACATTAATATTTGCTTGTGAAATGTTATTTATAAAGAGCTCTTTATCAATAATCTTAATAATTGAGAATAAGCTTTTGACTTTCCTGATTCTGATAACTTGGTCTCGATGTAACAGTTCATTAAAAAAAAGGTCATAGTCAAGATTTGGTAGACAAATTTAAAAGATTTTCCAGAAGTGAATGAGATTGATAGCACATACATTGTATATTTGGAGATGTTATAAAAATTTATAGTGTACTGCATTACTCAAGAAGCTGAAGTAGAATGCTTTTGCAGTGTTAAATGTTGCATGCCTGCCTTTGTCAGATGGTAGGAATATGATCCTACTCTAGAATTCTGGACCCATGTGTGCAAAATGGACCAGTTATAGGTCACAGTGAAACTTGTCGCCTCCATCACCTTATGTTCTTGTAGTTCCTCTCTCTGAAGACAGTAAGCTAAGGGTTAAATGAACCTATTGGATCTCTATTCTTGTAAAAAGCTGTTATGCAATTTGAGAAATGTTATTAAGGAAAAGTTTAGATTACATTAACATTTGCAGTTGGCCTTTTAGGCTATCCATGGGGGGGACCAGGAGTGGTCTTTTCTGTTTTATGATAGTGTGTGATTTGACTGTAAAATAGTAAATATCCATGGAAGAGCAAGTAATAGACCTGGAAATTTTCTGTACTAATCGTGAGCACTTCTGAATAACTTTTGAGCAAGTAATTCTAAGCTTGGTCTTATATCCTGGTATGAAGTTGGAACCGTCATTTTTTTTTACTCTATTTATTTGATTTCTTAAATAAAGATGCATGTTCAATATTGTGGTAGTTTTGCTTATTTCTGGTTCTGGGAATTGAACCCAGGGGTGCTCTATCACTAAGATACATCCCTAGCCCTTTTTATTTTGTATTTTGAGACAAGGTCTTACTAAATTGTCTAGGCTGGCCTTGAACTTGCGATCCTCCTGCCTCAGCCTCTGAAGTATAGGTGTGTGCCACTGTGCTGGCAGTTGAGGTAGTTTGACAACCAATTTTGAAGGGCTGCCCAACAACACCAGTTTTAGTCCTCTTTCCCCTGTTGAAAGTCTGCAAAGTAAAATAACTTAATCCATTAGATCACTTCCAAGTAGGTACCATAGCTTTAAGAACAGGCAAAGATATTCATGGAAATCTTCGAGTATTTTCAGCTATGCTAATAGGAGAGACCCAAACATATATTTATTGTCTATAACTTGCCCAACCCTCAGCAAATAATCCAGAGGGCTACAGTGTAAGCCAGCTAGGAGCAACTGTGCTAATAGCAGGAAGTCATAGGGCTGAGAAGATCTGAGTCGGGCTCTGGGTCAGCTAATAGCAGTAGTACCCTGCAAAAGCCTTGCTTTCCTCAAGGCTTGAGGATGAGACTATATTCCCAGAGTTAAATGTCAATTTTCATGTGTGGCTGCATCATTGAAGGAACTCAAAGGGAAGTCCAGCAATGAGTGAAACTTCAGAAGTGGGCCACATAGGGAAGCAGCATTCACGGCATAGGCATGGAGAAAGCAGAGGCTGACAGGATAGAACCAGGGGAAGTCAGAAGCTGAGCATTAGAAAAGCAAAGGTGTCAAAGCTTGGATCTGGTAGTTGATACCCTGAAGATTCTGGAACACGAGAGTAATGGGGTAAAATCAGTCACAAGAAAACCATAAAGCACATGTATGTCAGCGCTAAATTGCTAATATATATTAGCACTTCACAGTGACCCAGATAAAATGTACAAATCTGGTTTTGTCCTCTCTATAGCTGAAAATTTCCTAGGATGCTTCATTCAACATCCATGTTTCCTATGTGTGGATATGCTATGAATCTCTGCTCTGCTCATGCTACTACCCTAATGTTCTCTAATTACTCTGTTACTTCAATACTTCTGGTTGACAGTCTATGGCATCCCGGAAACTAACTAGGTATGTATGGTGGTCTTTTTTTCTCTTCAGCACTTTGCTGCTTTATAATACATACTGTGAAAGAACTTACATCATGGTGACATGATAATGAAAGTGAGAAGTTAGCGTAGAAATGCAAAAAGCAAGGTTTTCTTTTAAGACAAGGAACATGTGCAATATTTTAACTTCAACTAGGGAATTTTTCACAAGGGTGAAGAAAAGTGGCAAAAGCTTTTTAGTCCACTGATGGAATTGTAATTTTCCATCTTCCATCCTCACATTGTAATTGCTGTATCAGTTGTCAAATGCACATTTATCTGTGCTCCAAATTCAGCAGGTTGCGTTTTTCTTAAAATGCTGCTCCTGCCTTAGCCTCTGAAGTATAGGTGTGTGCCACTGTGCTGGCAATTGTGGTAGTTTGATAATCCATTTTGAAGGGCTGCCCAATACCACCACTGTTTCAGTCCTTTTTCCCCTATTGAAAGTCTGCGTTCGTACACAGCTTGAACTTAGCTGGATGTATGACTATTGTAATGATGGGCACCATATGATGAATGACTCCTTTACCATGGGGCTGTGAAGCATGACCTACAGTTCTTCCCATCTATCCACTTTTTTCCTGGGAGGCTGGGCAGCTGCTTCTCACCATTCCTGCTAACACAGTCCACTTGTTTTGTTCACCACTTATTTTTTCCATATTGTTGTCCTTTGTATAGATAATACCAGCCACTAGAGTATCTTTCTTTAAACAAAATCATCAAATTTCTCAGTTAACTTTTGCTACTGGTTGAAGTGCTTTTCACATCAGCTGCAGTTTGAAGATCAAAGCTATTCTGTAAAGTTCATCCTCCTCCTCTTGGTTTTTACATTTCAGAATCATGTTTGGTAAATTAGTCAGTGTTCACCAAAATTCTGTAAGACAACATGAAGCTATATTATTCTCCCTTCAGCCTTTCTCTATGGTCATAAAGATCTGTTCCTTTGATCATTTTTTGCTGCTCAGGTCTAAAATTTGGGGAAGCCAACTAATCTAATCCCTGTGTTAAAAAACAGAACTGGGGCTATAGCTCAGTTGGCAGAGTGCTTGCCTGGCATGCACAAGGCCCTGGGTTCAATCCCCAGCACCACCAAAAAAAAAAAAAAAACCACTCAGACACACTGGGCACAGTGAGTGGTGCACACCTGTAATCTTAGCTGCTCAGGAGGCTGAGGCACTTAGCAACTCAGCAAGATGCTGTCTCTAATAAGATATAAAACAAGGGCTGGGGATGTGGGGATATGGCTCATTGGTTAAGCACCCCTGGGTTCAATCCCCAGTACTAAAAAAACAAAAACAAAAGAACCCAAAACAAAACCACTAAGACATTAGTTAAATCTAGAGAAGTATCAAAAATAGACATAATGCAAAGGCTTAAATACCTGTAGGCTGAATTGTGTCCCCTAAAATTCACATTGAAGCCCTAACCACCAGTACCTCAGACTGTGACTGTTTTTGGAGACAGGGCGTTTAAAGAGGTGATCATCCGGTACCTTGATCTGAGACCTACAGCGTAACAGAAAATAAATGGTTGTTGAAGCCACCCAATCTGTACTTTGTTATGGCCACTTTAGCAAACTAAACTATACTTTCCTTACCCTCTCACAAAGTACAATTCTTACTATTTCCTCCAAGAGTGATAAAGTTGGCTTCTGTGTCAGGAAGATGCCGGTGTAGATGAGGAGCAACTGTGAGATAGATTCTAATATGTAGAAATGTGAATGATTTAATCAGTTTAAAGAGATGAAGACATAACCAAATAAAAAAGCAATGCAATGTAAATGCATTAGGTTTTAATCTTTAACATTTAACATTATTGCTTTAGGAAGTCATTTCCCTGAACCAAGATAGAATGCTAATTACATAAAAATATACAGATATACAAGTAGTTCTCCATTTTCCCAAGGGGGGAGGGAAACAATCCAAGTATAACTTCTAGAATAGTCAAGTTTTTTGTTTTAATTAATTAAAGTTGTGGTCATCTCATTAGCTCTAACTTACATATTTAAATTAAAGAAACATTATTAGACAACCGTTACAATTTATAAATGTAAGGTGCCATTATTGAGTAAATAGATTCCTCCAGAGTGGATGTGTCCCCTCTCCCACCAACTAATGAAGCAGCCATAAACATTAGTTTAAATTTATTAGTAGATGATACACTGCTGCAAACACTAATCATCTTATCCACCCTCATGTGCACGTATGAATTAGTTATAACACACCAATAATCTATCAATCAACAGCAAGATGAGCTTGGCTTGGGCTTTCGGTGGAGATTGACTGTGTCTGTCTGAATCAAGTGATCTGACCTATCCTCAGTAGCAAGAACTCTTCGAACCGCTTCCTCAAAGGCTGCTGCAACATTGGTGGCATCTTTTGCACTTGTTTCAAAGTAAGGATAGTCGCCGTTGTCCCTGCACCAGGCTTGGGCTTCTTCTGTGGATACCTGCCGCTCACTTATGTCGATCTTATTGCCTAAAATCACAAAAGGAAAACTTTCGGGCTCTTTTACATCTGCATAATATATGAATTCTTTCTTCCAGTTACTCAAGTTCTGGAAGCTCTGTGAATCATCAACACTAAAAGTGAGCAGGCAACAGTCAGAACCTCTGTAAAATGGTGTCCTCAGGCTTCGGAATCGCTCTTGGCCAGCTGTGTCCCAAATCTGCATGGTAACAAAATGTCCATCCACCTCCAAATCTTTGTTTAAAAATTCCACACCTATTGTATGGAAGAGCTGGGCATCAAACTTGTTAGTTACATATCTGTTCATAAGGGAACTCTTCCCAACTCCACCATCTCCCAGGAGAATTACTTTAAAGAGTGATGATTTTCCTGCCATTGTTAATCTTAGAAGTTTTGACTTTGGAACCCTGTAAGATAAAAAGGTACCATTAAATTCCTTTGCACCTGTACACTCTGCATGATTCTAGAAATATCAGCATTTAAGTGAAATAAAACATAGCCCCAATTCCTTTTTGCAAAGGGCATACTTAAATAATGAGAATTGTCATTTACTGAGCACTAAACCATGTGCCAGCCACTATCCTACTACTTATTCCCTAGAACAGCTGATAAGGGTTCACTCTTCCCCTTTCTTGGGTGACAGCTGACTAGGAATCTGTCATTCAAGACCAAATCTGACCCCAAAGACCTGACTCATAAGTCCCACCATCCCTTGTTAAAGATGAGGTTAAGAGACCAAGTCTGCAGGTTTCTTTAACAACTTCAAATAGCACTTCAGTGCACAGTGATGATGTTTATGAATGATGCTCCTTGTGCAAGGGATTTTCTTCTACTGCAGATCCCCCTCCACTCTGCAGACATAGCGCTGTTAAGCAGGAAAGCCAGACTTCCAGAAACTCACTGGAAAAAAGTGAACCAACCACTGAGTAAAGGGAGTTTATTTCTTTTCATTAGTAACACATTTTTGAGTTTGCTAAAATCAATGTCAGCAGCATTTTTTTTTCTTTGTACTTGGGAGTGAACCCAGGGGTGCTTACCCACTAAGCCACATCCCCAGCCCTTTTTTGTGTTTTATTTAGAGACAGGATCCCACTGAGTTGCTTAGGGCCTTGCCAAGTTGCTGAAGGCTAGATTTGAATTTGAGATCTTCCTGCCTCAGCCTCCCGAGCCTCCTAAGCTGCTGTGCAACTGCACCCAGTGTAATTTTTAGTATAATTTGGCATTATTCTATTCACAAGACTAATTTAGGCAGCTCTACTTCTTAGAAAATATGAGCCTGTGCTGTTACTTGTGTGTTTTCAAGTAGAATGAAATAAACCTTAAATGTAGATGTGTTACATCTTTTAGAGGAAGTTCTGGGGCAGGATTAAAAACTTTCTTACACTTAAAGAACCAGCCGGTGAGTTGAGATTTCTGATGCCTACTGACAGCCACTTCTAAGTGTGTTTGGGAACACTGTTCCTATTTGATGCTTTTTTTTTTTTTTTTAATACAGAAAATTTCAAACACACACAAAACTTCTGAATAATGAAAATAATATAATGAACACCCATGAACCCTAAAGCCAGCCTTACCAACTATCCATGTATGGCAAATCTATTTTCTCCTCAACCCCCACTCTTCTTTGTCCTCAGTTATTTTAAATCAAATTATGTCATTTAGTCTGTAAATATTTCAGTATTAAATGGCTTTTTAAGTATAATACATTTTGTGAAAGAAAATGAACTGTAGAGAAGCACTGTTAAAAGAATTGTATACAGTGATCAAAATGTCCAATATGGCAATCATTAGCCAGATGTGGCTGTTTAGCACTTGACATGTAGCTGATGGGAGTAAGGAACTGAATTTTAGAAAAATATTTTGGTGCTGGGGATTAAACTCAGGGCTAAGCACATATTCTACCACTGAACTACACCCCCCAGTCTCATTTATTTTAGGCTAATTTAGTCACATTTAAAGAAATAATAGCTGCAGTGAACGGCACAGCTCAAGAGCAAAGATGGTCATTAACCTTAATGTGAAAGTAGATATTGTGAATCCCTTGATAGGAAGGTAATAAAGACACAAATGACAATTGTTGTTATTGACTAGGATAAGTTTGCAAACCTACTACAGTTAACATTATCTGGCTGTGTCCTTGTTATATGCTAATGTAACCCAGTATAATTTAGCTGAACATGTCTGTAACATGAAAGGACCATGAAGTATTTCACCACGTAATCACCACCACCACATTAATGGTTAACATATATTCATGAGTATTCTGTGCATCCTAATCTTACATCAAAGACAGTTTAGTAACAAATGATTTTTAAGCTTCAATGGTTGCATTCACATTTTTGCAAAAAAAAAAATAAGATAAAATCGATGCTTGTGTGGTGAAATACGGAATTTTCCATTTCTAACTACAGGTTTTACTATTCTGATAAAAACCTGTAGCAGCTTGTATAGGGAGAAATCAAGTGAGTGGGAAAACATGATTAAAAAATGATAGACATTCCTTAGTTCTTAACTCTTGTTGGTTCTTTTCAAATTACTATTCCATTATACTCCATTAATTACTACTATAATAAATACAATTTAAACTCTCCAACAAAAGTGTGAGGTAATTAAAGTACCTACCTCCTGGAATCCTTTTTTGGTATAAAATGGGTTGCTCTGCTTAGTGCCCTGACTAATGTTAGAGCAGAAAACAAAACAGCTTTAAGTCCCTTAATTTCCTAACATGGGTAATAATTCACTAAATCTTTATTTTGAATTTTGCTTAAACAACTGCAACATAAAAAAGATTAAGAAAACCAAAAAAGCAAATCAGCTGTACAGTCAAAGGCCACATAAAGACACTTCAGGCAACAGCAGACCACATTGGAACAGTGCTCCTAGAGACTAAAATGGCGCTGAAAAATTGCCATCATCTAGTGGCACTATAATTATTATAGTGCAATGAATTGCTCATGTGTGGTGTAAATCAATCTACCATGCTGCCAGTTGTATAAAATGTACAGCACATTATTATTATGTACATACAGTACATAGTACTTGCTAATGGCTATATTACTGGTTTATGTATTTATCATACTATGCTTTCTATCATTATTTTAGGGTATACTCCTACTTGTTAAAAAAAAAAGTTTACTGCAAAACATATGCCATATTAGACTAGAGTCATCTCATATACCTCATGTTTACTATGTCTCTTGATTGCATCAAGAGGCCATGTCTGGTGATTGACTTGTACCACTGAGGTTTGTGCAACCACACTTGATGTTCACACAAAGTTTAAATCACCTAATTATGTATTTCTCAGAATGTGTTCCCAGTGTTTCAACATAGGGAAAGCATCTGATGCTCCCTCAAACGATTAACATTCTTTAATGGTTTATCTCAGGACTAAGGTCAATTTCTAAGCAAGATACCTGGTCCCAGCTCACCTAGCCACCTCCCACCTTGCCTCTCTGCTTGAGTCACTCTGAAATGCATTGTCACATGGAAGTGACAGCTCATCTTACTCATTCTTTACCCTGGCATATGCTGTTCCCTCTGCTGGTGATCCCCTCACCCCTACACCAATGAACCTGCTCTTGGCATGGTCATCAACTCCACTGGGTACCCTTACCCAGCAGCCCCCCCCGCCCAATGTTGTTCCTTTCACACATTTTTAACATACTGAAACACAAAAGCTCCATGTTGTGTTATGAGGGAATAACAGATGTGTATGATTCTAATCTATCATTTATCCTAGTATTTTAATAAGTCTACTGCCTGACCAAAGTTTTGTTGTACAGCATTGCATTTTTAGAATCTTTAAATCAAACTGAAAGCCAGAATCTATAATCTAACAACTCCACCTAGATTAAATTTTAGGAATTCCTTGAGATTTGTAATTTATAATTTTATCAGGATACTCTAAATAATTCTTTTTTCAAAATCATGTGGCATTTCCTACTTTGCGACATCATTCTGACCAAAAAAATTTGGGTATGCCATGAAACAGGGTATTTTTCACATTTCCTAACTACAGTTTGGGAACCAACCTCAGATACTATTTGGGAATATACTGGTATTTGTTATGATAATTAATATACATGTGAATACCTCTTTGACTCTAACCTAGAGTTGTATACAAATATACATGGTGGTATAAATAAATATGCAAACCATCATATTCCCCATTCATACCTAACAGAGGCCAGCTTTATTAAATTTATACATTGACATAATCATAGTTTATGGACATTAAAAACGTTCCCTTTGTTCTTTAAAAACAGAATTCTTTGAAAAATTTTTAGTATAAGTTAAATGATTAAAAGTATCCTACTATGTCATTTTAAAAATCTACCTAAAAGTGCCAGGCACAGTGGCACATACTTGTAATCCCAGCAACTTGGGAGGATGAGGCAGGAGGATCACAAGTTCTAAACCATCCTCAACAACTCAGTGAGGCCCTGAGTAACCTAACAAGACCATATCTCAAATTAAAAATTGAAAAGGGCTGGGATGTGGTTCAGTGCTTAAGCACCCCTGGGTTACTCCCCAGTACCCCACCCCCAATTTTTTTTTTTACCTAAAAGTACGTGAAGTCTCTTATGTTCCACAGTTTGGAATGATTGTCCAAGGCAGTAATCTCTACCAAGGTTAAAAACATTACTTTAGTAATTTAGCTAAATTCTACAGATAAAAATATCTGAATGAGAAGAGCATAGTCATAAGCCTTACCTTAGTAGCTCAGTTCAAGCATCATTACCTGAAAAAATGAAATTAGAAAGCTCACATTAGCAATTTGCACTTGTTTGCATTAATTTTAAGAGTAAAAACAATAATAATTAAAATGTGAAAGAAATATGTGATTTCCATTAGCAGCCAGTTTCTTAACCTAAAAGGAAAACACACCTGGTCTGGGGATGTGGCTGTATAGTAGAGTGCTTGCCTAACACACAAGGTCCTGGGTTCAACCCCCAGTACAGGGAGAAAAAAACAAAACAAAACAAGACAAAACAAACAAAAAAATGCACCATACCTAAGTGCTGTCAATGATCTTCAGTCTAAAAAAGGCCTACATCAAATACTACACTTTAATCATTTTTTTCCAAAAAATTGTCTTACACCACAATACCTATAAAATTATATTAAGAGGAACTGGATAATATCTCATTTAGTCTTCAAATTTTGCCCAAATTTTGGGTGGATTATTCTAGAGAATAATGTAAAGACAACACAAACAAAACAAAGGGAGGAGGGAGGAGGCAACAGCATGATATAGGATGAGCAAGGTCAAGGCTAAAGGTAGCAGTGTCATGAAGTTCCTGGGCAGCCAAGGCAAAAATGAAAACTTCCTCGTAAGTGAACAAGGGCACAGGTCAAAAGGAGAGCTTATTCCTGGTACCAACGGCCAGGAGCACAGCCCTGCATGAGCTACTTAACATCCTGAAGTCTCATGGGAGTAATGGTGCCAACAGAGGGCTTGGGGTGTAACTCAGTGGTAGAGCACTTGCCTAACATGTACAAAGCCCTGAGTTCAATCCCTAGCACCACAAAAACAAAGTGACCTATCTCATAGGGTTGTAGGGAAGACTCACTCAGATGATGGGACAAAAATGTTTTGTCACAGCTCCACAGAGCAAGAAATTTCTGTGCAGTAAACATATGAAGAAGTCTTTACTGGCAGTTTTATAGAAAGGTTCTTTAATGTCCTTTTCTCACCTCAAATTTCAGCAAGAGCTACATGCAAAACAGATAAGAGGGTAGGCAGGCCTACATAGAAAACCAAAGGATCACACTCAATTTGAAGGTTTCCCAGTGATGCCAATGTAGAACTGTGCTAAAGTACTAAATCCCACCGTCTAAACCAATAGTTTCAACCCTATACCCACCTTTGTAAAGCAGACAGCATTTTTGTGGGATATATACACACACATACCAGTTCTTAACTTATAAATTCAATCAATGAAAAAAATACTCTTCAAAATGCTAACATGTAGGATTAAGGATAAAGCAACAATAGCAGCTAACATTGGTTGAGTCCTATGTGCCATTTACCCTGTGACACTGCACTTATGCCTCACAAGTGTCTTATTCCTACATTACAGATGAGGATGATGACTCGGAGGTTACATACCTTGCCCAAGATCGCACAACTAGGAAAAGGTGAGAGTAAGATATAAATGTGACAGACTGACTCTAGAGCTCAGGCACTTAATCCACTAGGCTATGACACATGCAACTGCTTCTGCATTTGTTTGAGGATTTTACTGTTTTGTTGCAGGTGTGATGAAGATAAGCATGGCCAGATGTGGCTGGCACACATGCCTATAATCCCAGAGGCTCAGGAGGCCAAGGCAGGAGGATTTCAAGTTCAAAGCCAGCCTCAGCAACTTAGCGAGGCTCTAAAGCAACTTAGCAAGACCCTGTCTCACAAAATGAAAATAAATAAATAAATAAATAAATAAATAAATAAATAAATAAATAGGACTGGAGATGTAGCTCAGTGGTAAAGTGCACCTGGGTTCAAACCCCAGGGCTTCCCTCTGCCCAAAAACAAGCAGTTGCAAAGGGTAAGAAACTTTCAACCATTTGCTTTATTTTAAGATCTGCACAAGAAGGCCAGATGTAGTGGTGCACACCTGTAATCCCAGCAACCTAGGAGGCTGAGGCAGGAGAATGGCAAGTTTGAGGCCAGCCTCATTAACTTAGCAAGGCCTGAAGAAATTTAGCAAGACTCTTGTCTCAAAAAAAAAAAAAAAAAAAAAACCAGATAGATAGATAGATAAATTAAAAAGGTGCTGGGAAGGTAGATCAGTTGTTAAGTGCCCCTCGATTTAATCCCCAGCACTGAAGGTGAGTGTGGGGGGAGATCTGCACACAAACAAGTTAACCTGACAGAACGAGTAGTTTCTAATCTCAACCATTTACGAGAGTTTAAATGGTTTAAAACAAATGTTTTAAATGAAATGTGAGCCAAATGTTTACAGAACTCTGAAGCATCTCTATAGAAGGCTAGTTTTCCATAGGATGAGTGGGAAAGTTGTTTCTCAACACGAATTTAGAGAGTGCCTACTACGTGCTAGACACTGAGGATACAAACCACACACACATAATCCCTCTCTGGGTGAGGGTGACATTCATACACAAAGTCACTTAAGTCATAACTCTGGCAAGTCCTACAAAATGAAAGGTGAGAGGTACATGGTGTATAGTACTACAACTACTCACACTCAGCCAAAAATAAAAGAACAATTTAAAATAGAGCAGGGAAGTCTGCCCACCATCTCCTTGGTGAGTGAGAGGCACAATGTGCAAATCTAGGGTTTCCTTAATCTGATCCAGGCCCCGCATGCCACTATCTCAGGGAGCTGTTCGTGATTCTAGCCATCAGGACTTGCATACAACATAATCCTGTAACAATTAAGAAAAAAGCAGTACCTTCAATGCCAGAAAGAAATGGCTATGTCACAGTGTGTTAATGAGAGACTGTACATTAGTTTTCATTGTGTGTCTCAATGATCATTTTATCTACATGTTGCCTTTAGGACTCAGCCCTCACCAATGTGACTCCAAGGGAGGGGAATCTGACCTAGGGGAAGTAGATTTTGACCACAGGCTAAGCTCAGTAGGAGGGGAGAATCAAAAAGAGAGGAGGGAGCCTGAACCAGGAAGAGGGACCAACCCATGCCAAGGCCCTGCCAAGAAAGCTTGGCCCTACCAAAGACCAAGAGAACCCAAAGTAGGCCTGAGCACCTGAAGGCCAGAGAGTGAGGATTGTGCTAGGGAGATGGGACAGGAAGGAGAGATGCTGGAGTGGACAGGCTCTTATAAATCACAGGAAGAATTTCTGTCTGTACCCTAGGGTAATAGAAAGCTACCAAAATAGCTTCAGCAGTGGGTGACTTGATCAAATAGAGTTCAGAAATATAACTGGTTGTGATAGGAGAGCGAGCTGCAAGTGAGAAGAGGAGGAAGGCTGCAGGTAGAGCAGGGATTGATGCCATTATGATCCTTCTCCACTGCCAATGGTGTCAGCTGAATTTAGGATAAAAAACTGAGGTGGTTATGCCTCACATGATCCTCTAGTGAGATGTTCACTCTGTGACTTCAAGTTTCACCTTGCTCCCCTTTGAATCTTTCCTCCTGAAGTTCAGCTACCTCCTACACCCCTTGTAGATGCAGCTAACTTCATCCCCTCCTGAACACCTGCATCTCTGACTGAACCCTCTTACCCCAAAGCTCCTCACCCCTCTATACATGTCTAGCATTTGCCATATGGAATTCTGTAAGACATGCCTATTATGTGTAATAAAAATGAAACATGCTCTCTAAAATGGTTCACAATATAGACATGTATTATATACCACCAAAAAATACTTTCCTGTTTGTCCATTTTTTAGACTATACCACAAAATAAATAAATGCCCATCATACTATTCTAAAGCCACCTTCCTCAAAAAAAAAAAAAAAAAAAAAAAAAGAAAGAAAGAAAGAAAGAAAAGAAAAAGGAAACTTTGTAAGAATGTTAGTCAGGCAAAGGCAAATAATTTAAATGCCTAATTAGATGATGCTCTAAATAACCTGAGAAGACATGGAGATATGGGATTATAGAAACACACTGTTAAGTGACGAAATAAAATAGCATGCACACTGGAATCATACCATGTAAAAGCTCATAGATTTATATGAAAGTCTGTAAGAAAACCTAGAATAATCAATATTGAGTTCAGTCATCAAAGTTTTGATTTGGTTGCAAAGTCACACTTTTTTAATATCAAAAGTGTTTTTTAAGGCTTCATTTCACCTAAAGCCAAGCTTGACTGAATTCTACAATTAAATGAAATGGAAATCATTTTCTTTTAAATTTTCTTCAAAAACCCACCAGGCATCAAGGATATCACTTTCTGAGCTGAGCATGGTGGTACACCCCTGTAATCTCAGCAACTCTGAGAGCCTGAGACAGGAGGATTCCAAGTTCCAGGTCAGCCTGGGCAACGTAGTGAGACCCTGTTTCAAAATAAAAATAAAACTAGGGATGTGGCTCAGTGGTAAAATGCTCTGGCTTCAATCCCCAGTACCAAAAAACACCAAGCTATCACTTTCTGAGTTCTTTAGTAATTCATATCATATTGAAGATAAGATTCAATATGGCACTGAAAGCATAAGCACGAAATAATAAACTGGACTTCATCCAAATTTAAAACTTTTATGCCTCAAAGGACACTATCAAGAAAGAGAAAAGACAACCAATGGGATGGCAACTTAATCCAAAATATATAAAGAACTTTTACAACTCATAAATCTAAAGAAAACCTGAATAACCCCACTTAAAAATGGGCAAAAATACAAACATCATTAGTTGTTAGCAAAACCACAATGAATTATTCAATCATAAAGAAGAATCAAACTTGGTAATTTGTAGGAAAATGGATGGAACTAGAGGACATCATGTTACATAATATAAGCCAGACACAAAGACAAATATTGCATGTGGAAATTTTAAACAAGAAATGACCTTAAAGCAGAAGAGGGACTGTTAGGGACTGAGAAGGGGAAAGCAGAGGAAAGGAGGAAGAGGATAAGGGAGAGTGGACATAATCAATGCATGATATATGCATGTACAGAAATGTCACAGTGAAACCCATTAATTTATACAATTATATGTATTAATATAATAAAAACACTACAGTGAAATATCACTTCATATCCACTAGGATTGCTAAAAGACAATAACAAAGACTGACAAGGAAGAAACTGGGAACCCTCATATATTACCAGTAAGACTGTAAAATGTTGCATTGGTAACAGAAAGATCTGGCCATTCCTCAAAAGTTTAACACAGAGTTACTATGTAACCTAAGTACGCCTCTTCTAGGTGTATATTCAAGAGAATGGAAACATGTTAACATAAAAACTTGTTCATCATTGATGAACATAGCTACATTGTTCACAGGGGCTCAAAAGTAGAAACAACTCAAATGTACACCAAATGATGAACAGATAAAAATATGTGGCACAGCCATATAATGCTGCAATGTGGACATGCCACAAAACGTAAGTAAAAGAAGCCAGACAGCCAGGCATTGTGGTGCAAACCTGTAATCCCGGCAACTTGGGAGGTTGAGGCAGGAGGATCACAAGTTCAAAGCCAGCCTCAGCAACTTAGTAAGGCCCTAAAGCAACTTAGTGAGACCCTCTCTCAAAATTATGGAAAAAAAGGGGGAGGGGGAGTGGGAATGTTGCTCAGTGGTTAAGCACCCCTGGGTTCAATCCCGGGTTTAAAAAAAAAAGCTAGACACAAAAGCCCACGTTATGTGATTCCATTTAACTGAAATGTTCAGATTAGGCAAATCCACAGGGATAGAGTATTTTGTGGTTGCCAGGCTATAAGATGGGAGGTAAATGAGGAGTGACTGTTAATGGATATATGGTTTATTTTGGGGGTAATGAAAACATTCTGAAATTACACGGTAGTAATGATTGCAAAACTTTGCAAATACACAAAAAACCACTTAACTATATAAAAGGGTAAATTTTATGGCATGATATATATATATATATATATATATATACATATATATATATATATATATATAATCTCCTGAGAACTAGAAATAATGATCCTATAATTGAATTTACACAACTAATGCTATAAATGATCTTGTGCTTTTTGCAGCATCTCTTTGAATACATCAGTTATACATATAATAGATACCATAGGATCACAATACTACACAATACATTGATGCCAAAATATGCCGTTTGTAATACACACTAATCTGAATAGGAAGTTGGACAAGCAGGTCACTGGCAGTAAAGAAAATGAACCATATTTTCAACAAATACTTCAAAACTCAAAAAAGCATTTATTCCAATCCTTTTCTTCTTATAACACTATTTTTCCCAACTTTTCTATTGTATACTTTATTTTGCACTGTCACTTATTTATGAACAGTTTATGGGTAGCACCCTTTTCTTTGGCCTTCTCCAACTCCTTGTTGGCCTTCAAAGTCATATGCTACAATAAACCAAGGGAGAGAATATACTGCATCAAGATCTAAGCATTAAGTATATAATTCTCTATACGAATGTGCATGGCTTTTTACTGATTATGGATCTAGCTGCCTTCATTCTTACAGGTAACTATATCCATTTATTTTGTTTTTATTTTTATTACACAGCATTTTGAGCATGGCATCCAAAGAGCTATCCAACCTTACCGCGAGACTGATCCAATTTCTTACCTACAGCTCACCATCCCAAACCTATCTCTGGCATTTAGGGATCACACCATTGCTCAGACTGTGATCTCATTCTGGGAGGCCTCTCCCCTACCTCCATGATTATAAAAATTCTAGTCACCTGAAGCCTAGTAAGATCACCTCATACACTCTATGTATGATCTATCAAAATGTATAAATGCATTCTACTGTCATGTACAACTAATTAGAAGAAATAAAATATATATATATATATTTTAAAGCAGCCTTCTAAAGTCACCCTACAACCTAATCTTCTCTTCTTAGTGCTCACCACCATTTCTACCTCCATTGCAGCTCTCATTTGCTTAGGCTCTGAACAACTTCAATTTATATGTGTCTGTTTCTGAATTATAATGTCAGCTCCCTGGGAGTGAGGCACAGAACACCTAATGGCACCCATTCATGTGTCCTTTTTTTGGTCTGCCAAATCTTTACAAAGCTCTGCATGTGGTGAGGTGCAAATATATACTAAAATGAGAATAAAGGGTAAATTACTTCCTGCTTTATTCTTGTTATTATTATTCAATTTGTACCTTCTGAATTTATATTTCTTTGTTTATCAGTCTTTCCCCTATTCTATTTTTGAGGTCTATTGCAATGTATAGGAAAAGAACAAAAAGAATTGATTATTCTTTGCAAGACTAATGAGAAAACCACTTTAAAATAAGTACTATTGATTGACTGCAACAGGGAGCAGGCAAATGTAAAAAAAGTAAATGTTAAAAAAAATTAAATATAAAAAAAGTCCCTCTAGTAAGCTGCCAAAGGGAGAGTAAGCTTCATTTGTAAACTGCCTTCTTCAAAACTTCAGATTTTGAGGCTGGGCACAGTGGTGCATACCTGTAATCCCAGCAGCTTGGGAGGCTGAGGTGGGAGGATCATGATGAGTTCAAAGCCAGCCTCGGCAATTTAGCAAGTCCCTAAGCAACTTAGTGAGATCCTTTCTCTAAAATATTAAAAAAGAGCTGGGGATGTGGGTCAGTGGGTAAGCACCCCTGGGGTTCAATCCCCAGTATAAGTAAATAAATAATGCAAAACCTGACATACTCCTTGACAAGTTCTCACCTTCAAACATTTAAATTGAATTTATCACTCCTGGTTTAAATTTAGAAAGTTTTCTTTTTTTCCAAATTCACAAGTCCCTTAATGTTCTAGAGGCATGTGCTTATTTAATTTCATAGTTTAAGAAACTGAATTTCAGGGCTGGGGGTATAGCTCAGTGTTAGAGTGCTTGCCTAGCATGCATGAAGCCCTGGGTTTGATCCCCAGCATTGCAAAGAATGAAGAAAAAAGAATAAGAAACCGAATTTTGAAGAAATCAACCTGGGAAGCAAAAGCATACGTAATTTCAATTTTTTTTCTATTTTTGCTTAAGTTGTTTTTATTTTCTTATACCTTAAGTGTATCTTGGTGGAATTTAGTTCCACTATTTGTCTCTACAGCTTCCTGAAATGTATGAGCAAGAAGCAATTCAAGGGAAGTCATTAAGCTTAAAGGGAGCCAGCTCTATATCAAGAAAGCCAGCTCTATAACCAAAAAAAAAAGAAGAAGAAAGGAAAGAAAGAAAAAAGGAAGATTAAAGAACACCACAGGAAAAGACCAACTTAGAGGCAAGACTAGCCAGATAAAATAAATTACCTAGTCATATCTAGTCAATCACTGAACATTACCTCACTAATGTAGATAGCTACAAAAGGGGGGGGGACCTGTTTAATTCAAACCATACCATCGCTGTCAGAGCACATACCCTATCCTATTAAATAACTCATTCCAATAAGTACTCTTTTTTTTTTTAAACATGAATCATCTAATTTAACTCTAAAAAAATCATGTTAACCATTTTTTTGTAAAACAAGGCACCTTAGTGGTATAGTATGGTAGGTGGAGTAGGAAGGGAGGAAAAGTGGAGGGAAAAAAATTAAAAGAACTAAATCTCCCGAAGTCGTTGTGAAGTACAGAGCAGCAGGATCCAAGAGAGCTCTCTGTAATGCTGGAAAAGTTCTACGTCAGCACTAGGGAACCACATCTGGCCCCTGACACCTGAAATGTGGCTTGTCTAAAGAACTGAATTTTTCATTTCATTTTATTTTAATTAGGTTAAATTTAAAGTGCTGCACAAGGTTAGTGGCTACTACACTGAACAGGGCAGGCCTGCAGTGTGGGTTAGGTGACAGTCCATGAATGAAATTGGGGGGATATACCCCCTATAATCACATGTGGAATCAGGATGTGTGTGTGGATGGAAGCCTTTGTGCTTGAATTTTTTTTTCCTGAAAAGAGCAAACAAGGTTTCAGCAAATTCTATGGAGAGTTTGAAATGATCAATACATGTTGGTAGCATGTCTGTGTCACATGTGATCCATTTATGTGCCTCAACACCCTCAATACTTTTCCACCTTTACTCAACGTCACCATTTCCCCTTGCCTCCCTCACCCATGAGACTTTATTACACTCTGACCATAAACTGGGAGTTCAGTGAACAGTCTTACACATGGGAAGCAGCTAATTTGGGAAAGTAAGGATAATGCTTTGTTCTTTATTATGTTTGATTTTTTTAGAGCTAAGCATAAATCTACCCATAATAAGGCACTTAAAGTGGTTCTTGATAATAAAGAAAAGTTGCACTTCGAAGGACAAAATTAAAATGCAAAGAAATGGATAAAAGTCACAAGACAAGAATATTGGGAATTATGATTAGGTACTTCAGGAAGAAAAACTATGAAAGGAATGAATTTGAATATGTATGTTAGAAAACATTAAATCATCAAAATAACCAAATATG
This sequence comes from Sciurus carolinensis, assembly GCF_902686445.1. Classification (NCBI taxonomy): domain Eukaryota; kingdom Metazoa; phylum Chordata; class Mammalia; order Rodentia; family Sciuridae; genus Sciurus; species Sciurus carolinensis. The sequence goes on along the minus strand of NC_062232.1, from coordinate 9,868,887 downwards.
ACCTACAATGTACATGTTCTGCTATCACTTATGGAAACGCTAGTTCTCATACTTCTCTTTCCGTTAGATAAGAAAGCAGGTGTCTGTAATTTAGAGTGGACAAGGATAAGGAGTGGGAGAACTTTTAAACAAACCCTGAGAATACCCAGCACACAAACACTGTTGTCCACCAGGTCCCAAGACAAAGCAAGGAACTTTGCAGCTAGAGAAGTCAAGTAAAAGGAGCAGGAATTTCCCAAGAAGGTAAAAGAAAGAAGATATAGCAGTTATATGTTTGGCATGTAGGACTCAACTAGATCAGAGGCTCCCAAATACCATCTTGCAGGGAAGTTGTCACCAGCTCACGAAGATCAGTTTATTGATATAACTCACTTCTCTGTCAATGACACTCCTACTGAGGTGTTGAAATTGACTTTTCTCACCAAAAAACTTTCCCAGCCCAGACTTACACTGCCCATCAGTACCCATCTCTCCATCTGCCCCCGTGTCAGATTAACCCTGCACGCAGACTCCCAATCCCTCCATTCCCTAGAATATCAGCAAGCCATTGGGAGAATGCCTACTGGCCAATCCAATGACTTCTTCTCAGTCCTCACCTAAGTGCCCTAAGGCACACACAGTCCTAAAGTGAATAAACAGAAAGTGCTTCTCTTAAGACTTCATTTGACCAGTCTCTCCACCTAAGGCCCACCTAATAGTAAATTCTCTCAGGATGTACATGACATCAAATCGCAGAAGGGAAATCAAGTCTTAAAAAAAAAAAAAAACAACTAAGGAAATGGAAGCCCACTAGGAAAGTGTTTAGTACAGTAGCACCCATCTAGCCAGAGGCACAGGAGAGTTCTTCGAGTCTTGGTAGGACTCACTATCCATTATTACCTCTATTAGGTCAAACAGCCTGGCAAGTGACTCTGTGAAAATGTTTCTTATTTAATGGGCCATAAGACTACTCTGGCAATAGCTTCTGCTTTCTCTCCCCCTCATCTCCTTAGCTTTCTTCAACCAGATGGTTCCTTTTCCTAACCGGCTCTTAATGAAGGTATTTTGCAAGGTTAAAATTCATATGTCTTCTCATACACAGCTTCCTGGGCTAAACTCCACCTCCACCCTCTCACACCCAAGGGCCAGGCAAGAATTTCCAATCCCCTTTATAATATGTTCATCTGGAATGGTAGTACAAATTCAACACATTTAAAACCACATTGTTTTCCTCACTTTCAAAAATCTCTCTTCAGTCGTACTCACCTGATTTGTTGACACAAGAAATGTCTCCACTTCTTTCCCTATCTATTGCCATTGTTTTGTTTGCTCTAATAACAAATGCTATGGCTGTAATAATATTAGCATCTGCCTATTTACTGAATATCTACCAGGTATCTAGCATCTTACCATCACCTGCAAATTGGACACTATTACTCATGCTTCATAGATCAATAAGCAGAAATTCACAAAGATAAAATAACATCCCCAGGTCTAATTCAACAGAGCAGATCAAATATGTTATCTTCACTCTAACCAAATGGTAGAAAAGGACTTTTAAAGTGTACAAACCAAAAAGGACACCAAGAAGGAATAATTGTAGATGCAAGATAGTAACAAAATTTAGAAGATGGAAAGCAAATGATCCAGTAATGACAGTGAGGATGCTGCAAAATCTGATTTTGGCAAAAATGATTGACAATGAGAAAGTCGATTCTCACCACGGAAATGAAAAAGAACTGAAAAGCTTACTGGCACTTGAGACCACCAAGATAGGCCAGTGCTGAAAATTTGAGCTGTCTGGAGACAGCTGTAGATTCTATGGCCATCCCAGCAGACCTCCATCCTAAAGTGTATGCAGCAGGAAGGATAGTAGGGATGGAGAAACAGTCTACATAAGAACCCTGAACTGTAGTTCCCTTCCTCTGCCAATCTTTCCCCTCAGCATCCCCAAACTGCACTATTAGCTCTGGGAAAAATTGGGATCCATGGGACAAGCTTACAGACACGGGAAGGGTGAGGTGGAGAATTAAAACCCAATTTTGATATCTTATCTACCAAACCTTGTAGTTGACCAACTTCTAATCGTGTGGTTCCCCAACTGTGTGCTGAGGTGCCCTAAAGCATCATTGCAAATTCACAGGGGGAGGGCAGGCTATTTTAAATTTTTGAAGAAAACAAAGAGATACTTGAGCTTTGCAGGAGAGAGAGAGAGAGAGAGAGAGAGAGAGAGAGAGAGAGAGAGAGAGATATCACAATTTCAACACTAGATTGCACACATTCCTTTTGATGACATCATCTTCGTGAAGCTGGATTTCCCAAAAGTGCTGTGACAAAAATCAAGTATTGCACAAAAATTAACAAGATTATGAGTGGCAGCTGTTTGCTCCAAAACAACCATTTCCCAAAATGTATTTAAGAATCCTAGAATTCATTCCAGAAAACACTCTGCATTCACCAGTGCATGTGGTCCCCAAACATTTCTTCTGTTCTAACTGCCAACTACATTAGGTATGTATTTTCAGATATGTTCACCTAATCAAGTACACAAGCATGAAAACACAGACTAGAGCAGCCACACAGCTACAAACAGTAGCCCAGTGATTTCTTTTTTTTTTTTTTTTTCCCCAGTGCTAGGGATCAAACCCAGGTCTTACTCATACTAGTTAAACACTCTACCACTAAGCTACACCCCCGCTCTGATTTCTAACTTTTCTGAACCAGTTAGAATCATTTAAACACACTCCAGTTAGAGTTCTACATAGCAAGTTCTAGAAACAAATCTGTAAGGTTTTTTCCAGGCTTCTCTAACATTGAGAACTCAGCCACTCTTATGAGAAGTAACCTGGAAGTTACCTTAGTGTCTGTACCCAAAAAAATCTCATCCAATTAAAAGAACTTTGGATTAAAAGAGTTCAGCTCTTTTATACTGTTCCACTATCCTTCACACTTGGATAAAGAATATGGTAATAGAATGAATGCATAGAGTTGTTCTGTACTCTTTCTTCCCTATCCAACAATGGCATACATTTGTAATGCATTGGGCCTAAGACAAAAGTAGAGTCTGTGTCTACAGAAAGTGAAGCCTAGACTGCCTGATTCACTTCTGTTTTTTCCAAATACAACTCACCCTCCACCCCATATGGATATAGCTGTTACCCAACTTACATTCATTTACTACATATAGCCATCCGTTTGTGACATGCAACAGCATTCAAAAGCCCAAATTCATCATGGTAAAAAATTAACAAAGAGTAATGGAAAAATCTAGAATGTGGAAATACCAGAGCACAACTTCACAACATGTACAATATCAAGAGTCACATTGGGAAACAGATTTCTCCTTCAAGTTATCTAACCAGCCCAGGCAGCCCAGGCTTCCTAGCAATGCAGAGCTGGGACTGCCTTCCTCACCTCCTCTCTACCTACACACCTTGGTGGCTCCAGGTCTCCTCCCTCAGGTTTGCATCATAACTTCCTTTCAAACTCCCTAAGGCATTTTTCAAGTTCACCTCCACCCCTCCCCCCAAAATCCTTAATAAATGGTCTCTGTTGATGACCTACTTAGTCAGGAGCTCTATTTTCTTAAGCTTGGTTTTGACTAACAAATTTATTATGTAGATAGCTTTCAAGTTAGATGCATTGCTCAAACACATACACAACTTCTAATTGGCTTATTTCCTCCTGCTGCTTAACCAACATACCACCTGGGGCAGAATTACATGGAAGTTAATAATTTGCCATCTCTACTTGATGTCATATAATCTCAGAGATTATGAAGTACAACCATCTCATTTTACAAAGAAAGAACTGCAGTGACCTAACTTGCCAAAGGAGCAAGACAAGCAATGATCAGGCAAGATTCCTCTGGCACTAATTCCTCTTGACCCTTCCCAGAAAAAAAAAAACAAAACACATTTTTTGTTAAACTGAATGTGACAACAATCATTCTCAGGTGTGTAATTCACTGCACCCCCCCCCCCACTCCCAACCCATAGCAGACAACTCCTGATAAGAGGCAGAGAAACCTATTCATTTGCAAAAAACACACTGCGTGAGGGCATGAGTCAAAAACCAAACATAGAGGCAAATAGATGCCATACTGACTATGCAAATAATACTTTCCTAGGGATTTCTAAAATGAGCTCCAACTCTTTTTGACTGCTCTTCTCAATCAACCACTCCCCAAATTCACTTAATAGTTACAAGTGCCACCAGAATGAAGCAGTACATATTTTGAAAGGCCTGGGCTTAGGCATGGAGAAAACAGGCTGGGAAAACACCAGCAAGAAATTAAGCAAAAGCTACTTTTTAAAATTTCATATTTATTTCTTTATTTCAAAGATAAAACACATGCATAAGTATTGTCGACTGTGGCTAAATTTAAGGAAAAATTTTGCATTCAACAAGAACAATTTCTCAATTTGATTCTTGTCAATACTCATACGTGGTCAACTGTACAAAGGTACAAAGAATCTATCAACTTTCCCCTATTTCATCTGAGTCTGCCCACAGTAAATACCATGACACAGGTACTTCGGTACTGGGTGTGGAGTGGTTTTGTTTTTTTAAATGAACACCTGAGTAGCCCCAGCAATGAATTCTGTACTAGGATGATGTCAGAACCTGATTCTGATTGTGAGGAAGATTGAGGCTCCCCCACTACGTTTCTTGCCAGCACCTTTGTATCATTGCCCCACAGGCTGCTTGGATAATGTGGACAACTGGAAACTACATTCACCAAGTCCACTTCAATGCTTCTCCAGTTGCTTTTGTCACTTTTGCCTTAAAACAAAAAATAGATTCTGTTACCAGAAATTGTTTGCTCACTTCATCTTTCAAATGAGTGACTCTTAGTCAAGAGAATTTTCCCCAGCTTGCTTTAAAATAATGAGGATCCTATCCTAAGTAGGAAAATTACATTATACTTGAAGAACTACAAAAGTAGATGAAATAGGAGCCTGCAGTTGCACAGACTGTTCTAAAGCAGGATTTCTCAGCCCCAGCACTAACAAACATTTTGGGCCAAACAACTTTCTTTGGGTGAGGGGTGCTGTTCATAAGTTATCTCTGGTTTCTATCCAATAGATGACAGCAGTACCTCCCTGGCCCCCAGGTGTGAACTCCAGACATTGACAAATAGCTCCCAGTTGAGAACTACTACTATAAATCACACAGATCTGCTTTGAAAATTAGCTCTGCATCCTCACTACTTGTATGACCTGGGGGGAAAAAGACATAACCTTCCAACTTCCCAGCAAATTCCTCATCTATAAAGTGGAGCTATTGCTGTAAGAATGCTATGAGAGTGAAATGCAATGATGCATGAACAGGATTTACATGCACAGAACATCCAGTGCCAGAGTGGGTTACCAATAAAAATATCAAAAAATGAGGGGAGGTCAAAAAAATTAATTGCTAGAACCAAAGGAACTTATATTCAGCCCTCCAGAGTACTGTAGTCTAGATGGAAGTGGTCCAGATAAAGAAACAAAAAGAGGAGAGGCTGGAAAATAGGAACTAGTATTTCCCTGGTTTCCAAGAATCTAGATGTTCTATTTAGTTTCTGGCTGTCTACTCTAACCTTCCAAATAACCAAAAAAAAAAAAAAAAAAAAAAAAAAAAAAAAAAAAAAAAATCCCTGAATCACAAAAGTCTCCAAAATAAATGTCCCCAAATCCATTTTAGTATAAACAAGAGGAATTTACCACAATGTACAAAAAACATTGAAAGTACCAGAAAACCACACCAGTGTTATATAAGGGGTTCTAAATAAGATACTAGTAGTGATAACTTCAACATAAACTTCTAAAATCGAGAAACTAAAGTCGGCACGGAGGCTCCAGCAACTCGGGAGGTTGGGGCAGGATGATATCAAGTTCGAGGCCAGCCTCAGCAACGTTAACCAGATCCTGTCTGAAAAAGTAAAATGGACCGGGGATGTAGCTCAGTGTCACAGCATCCCTGGTGGAAGAGGGGGAGAAAGAAAGAAAGAGAGAGGAGGAGGGGGGAAGGAAGGCGAGAGGGGAGGGGAGGGGAGGGGAGGGGAGGAGGGAGGAGAGAGGAGGGGAGAGAGGAGGGGGAAGGGGGGAGGGGGAAAGGTGGAGTGGAGAGAGGAGGGGGAGGGGGGAAGGTGGGGTGGAGAGAGGAGGGAGAAGGGGGGAGGGGGGAAGGTGGGGTGGACACAGGAGAGGAGGAAGGGGGAAGAAGCAGCGAGGAGAAGAAAGAAACTAAAAGCAGTCTTCTTAAAAGTTCCTAAATTGGGGGGGAGGGGCTGGGGTTGTGGCTCAGTGGTAAAGCGCTTGCCTCACACATATGAGGCACTGGGTTCGATCCTCAGCACCACATAAAAATAAATAAAGGTATTGTGTCCATCTACAACTTAAAAAAAAAAAAAAAAAGTTCCTAAGTGGACAGTTCTGGGTTTCCTTCAACTCTAGTTTTGTCCCACTGGTCAGTCTTTGAGATTACAGGCAAAGTAGTGATTTTCCATTACAAAGCGCCCGAGAGGAAAAAATAAAGATGTAAACAACAAAACAAAAACCAAACTCCGTCCATTGATTTTAAGAGGGTTTTGAATCCTATGAAAAGACTGTAGTCACGTGCCAATTTGGATAGTTGCAGAAGTTATTCCTCAAAAGAACTGTGGTCACGCGATGTGTCCTCACTTAAAAAAGCAGCAACTATTTGGTCAAGACTTAAAACTCTCATCTTACCTTTTTACTGACTAAGGTGGAAAAAAGAAGGGATCGCGATTGTGAAACCTTAGCCAGTATCTGAATCAGATAATGCCCCAAACCGCCTGCAGCCCCTAGCAGCGGCTTTACATTCCAAGCTCCTCACCTGTGTGGTCAGAAGACTGTGAGGACACGTTCAGCTAGGTAGGATGTCAGAGGTCACCAAAATCAAATAGTGTGAGTGCCTTCGCTTTCCCTGTAGTGATATTCGAGCGCAGGGTTTGATCTGCGCGGTGTGTGTCCCGATGTGGTTAGGGGAAAAGCTACTATATATGACTGCGTTTATCTGTCCGCGACTCTCTCCATCCCCCTCTTCCCGAGCGTGAGTTTTTGTCTCTCTCCCTGGTGTCTGTGCGTACATATGTGCGTGGGGGAACCCGTCTTTCCTCCTGCATTAGTCAGTAGGACATAAGGTAACAAGCTGTCCCTCTCTCAAAGAGGGCAGTGACCCGCGACGGCCCTGAGCGCCGGATGCCCCAGGTGCCCCAGGCCAGAGCCGCACTCGAGGCCAGCGAGCAGCCCTTCAGCCCCTGACGCCCGCGCGCCGCGACTCAGCCCCCGCCCGCCCTCGAGGGAACGTCCCGAATCCCGCTCACCTCGCGAACACACGGAGGACGCCCGGGGAGCTCGGGGCCGGCTCGCCTGGGTGCAAGGAGGGCAGAAAGAGGGTCGGGGTCTGGGTGGGCAAGAGGCAGCAGCAGAGGCACTACCCGACTCCAGCTCCAGCTGCTCGGTCCAGGGCGGAGGGAAGAACATGGCGACCGGCCGGGGCGGGGCCCGGGGAGGCGGGGCGGGGCCTGGGGTAGGCAGGGCGGGGCTCCGGGAAACGAGTCCGGAAAGCGGGTTCCAGGACAAGACCCTGGCACCCCGGTTCGGGGAAAGGAGGGTCCTGGAAGTGGAGAATCGTCCCTTATCCCCCTGCACCACTGTCTTTGCTAGGTCGTAGTTTTTCTGTGTGTCGACTGCGTCTAGTGTCCTTCCGCCTGCGTTCTGGAGCCTGCCAGCACGAAATAATAGTTATTTTTGAAAGTTTGTGTAAAGTGAAAATAAACAGATCATAAGAGTACAGTCACAGAATGTCATTACAGTGATGAAAAACGAAATGTGCAAGCAGACAACAGGTAGATGAGAAATGAATACCGTTGTAATTCTGTGGAATAACAAGAAATTTTCTAATTTATGTTTAAAAATTTTAGTTTCATCTCTTTAAAATACTGTCATCTCTAAGTATAAAATAATAGTAGCAAAAGGTGGCATTGGAGAAGCTTGTGATTCCTTGCTTTATACATGGAGTTGAACGCGTGAATGATAAAATTTAGGATGCAGGAGGGATTCTTAGTGAGCTCTTAATATATTTTGTGTAAGACATTTAATTTGTTTATTAAATTAACAAAGTGAGAAGGATCTCACTTTTATGATCTTTGGGCCCACAACAATTTACATATCTCTGGCTCTTTGGAGAGTCGTTTTCAGGTAACTTTCTTCAGCATTAGAAAGGATATATTTTAGAATTTCTCACAAATATAAAACACCATTTTAGAATAATTATGAAAATAAGACATAATAAAGATTGAGTTCTAGTATGAGCTTAAATGAAATTTTCTTATATAAAGAAATCTAATTTTAGTTATGCAGAATATTTCTCAGAAGAAACAAGTTGAATATAGGAAGAAAATATATTCATTATCTTCTTTAAAAACATATTAAAACTACACAATAAAACACATATGAACATTAAAGTTAATCTTTCAATAGAAAAAAATACAGTGTCATATACATTGGACCAAATTACAACAAGCAATCCACAGGGTTATTTAGAAAATGCCACCTGAATTTATCCTAAAGAATTAAAGTCATCATACTATAACAATATGTGTATCCCCTTGTTCATAGCAGCACAATTCACAATAGCCAAACTGCGGAACCAACCTAGATGTCTGGCAATGGATGTGGTCTATATACACAATGGACTTGCATTCATTCTTAAAGAGGAATGAAATTATGTCATTTGCAGGAAAATGGATGGAACTTGAGACCATTATGTTAAGTGAAATAAGCCAAACTGAGAAAGTCAAGGGTCATATGTTTTCTTTCATATGGAGAGTTAAAGAGAGAAAAGGAAAAGGCATGGGGGGAGTCTCATCAAAATAGAAGAGAGATCAATAGAGTAAAGGGATCAGGGGGTGGGAGAAGGGGAGAAAAAGGGAAAACACTGGTGAATGATATTGACTATATTATTATATTATGTGCATATACAAATGTTAAAATGAATCCCACCATTATGTACAACTATAGTGCACCAATAAAAAATATGAAAAAAAAAGAAATGCCACTTGAAGGGCGGTAGATATAGTGGGGATGTAGCTCAGTGGTAGAATGGTAGAGCACTTGCCTATCATTCACAAGGCCCTGGATCTGAACCTCAGTAACACACACACACAAAGGAAAGAAAGAAAAAGTGCCACCTACCACCTGAAAATCCTGTGTAGTAATCATTATCAAGGACGGATGGAACATGAATTTATCTGTGCAACTGCTAATACTAACCAGCTATTAACAAGTGATCTTGTGAAATGATTGAGCTTTCAAAGAAAGCCCTACAAGTAATTCTTTGGCTATTCCCAATTATCAGAAGGCATTCAAACATATCTGAGTGTAGCTTACAGTTAACACCTAAAGAAAGAATACTTGAATAGAAGTCAATTGACTCTTAAAAATGTTAGTATATTCTGATTTCTTCCATGATTCACCTTTCTACCTAATTTGTCTGTGCAATAGTAGGGTGCAGAGCAAGTGAGAAGGACTTTTGTTATTGAATGTGTGTGACTGGCAAGCTGATACAAGTTAGATAGATGGTCTCTATCTCTCTTGCTCCATAAACTTTATTGATTAAAACATTCAAAAACTGACCTAGTTTGATTCTTCTCATTTAATTATCTTTATATCTGTAAACACCAATGCATCATTCATGGAAGAGAAAGAGGTCAACATTGCTGTGCATTAATGATTCCTTTCTTTAAATGGTACCTACTTATTAGTATAAGCACTGGGACTTAATACATTTCAAATTGGAGTCTGAAAGAAATTGTCTCTGGCATCTCTGATGAAAAGCTACAAGTAAGTGGGCCCCAGTCTCAGGTATAACAATTAATGACTAAAGTGTTGGGTCCAGTGACTTTGCCTGTTGTTCCAGCTACTCAGGAGGTTGGGATGGGTGAGAAGATCACTCAAGTCCAGGAATTCAAGACCAGCCTGGGCAACATAGTGAGACACCATCTCGAAATAAATAAATACTGACTAAAATTGAATTTATTATACTTTTCACATACATAAAAAAAGCACAACTCAGTGGTAGGCAATTTGACCATTAAATGACATATTTAAATACTCAAAAATTTGATATTGTTCCCAACTCACTGGCCAAAGTAAGAAATTTGTTCTCAATATTGCATGGATATTCTTTTATATCTATACTGACAATGGAAAAAAATATAAAAGGTGTACAAAAGTAACCCCTATACCCATTATATTCAGCTTTAAAGAGTGAATATAGATAATATATAATGTTAAGTGAAAAAGAAAATTACTAAATAGTATATAGAAGAAAAATCCCAATCTTGTTGAGGAAATATTTGTATAATGTATAACTTTTCAATACATAATGAAGTATTTTATAATGCATTTATATGCTTACATATTTATATAATATATACATTTTCAATGTTTCAAACCAGTGTCACACATGTCCAGTTTACCTAGAAACTAAGATTAGTATATTTCTTGTAATATTATAGAATTTTTTTTTTTTTTTTTTTTGCAGTGCTGGGGATTGAACCCAGGGCCTTGTGCATGCAAGGCAGGCACTCTACCAACTGAGCTATATCCCCAGTCATAGAATTTTTGATACTGATAATTAAGTCAGATAAAATTTGACTCATATCTTCACTATCTAGTTTAAAAATGAGTTCAAAGGGCTGAGGGTACAGCTTAGTGGTGGAGCATTTGGTTAGGATGTACAAGGCCCTATGTTCCATCCAGAACCACACACATACATACACACAAAGGAATTCAAAAGCAAAAATGAACAGGAACCTCATCTTTAACCTACATATCATCAGTGAGCAAATTTCAGAATCTCCAGCCTTGGACTGATGTGCCCAAATGAAAATTCTAATTCTCAACCATGACAGAAGATATATTCTTCCATGGGCCCCATGAATTCTATACAATAGTTGATGTTGAATGGCACTCCTGGGAGTTAGGTTACCTACTTGCATCCATCTGTTCAGTCAGCCTACCTACTCTAAGAAGAGAGGCGGGCATGGGAGCAATGAACCAATGCAACTCACCCCTCCCAAGTCTATGGGTAACCACACCAGCCCAAACCTTTCCAATGCATGCAGCATAGATACACATTTATCCTCTTCCCTTGGAAGATTCTAAAATTTGCAGGAACTGAAAAGTCAGTCCATATTAATACTTAAATATTTGACAAATATATAGCAAGTATATACACTTAACTGAGAACATAGTAGTAAAAGTCACAGGAGGAAATCAGAGAGTGTCCCCAGCACCATTATTCCCTGAGAACTACCACCCTCTCCACATTTTTAAACCCATCTGCCTTATCTCATATGACCTTATCTTGGTGAATAAAACAAATTCAGTCCTTTTTTCTAGGAAAACTTAAAGAAGAGTGGAGGAGACATTCAATATGCAACTAAACAAATGTGTAGTTACAAATTGATTCAGGGCCTTGAAGGAAATAAACAAGATGCAGCAGGTAGGTATACCGGGTGATGGTATGAGAGAAAGCACGAATGAGGAATGGGATTCACCATGAACCCTAAGGGTGAGCAAGAAGCAATGGGAAAGACTGCTGGGGGGAGTGGAAGAAGTTGAGGAAACAGCAGTTCACCAAGGACACAGCACACAGCATTCAATAAGAAAATGTGCAAACTATTACTAAATCTTCCTAATTGATGAAACTCCTGAAACTGCATTTCTCTAACCATAACTAGACCTAGCATGTCCTCTCAAAAAAAAATATGTGCATGTTGAATAGTGCTGTTCTTTCTCTGCCACACTCTAAACATAGCTTAACTCAGTCAAATAAAAATGATCCAACAGAATAGGCATCAAAATTCAGGAATGAAGTGAGGAATTTGATCCCTTTGATGATTTGCTGATGAATATGAGTCATAAACTGAACTTAGCCTTTAAAGGCAACAGAAGGAAAATTGCATAGATACCATGGTTACAGTTATGTAAAAAGTATATTTGTGAATTTGTGCATATGGAAGTTTATAAACTAAAAAATGAAGAGAAACAAAATCTAAACAGTCGAATTATTATGGCAGTAGGATTCTAGGTAATTTTTGAGTTTTGAATTCCATGTTATAATATTCTTTTGAGAAATAAGTGGAAATTTTTAAATGAAGCAATTTAAAGCAAACTCTAAAATTATTTCATATGGCATCCAAATGTAATCTTTGCCTTAGGCTACAATGGTTAGTGGAAGAAAAAAACCCAAGAAACTGGGGGCTGGAGTTGTGGCTCGATGGTAGAGTGCTTGCCTGGCACGTGTGAGGCCCTGGGTTCAATCCTCAGCAGCATGCATAAATAAAAGATCCATGGGCAACTAAAAAAAGTGTTTGAAAATCCAGGAAACTAAAAAGTTAGGAAACTATTTTCTTTAGACATAAATCCTCCCAATGCACACAGACATATCTAAAACATTTGTGTAGTTCCTAGAACTCAGGATAGCAAAGCTGAAGTGTTCCTCTCCTGGCCTCCCCACTGCCATGTATCTGAATATCCAATACCATTAGCAGCTTTCTTTACCTTTTTGGTCTAAGAGCTGAGACTGCTTCCACCCTCACATAACCGACTTCCTCTCCTCCCCTTCCCTCCCCTCTCCTCACCTCTCTTCTCCCCTTGCCCCTGTTCCATATACACTAACATAAATAATCCAAGATGTTGTGGGATCTTGGCCTAAACTGCAGCCAGGCTTAGCCTAAATGAAGTCCCTGATTGGATTAAAGTGATATATCCCTTACCCTATCTGTCTAACAGAAGAAGGGGGGGACTCTCACTGGTGGAAGACATTATCAGAAGCATTTCTGTATCATTTTATTCAATATCCAGCATGCACTAAAAAATTATTAGACATGCAAAGAGGCAGGGAAAAGTGACTAACAACCAAGAGAAATCAAAACAATCACATTTTGTATGTCTATTTTGGATGTATCTCAGGAATGCAAAGGTACTTTTAATATTACCAATTTAAAGGAAAAAAAACTATACAATCAACTCAATAGATAAAGAAAAATTGAGGGGTTGGGGTCTAGGTCAGTGGTAGAGCATGCACTTTGCGTGCATGAGGGCCGAGGCTCAATCCCCAGCACCAAAAAAAAAAAAAAAAAAAAAGTACCAGATAAAGAGAAAATGCATTCAATTAAGTTCAATACCCATTCATGATAAGTAACCTTTTAGCAAACCAGGAATAAAGGAAAGCTCTTTAACTTCATAAAGAAAACCTATAAGAAACCTACCAAAAACCTATAACAAACCTCCTCCTCCTCCTCCTCCTTCTTTTTTGTAACAGGGATTGAACCCAGGGGGTGCTTACCCACTGAGCCACATCCCCAACCCTTTTTAAAATTTTATTTAGAGACAGGGTCTCGTTGAGTGACTTAGGGCCTCACTAAGTCGCTGAGACTGGCTTTGAACTCACGATCCTCCTGCCTCAGCCTCCTGAGTTGCTGGGATCACAGGCATGCCCCACCATGCCCCACCTTAAAACATTATTCTTACTGGTTAAAATCTATAAGTATGACCTTTACAACAGGAACAATAAGTATGTTTACTGTAACCACTCTATGTGCACGGAAGGTCCTAGCACATAGAAGTAAAAGGAAAAAGTATGAGATTTGCAAAGGGAGAAACAAAACTGTATTAGAAAATCCAAATAACTGTAGAAATTTTATCATTAAAAGAGTTTAGGAAGGTGACTAAGTATAAAATGGTTAACAAAAATAAATCCCATTTATACACCTAATAAATACAGGAAATATATATTCTTAAAAGATACCAATTTTCATAAGGAAATTACAAAATACTTAGGAATAAATCTAACACAAAACATGTGATGAACTTCATGGAGAAAAATCACGTGCAGTGCCTGAATGGAGTAGAACTGTGCTGTCCAAAATGGTAGCCACGAGGCACATGAGGCTGTTTAAATTTAAGTATAAATCAATTAAGATTAAATGGCTTTCAGAATTCAGTTTCTTAATCATATCAGCCTTATTTCCAGTGCTCAATGGGCACATATGGTTAGTGACTACCTCTTGGACAGTGAAGATAAAAATATTCATCATCACAGAAAATTCTATTAGGCAGCACTAGACTAGAATATGTCCATCCATTGCATAATTTTCAGTTAGAATGCAATAATTTATAATACATTGTATGTAATACTCTCATAAAGGGAAGCATGACTTAGTGAGAAATCCAAATTAGGAGTTGTCAAGTTTGCTTATCTTCTAAGAGTTTGTAGGAGATATGTATTTTTTGTGGAGGACAGGGTTTACTTGGCATCTGAAGGCCCTTCTGGTATTTTGTGAGTTTCCTCATTATAAAAGCCCCTAAGGGGGCTGGGGTTGTAGCTCAGTGGTAGAGCACTTGCCTAGCATGTGTGATGCACTGGGTTTGAATCTCAGCACCACATATAAATAAATGAATAAAATAAAGGTTCATGAACATCTAAAAATATTTTTTAAAGCCCCTAAGGGCAGATACCATTCTTCCAGTACCCTGGCAACAAAGATAAAGGCATGAGAGCCAAGACTAGCCAATCAGATACTCTCTTTGAAGATCTGAGTCTTGGGTAAGCAGTACAGATATGTTAGAATGGCTCAAAGTTCATTCTGGCATGGTTGTTGGTGGCTTCTAGTCTCTGGTGATCACAAAATTATGCCAGTGGCAAGGATCCAGTGGTAGTATCCACTATGTAACAGTGACAGCATCTTAATCAAGCCATTCAACCAGGCTCCAGCCTCTGAATTCCTGTTGGTTCCACACTCAATACTCCAGACTTGCCTCTAAGAGCTACCCAGTATCACCCCAATAAATTCTTTTTCTAAGTTTGAGTGCCCCTGAGTTCAATCCCTGGTACCAAAACAAATTTTTTCTAGAAGTATGAGTTGATGTTTTTCCTCTGCAACCACAAAGCCTGAGTGATACAAAGTTAGAATGTATCTTTACAGATTGTCTAGTCCAAGTTACTGTGATACATAATATAAACAGAGGCAAATGGAATTATCTCTCTTAACACTTATGTATCTATTAATTTAGGCTAAGCTACATTGTGGTAAAAACAATGGCCCCACAAGCCTGGCACAGTAGGCATGCCTGTAATCTCAGCAATTTAGGAGACTGAGGCAGAAGGATTGCAAGTTTGAGACCAGCCTCATCAATTTAGTGAGGACTTCAGCAACTTAGTGAGACCCTGCCTCAAAATGAAAAATAAAAAGGATTAGGGATATGGTTCAGTGGTTAAGCAACCCTGGGTTTAAACAATCCCTAGTACCAAAACAAAACAAAACAAAACAAAACAAAACAAAACAAAAAATGACCCCACAATCACCATGGCTTGCAAAACCAAAGACTCATTTCTCACCTTAGTGTTCATCATAGCTCAGCTGTGGTTCCATGTCATTTTTTTCTCTCTGGAACCAAGATGATGAATGAGCTAATTGCAGATCTCATTTGTTGAAATTATACCAAAATAAGACCCCTGCTGGCTCTTATTCCACCCCAAAGGGACATTCATCATTTCTACTCATATTGGGATATATAATATTCCTAAATGGAAGGGCATGGCAAGTCAGATAGCAAAGCCTGATTTGAGTGGTGTAGTGTTCTAGAATTGTCCCACTGGGAAGGTTATTAAATATATGAACAATAATGCAATCTAACATAGCCCTTATGAATCAGGGCTTCATTTCATTAATCTCATAATATTCAAATTCCATAACAAAATGAACATTTATTTCAAATAAATTATTTTTCTGGAGATTAGATTTGAAATGTTAAAAATAGTAACATTTGATTCCATTTATTAAGTTAGATGCAGTGCTTTGAAAGTGTGCAGTGGGCTATGCAGAACCAAAACACACATGAGCTCACATTGAAATTCCACTCAAAGCAAAAATCTAATTTGTAAAATTGCAGTAAGCATCTCCCATGCTCAGAGTTAAGCCTTGGGGTTTTGAGATATACAAATATAATTAAGATCTGCACAGGAAGCTTGATGGATAGTTAAAGGGAAGAATCAAGTCCATAGATAATATCAAGCATTGATTAAATAGAGGAAAGAGAAAATAGAGAAAGTTGAATGAATAGGCTAAGTGTGAAATCCTCCAACCTAATGGAATTGTGTGAGAAAGGGACCACTTGTCAAAAGCCATACAATTTAATTAACTTTTTATCACATATTTTATATGGTAATTTCATACTACATAGTATGTGTATTTGGGAAGAGACATAGTAAAGAAAAAATTGATCTAACTTGATAAGAATTCCTAACTTTAGTCTTTATTAAACATGATGGTTCTAGTAAAAAAAAAATTATTGAATGCTTCTTTGACAATTTAAGAAACAAGGGGGACAATATCCATACTTCCTTTTTCTTAAAGGAGAAAAAAATCTTGTGACCTTTCTCTTGTAGATAAGAGTGGGTATCTCACTTTCAAATGTCAGGTTTTGAATGTGGTTAATAAAAATAATTTTTGACACAAAAGTTTGAAGGAGTGTAATTGTAACAGATATAAATATTAAATTGTTTATGCAAATTCAGTTACAATGCACTTTAGCTAAAGGTCAGTATAGATTCTTTGATTAGTAAAGTACAGTTTACTTCTTGAATTAAAAAGAGAACTTGTGAAAGAAACCATACATAAACAGTCACATATTACATGACTCCAATTCTATGAAATGTCCAGGATAGGCAAATCCATGGAGACAGAAAGTAGATTGATGGTTGCCAGGAGCTGGGGAAAGGGGAGACCAGGAAGTGACTGCTGATTGTATCAGGTTTCTTCTTGGGAATAATGAAAAGATTCCAGAATTAGATAATGGTGACAGCTGCACAACTTTGTGAACATACTAAAAGTCACTGAACGATAACAAATAAATAAATAAGTACACATAAATTTTTAAAAACTCCTGAGTTGCAGAATTTGAGGTGTGTGTGTGTGTGTGTGTGTGTGTGTGTGTGTGTGTGTTAGAGAGAGAGAGAGAGAGAAAGAGAGAGAGAGATTTGGAGGAGATTATTTTTAAAGAATCACTGCTAGAATTATGGACATATAATCAAGTATAGTCTGTAATACATAATAATGGATAACTAAGCCAACAACAAAATCACTAAACAATGTTAGTTTTGGTAACATCTTTCAACTATATTCCTTATTAAACACTTGCAGGGGATTCTGGCAAATAAAACAATGAGCAAACTTAATTTTATTTTTGTTCTCCCTTATTTCCATGACAATGCTACTGAAGCTAGAGAAAAGATAGCCTTTTAACAAATGGTGCTGGGAAAACTGGATAGCCATATGTAGAAGAATGAAGCCAGATTCCTACCTTTCACCCTGCACAAAAATCAACTTGAAATGTATCAAAGTCTAGGAATTAGATCAGAAACAGTGAAACTGCCAGAAGAAAACAGGGCATAGGTACTGACTTCCTTTTAAAACTCTGAAAGCTCAAGAAATAAACCCAAGAATCAATAAATAAGTGGGATTGCATTAAATTGAAAAGTTTCTGCAAAACAAAGGAAACAATTTTAAGAGCATGAAGAGAGAGCCTACAGAATGGGGAAAAAATTTTGCCAACTACTTCTCCAACAGGGAGTTAATAACCACAATATATAAAGAGCTGAAATAAAACTTCACACCAAAAAAACCAATAACCTACTCAAATGGGTGAAATATCTAGAGAGATATTTCTCAAAAGAAGAAAGATAAATGACTGGCAAATATATTTTAAAGAGTTAAACATCCTTGGTAATCAGAAAGTTACCAATCAAAACTATACTGAGATTTCACATCACCCCAGTTAGAATGGCAATCATCAAGAACATAAATAATTGCTAGTGAGAATGTGAAGGAAAAGGTACATTTATACATTTTTAGTGGAACTGCAAATTAGTACAACCACTTTGGAAAGCAATGTGGGAATTTCTCAAAAGATTAGGAATGGAACCACCATATGATCCAGCTATCCCATTCCTTAATATTTATCCAAAAGAGCTAGAATCAGCATACTATAGTGATAAATGCATACCAATGTTTATAGCAACATAACTCACAATATCCAAGTTATGGAACCAGCCTAGGTGCCCATCAACAGATGAATGAATAAGAAAAATGTGGTATATATACCAAGTTTGTTCTACTTATGGTTCTACTTAGCCATAAAGAATGAAATTATTGCATTATGGAAATAATGGCAATTATGGCATTTGCTGGTAAATGGATGGAATTGAAGAACATCATTCTGAACGAAATAAGTGAAACTCAGAAAGTCAAGGGTCAAATATTTTCTCTCACATGTGGAAGCTAGAGAGATAAAAGGAATAATAAAAGGGGGAATTTGTGAAAATAGAAGAGAGAACAGTAGAGTAGAAGTAGAGGACCAAGGGTAAGGAAGGAGGGGAGGCAAAGAGGAAGAATGGGGAATAAAGTTGACAAAATTATGCTATGTGCATGTGTGACTATATCATAATGCATTTCAATTTTATATATAACTATAATGCACCAACTAAAAAATAAATAAATTGAAGGAAGACCAATAGAATAGAGGGAAGGGATGGGGAAGAAGGAAAAGAAGGAAGGGGACAGTACTAGGGATTAAAATTGAGGAAACTATGCTATATGCATTTATGAATAGAACAAAATGAGCCCCACTACTATGTATAACTGCAATGCACTAAAAATATTTTTAAGAAGTTAATTAATAATAAATATTTTTTTAAGGAAAAGGAAACAGAGGCCAGGCATGGTGGCCCACTCCAGTAATCCCAGTGGCTCAGGAGGCTAAGGCATGAAGGATCATGAGTACAAAGCCAGCCTCAGCAACAAAGTGAGGTGTTAAGCAATTCAGTGAGACCCCATCTCTAAATGAAATACAAAAAGGGTTGGGGATGTGGCTCAGTGGTCAAGTGTCTCTGAGTTCAATCCCTGGTACCAAAAAAAAGAAAAAAAAAAAAAAACCTCGAAAAAAATTGAAAAGTTTTATTGCTTTGGTAGCAAAGGAGAAACACATGGGACTCTTGTTCCAGAGACTGTGATTCTGCCCATCAGAAGGAGCAGGGGACTTTTAAAGAGGTGATTCAAAGGCTACATCCCGAGTGTTCTCTGTACAGAGTTGTAATTCACTTATTAATTTGGGAGGCAGTCATTTCTTAGATCTTCTGGCACCATTTCAAGTCTCAATTACTGAATTACTTTGTTCCTGAGGAGGGTGTGTGCTCAAGGGCTGGTAACTCTGCCTAGGATGGGGAAGAAAGGTAATCCTGTTTCCTCAGACTGGAGAAGGGAAGATTAGGGAGGGGGAGAAAGAGAGGAAGAGAAAAACATCCATTAAAAAATAAGTCAAAGGGACAGAGCAGCAAGTACTATATTCAAAGCACAAGATAATAAATATATTTAAATGATTAAAAAGCACATTTTTGAAGGTTTTCTGTATCTAGGGATTGGGGATATGCTGTGAACCAAAAAGACAAAGATCTCTGATCCCACAGAATTTATGATTTAGTGGAAGGAGACAAACAATCATATGAAAACCAAGGCACTGTACTGCAATAGTAAATAAGCTCTTTGAAAAAATCAGAAAAGGTGTTAGGGAATGTAGGGAATAGTCAGGGAAAGCCTCACTTCCTAAGGTGACATTTGAACCAGGGCTTGAGAAAGTAAATAATTAGAAATCTGTGATAAGAGTATTCCAGGCAGAAGCAACAGGAAGTGCAAAGACCCTGTGGCAGGAGTGTGCCTGGCACTGCCAAAAGGTAGCAAGGAGGCCAGTGTGACTAAGTCCAGTTCATAGCAATGGGGAAAGGGAAGTAGTGAGGAAGGAGCTCGAAAAGGCAACAAGGGACAGATTAGTGAGGGTTTTCAGGCCACTGTAAAATCTATCCCTTTCTCTTGGAGATAAAAGCCAACAGGGAGACTGAGTAAAGGAGTGACATGACCTGTTTTGCATATGTCCCAGGATCACTTTGGCTATTGTGTTGGAAATATACTTAAGGGATAAGAATGGAAGTCAGACAACCTCTTAGCAGATTGTATGTATGGTGATTAGTCATCCAGGTGACAACTGGCCACACAGGTGACGATGATGCTGGCTTAGAATCAGGATAGAGGCAGAGAACATATATGTGGTTGGATTCTGGAATGCGTGTGTGTGTGTGTGTGTGGTGCTCATGCATATGTTGCTGAGGAACAAATTCAGGGCCTGTGCATGCTAAACATATGTTCTACCACTGAACTACAGCCCCAGTCCCATGGATATTTAAAAAATGTTACTGAAGTATTATTAACATACACTAAAATTCACTTGTTAAATGCAGTTCAATGATTTTTAAACAAATTTACAAAGTTGTCCAGCCATCAGCACAATCCAATTTTAGAACACTTCTATTACCACAAAAGGATCCCTTGTGCCCATCTGTAATCACCCATTCCCAACACCAGTCCCAGATAATCACAAATTTATTTTCTTTCTCTATGTGTTTGCTTATTCTGAACATATAGCAATGGAGTCATATATGGGTTTTTGTTTTGTTTCTGTTTTGTGGTGCTGGGGATCAAACTCAGGGTTTCACACATGCGAGGCAAGGACTATACCACTGGGCTATACCACCAGGCTTTTGTGACTATCTTCTTTGACTTCACATGGAACTAGATAAGATCACCAAAGGGGAGGTAGATTTAGAAGGTGTCCAAGGACTAAAACCTGGGACACTCCAAAGTTAAAATGTCAGGAAAGTAAAGAGGTACCAGCAAATGATACTGAGATGGAGTGGCCAATGAGAGAGAAAACCAGGGAGTGTTGAACCAACTGCAAACCACAAGAAAAGTGTTCTCAAGGAGGAAGTGGGTACGTCAAATGCTGCTGATGGTCTCAAAGCTAAGAATTGTACTC
Source organism: Sciurus carolinensis (assembly GCF_902686445.1). Classification (NCBI taxonomy): domain Eukaryota; kingdom Metazoa; phylum Chordata; class Mammalia; order Rodentia; family Sciuridae; genus Sciurus; species Sciurus carolinensis. The sequence continues at coordinate 9,847,963 of NC_062232.1, read as the reverse complement.
TGAATTCAGCAACATGAATGGTGGAGGTAGTTGGTGACCTAGGCAAATGCAGAGCGCAACATTAGCTAGGAACTGGGACAATTCATCCAAATGTAGAAGCAGGAAAGCAGAATTCATAGGCCCAGCTGCGGCAAACAAGAAAATGTTTCACAAATGTTAATATGCACAGGAATCACTGAGACTTGGTGAAAATGTTACATTCAGATTTGGTAGGTCTGGGATGGAGCCAATGTTTCTGTATTTGCTCCTAGGTGATAATAGTGCCAGTAATCCAAGGGCCTCACTGTGAAGAACAAGGACGTATGATTTAATCTGCAGTTATTACAAGCTTCTTTGCTGAGTACAGATCTAACTAGGAACATAGATGTCAACTGCTCAGGATGGATTCTAAAGGATTTTCCATTTTCCAGGGACTTAATAGCATTGATAGTTGAGCTCAAATCTCTGGCTTGAAAAGCAGAGAGGAAACAGAAGGAACAATGACTTTGGATTCCCTCATAGCCCTATGAGCAGCATGCAAGTGGGAGGGCCTTCCATGCAGAAACACAAATGACAGAGACCAGGAAATTGTCCCAAGAGCTTCAGCTTTTTACCTGTCATTGGTCTGGCTATTGTGCCTCCCAAAAGCCCCCTTTAAGGAAGACTGCCATTATTTCTCCATTACATGTAAGAATAAATTGGGACACTAAAAATGCAGAAGGAGTCAATGAGATAAATACCCAAAGAGACCCCCCTCTTCAATTCCTTTTCTCAGTTCAACTGATTTTCTGGTAACAGTTTATTGAAATTCAATTCATATACCATATGATTTGCCCACATATTTTTAAATTTTTTGAAATAATTCACCCATTTAAAGTGTATAATTCAATGGTGTTTAGCCTATTCATAGACCTGTGCATCCATCACAATAAATTTTTTCATTTGTTATATAATTACATTTATTAATTTATTTTTGGTGCAGGGTATTGAACCAAGGTCCTTGAGTATGCTAAGCACTGATACATAAAAAACACAAAAATTGTATATATTAATGGGGTACCATGTGATGTTTCAATACATGTATATATAATTAGGTTAAATATATCTATCTTCTCAAACATGTATTACTTCTTTATGGCAAAAACATTCAAAATACTTTCTTCTAACTTTTTGAGATATGCAGTACACAATCACTCAATAGTCATTACCCCACCAGACAACAGCACCCTAGAACTTCTTACCACAATCTAACTGTAACTTAGTACCCACTGATCAACCTTGGTCAACCCGTTGATTACAATCAATCTTAGAACATTTTTATCACTTCCCCCTAAAAAACCCTGAATGCTTTAACCACTGTCTCATTTTTAAATGGTATTGATGTCCACTAAAATGTCTTGAAACATTCTGCTCAGCCATCTATGAGATATCACAAAGCTGAGGGGCAAAAGTCCATCTGTTGAATGAAAACAAAACTACAAAAATAGAAATCATCAGACTGAAAAGATACTACAAACAAGAAAAGACAAGCTAGCTCAGTGTACTCAAAAATGCCAACACAGTCCTTTGCTGTTAGACATAGGTGGACATTGCCTTTAGCTTTTCTCAGCTGAGGTGCACTTGAGTTCACCTGCTATGGGTAAGAGCTGTGTGGGACACTGATTGATTAGACAATTGTCTAGCCATGCTATGGTTGGGGAAGGAAAACTGAAACTGTTTTGTAGCTTTGTACCTTCAATCATTCACACAGAGGCACACTAGGTGGAACCCAGCCAGATGACTCAGAGCCTCACTGGCACTCATGGAAATTTCTTAATTTTTTGTCAGTCCACAGAGGTGAATTTGGTGAGTTATTTATACCTTTCAGGTGACTTAAAAAGCAGCTGCTGGGGAGCTATCTACATCTATGTTTACATGCATTTCAAAAGTCAATGCATCCCAAAAATAACAAATGAAGAAATTTTTGAATGAATGATAACTTGCTTCTTAATTCTTTCTCTGACTTTTCCATGGCTGGTTTAGATTTTTTTAAAAATGTGTCATCACATTAAAAAGATTAATAACACTTGGAACCTACTCCTATTCATATCTCATTTACATTTTGAAAGAAACCAGGAATACATCCAACAAATTATTTTAATTCTATTTTTGGCTGTCCATCCTGTAGGGATTTAACAAAGAATGCAAGATCACCTGGTTGTTTTGTCAAAATTGATTGGTATTTCCCTAGGTCATATAGATATAACAGTTCTGTATTTTTGCAGAAAATGATATTTCAAATTGCATTTTGATATCCTTAAAATTCATAAAAATATAAACATGTAAATGTCCCTTAAAAAGATAGTCTTGCTGGCATGGTGGCATACACTTGTAATCTCAGTGGCTCAGGATGCTGAGACAGGAGGATTAAATCTAAGGCCAGTCTCAGCAACTTCTCAAAACCTCAACTCAAAATAAAAAATAAAAGGGGCTGGGGATGTAGCTCAATGGTTAAGCATTCTGGGTTCAATCCCTAGTACCACACACACAAAGTTACATGTTCTCATGTTTTAAAATTTAGGTATTTTAACAATCACTCACTTTGCAGAAAACCAGAAAAACTGCATGGATGCCACAAACAGGTCCAAGAAGTGTCCCTGTGTCAGGAGAACTGGCACCTGAGAGAATAATGTGTAATTATTACTGCAGAGTATTTCTGACAATGCTTGGTAACATTTTAAATAGTAATGCAAATGGGATTATGTGAGGCTGTCATCAGTTCTTCCATCTGATTATGGGGCTTTCTGAAAACAAGAAGGTGCCTTCTTTAATTTAAGTACTTACAGTAAGTACCTCTGAGAGCTATAAAAATATTTATTTTAGTAAAATACTTTGCATTTACTGAAGTTATAAATAACAAAGCAATCTAAGCTGAGAGATGGAAGGCCCAACCCTTGCAAAGGCAGTGGAGGGCTGCCAGCTGCAGGCTTCCTGCCTAGCATTTAGAAATGGTAATAGGGAATGAAAGGAGCCTCTCATCACAGGAAGTGCTCAGGGAAGAGACAGAGCCGCCATTGTATCCAATTCTTTATTTTAAAAAAAGTAACACAGACAAAGGACAAAGGAGAGCCATGAGAGGAAAAAAACACCAAAAAAGCCCTCCTACATTCAGGTATAACAACTGATGGTTAGGCCCAAGAATGGCAACTAGGGTACAGGATATACTTGTGTTGTGCTGAATTTCCACACTGTTTTTATTATTATGGGCCACAAGTAGGGGATTTTGGATTGGGTGTTTTTCTGAAACACCCATTTACAAAATTGCCAAGGGCTCTCTGTCAATTGTAAGGATGCAGGGAGACCAGTCTTTCTGTATTTTTACTTGAAGCCAGTTATATGATATGTGGACCATTGCAAGTGGTGTTCCTATATCCATCCTTGCTTACCTTCCCATCTAACATAGCAGCTGGAATGATCTTTCCCAAAGGGCACTTAATCTCATCACTACAAAACTTTGTATGTTCTGTAGCTCCCCGTCATGCTTTAAAACAAAACCCAAAGTACTTACCATGGCCTACAAGGGACCTCATGAATTCTGTGGCCTCTTTGACTTTATCTCTCATCCTTCTTCCTCTTGCTTACTGCCCCTCAGCTGCTATGAACTAGTGCTGTCCCTTGACTATATTGGGCACCCTCCTATCTTGGGGCCTTTGCACTTGTTGTTCCTATAAGAGTGACTTTGAATTGAGAGTCTTTACCCCACCAGGAATACTAAACAAAACCCTTTCTTTTTAGAAAACAAGACATAGTGTGTGAAAAAATTGTTATCCATACTAAGAAAATGTGATGCTGTCTCATTAGCCTAAAGAAAAAAGCCCACATTACTATTTTTCTATCTCTAGTTGCAAAGCAAAACTCACTGATAGAATTGATATGAAATGAGAAAGACTGCAAATTTTTTACACTGAAGAGTCAGGGATTTTCCATTTCAAGTGCTTTTATTTATCTGCAAGTTTAGTTTGCAAAATTCCAATATAAATAAAAACCACACACACACAAAACCAAAACACCAACATGGACTTGAACTAATCAGACTTGGTTTTCATGTGCTGTGTGTGCTCTTTCATAACCACTGAAGAATTTTTAAGATCATTCCAAGTCATATGAAACCACACTTTGTGAAACTCTTTAAGTTTTAGATGACTTTGCAAGTTACTGTTTAGAGGACTGACATGTTGCATCACAGTAAAGCAGCCCAGGAGGCCACAGGGAGAAAAGATATCAAAATAGAACCCATACCTGATGGCCTCAAGCTGATGATTCAAAACCATCTGAAAACACAAATGTATTTTAGTTTTATGCACCTTTTGGGGAAACTGCTGTAAGGAGGTAAAGTGTATATACAGACAGGCCTTCAGACTCCAACAATGGAAGATTGGAGAGTTGAGAGAAAAGAACTGGTGATAAAGTAAAAATGTGTAGGTCTGTAGATAACTTGGAAGTAAGCTTTTTAAAACTATAAAAACAATGAACATATTATGACTTTCCAAGAGAAATATCAGCTGTAATCACATAGGCTTATATTTAAACAATTACACAAATTATTCAAGCACGGGTTACAAAGGCCTCAAAGAAGTAATTTCCTCTTCAATTTATTAGGTAAATAAATACTGGTAGATTTGAAGGTTGAGGCAATGGACTTCCTCTGACAGATTAATGCCATTTTCACTTAAGCAGACCTAACACATCTGCCTTTAAGAACATGAAGACCCCTAACATCAGAGACTAAATGTCATAAAGAGTTTATGAAGAATTTGTGCAAACAAAAGAATGAATAGCTCCTTCAACTAAGCAAGAGGACTCTAAACCAAATTCCAACCATGGGATGAGTTATAGGGTAACTTTCAAGGCTCAAAGGAGATCTGTGAAATGAGAAAAGAGGAAAAGAATGAAGCCCTAGTCAGACAAGATTAGCACCTAAAGACACTATTTGCTTAGCCCCCATCGACTTGAGCACATTTCTCAGAAGTCAACATTTAGCTAATCTCAGATTTGGATTTTCTTTTTTCTTTTTTTTAAAACAATAATGCCCCAGAGACCAGAAGTCATCCAACTTAGAGTTTATTTCATGTGATCCTTCTCAGCATGCAGTGTACCTTCTTGGGAAAAATGTTTTTTTTTTTTTTTTCCCTTTGCTGTCCTGGTCCACATTATAAATTAATTTAGAAATAAAGAATTGTGCTAGAAACAATACTTATAAAAAGTCCATATGCTTGTTCACATATGAAGATATCCATCAGACTATGTATTTGGAAGACAAGAATCTAGGATCAGCTGGGTGTGGTGGTACACGCTTGTAATCCCAGTGGCTTGGGAGGCTGAGGCAGAAGGATTGCAAGTTCGAGGCCAGCCTCAGCAATTGAGTGAGGCCCAAAGCAACTTAGTGAGACCCTATCTCAAAAAAAAAAAAAAAAAAAAAAAGGCTGGGGATGTGGATCAGTGGTTACGTGTTCCTGGGTTCAATCCCCAGTATCAAAAAAAAAAAAAGGAAAATAGAAAAACTAGGATCAGCGTGAGTTGGGCTATTTATGGTTATGTAGCTTAGGCAAGTTACTGCAGCTCTGTGAAATTGTTTCCTCATCTGTAAAGTCTCCAGAAGAACACTCATTTATTAGAGCTATAAAGAAGATCAAACAAGAGTCTTTTTGTGAGAACTTCTTAATTATGACTGTATCTTAAAATAACTGGAAGAATGATAGAAGCAATGTTGAAACCAGTGTCCCATCCTATAGGCTCAGACTGAATTGTCCTAGGCTGGGTCTCTGCTATCAGTGGGATTCAAAGTTCCCCCAGGAGATTCTAATATGCAGCCACTGCTGAGAACCACAGGCCTATTGTAAAGGCCCTGGAGAACAGACCCTGCAAAAATAAATCTGCATTTCTGACAGGCTCCTAGGTTATGCAGACCTGCTCTCAATCCCAGTCTGAGTACAGTGAGGTACTAAATAGCCACAAAGTACAAAGCAATAGTCATCCACTCTTTCTTCCCAAAGGATGATGGTGGTGTGTGCTTCAGCAAATATCTTTTCCTTCTTCTTAGAACTGTTATAAGAATGCTATGCACAAGATTTTAAAGAGTATGAAAGGGTTGTACAAATAAAAGATATCCCTCAGGGTATCTGTTGTTACGGGAACATTCATTTACAATTACAAGCACACCCAGTTGTTATGGTACCACTGCTCCCCACATTCATTACAAATTACGTAGGTCATCATTTGTTCATCTGGGTTTGAATTCTTCACCCAACTTGGAAGAAAAAGTGTTCCTCTGGCAATGACAGTAACCTTGCAATTGTATTTCTCACAGCGCCTGCATTTTATTTTATTTGTCTGTGTGCCATTGATCACTTGGGGAAGGTAATGTTCCTGGATACAAGATTCCGTGTAGGAAGCTCTCAACTGCTTCAGTTCCTTGTTTGCCATCTCCATGACAGTCATTTCAGCAAATTCTCTTGCAGACATAGTTCCAGAGAGCAAGTTTTGTTGTAAGTGAGAGTTTCTGGGGTTCTTCAAATTGGCAACTTTGCTTCTGATACAAGTTTTATATTTTTTGATGTTCTTTGAATAAAGGGTAAAAATGTGCTCTTCAATTTCTCTTGCAAAGTTCTGCCACAAATCAGCTTTTGGCTGCTCTGTGGAAGAACTAGTTAAAGCTGCATGAAGAAGTTCTGTGCATTTAGTTCTCATGGGTACTGTGGGATCCTGCAACTCACTTGATCTCTTGCCAGTGGACTTAGGGTCACTGCCCCCCAAATGCTCTTCTTTAGGCTCCATCTGAATAGTGCTATTTTCAGGCACCACCATGTCATTGAGGTTTGCAACATCTTGGGAGGATTGCAGAGAATTAGAACTGCAGACGCCCAGGATCTCACCCTGACTTAGGTCATGAGAAAGTCCTGCATCTTCTCCTTTATTACCACCCAAAGGAAATAATTTAGGGCTGTCCCTTGGTTTCAAATGAATATCCTTATAAAGGGCTTTCCACTTTGACAGTAAACACTTAGCTTTCTTTCTCAAAGCCACAGAGGGGCAGTTTTTGAGGACTCTGTACACAGCTCTGACCACATCTGTCTCCTGGAGAAGCTCCTTAGTCATATAAATCATTTCTAGTTCAGTAAGGTGGTTGCCAAGATCCTCAAAATTTCTTTTAGACATCAGTTGCTCAATAAGGGAAGCTCTGGCAGCTGTCTGGTTTTTGTCAGACATATTTGCAGCTGCAAAGAAAAAAAGAGGTTTCAGTTTCTTAAGCTTGTCTTTGCTAGTCAAAACTCCTGGATAGTGAAATTGCACTTTCTGCCAGTTATATACACAATGTTTTCTGAAGGAATAATGTAACATAAATGAGTGTGACATGTTAGAAAATGGAATCTGCAACAGGGAATGGTTTAGTTTCAAGAGTTTTATTCTCAGTTGTTGAAGGGAAAAAAAATGGCATGGAAGAGTTTTTGGTGTAACATTAAAAAAGATTGCTGGAGGATCTGCTCTAACTCCACCTCTAATCATACTAATCAATATCTTTCTTTATCAAGATTAGTCAATTCATTTGATGATCATGTTGGGGAAGAAATCATATCCATGTCAACATCAATGTGGTAATGCTGAGCAATGTTGAACTATTTTCCCCTCATATGCGGCTCTATAACTGAAATATTTGATGATTTTATAATCTTTAAAGTGATACTTTTCTGAATATAAAAGAACAAGAAACAGAACAAAAGGGGGATGTTAATACCTTGAGCAACCTAAAGAAATCTTGTGATAGCAGAGGCTGGGAAGCAACTGGAACTAGATCTGGTGGGCACCAAAAATCAACAGGTAGCACTGAATTGACACCTGAATCTTTTGAACAGGATAGTGATTCAAATGATTTATGACTTTGGACTTACTAGTCCCCACCAAGTTTGGTCTCGTTAACTTTTTTTTTTTTTTTTAAATCTTGCATTGGGACTGAACCCAGAGGCATTCAAACACTGATTCACATCCCAAGCCCTTTTTTATTTATTTGAGACAGGGTCTCACTAAGTTGCTTAGTGCCTTGCTGAGTTGCTAAACTGGCTGTGAACTCCCGATCCTCCTACCTCAGCCTCCCAAGTCACTGGGATTACAGGCATGTGCCACTGTGCCTGGTTGGTCTCATTAACTTTTAAAAAGAAACTTTTAAACGTAAAAAGTTGCTACATGATTATGTCTGTGTGAACCTTGTCCGGGCAGGCAAATGTTCACTGTATCTAAGTAGTCTATTTTTCCCTCCACATAATATTCATTATCTTGTATACAAAAAACCCTCAGATCTATATTTTTTCCATCTGGCTTAAATGTGAACACCAGCATCTTGATAGTAGGGAACTTTTCAGAAGTCCATGGATTTGATTTTTATATTAATCAATTATCACTGAACAAACACAGGATAAGAACACGGAAGTGATTCCGGAAAGAATTCATGCAATCTTTCTATAAACCATCTGATAAGTACCTTTTAATCAGTAATCCTACTTCTACAAATTTTCCCTTAAATAGAAGAACGTTTTAAACGATATGGAACATGATGATGCAATAATTTAACCATTTAAAATCATGCTTACAGAGAATACTTAATGACAGGGGAAATAGTCATAATATTAGGTGAAAAAAATCAGGATGTATAACTAAATAGACAAATGATCAAACAATGAGGTACCATATGATCCAGCAGATCTACTCAAGAAAAATGAAAGTGTACATCCACACAAAAGTTGTACACAAACATTCATGGCAGCATTATTCATAATAATGAATAATTATTAAAAATGGAAAAACCCTAAATGTCCATCAACTTATGCATGGATAAATAAAATGCAGTACATCCATATTATAGAATATTTTTCAGAAATAAAAAGGAATAAAGCACAGATTCATGCTACAATATGAAATCAACCTTGAGAACATTATGCTAAGCGACAGAAGCTAGATACAAAAATCCACATATTAATTTATATGAAATGTCCAGAATAAGCAAATCTATAGAGATAGAAAACAGATTGACTAGGTGGGACTGGGGCAGGAGGGCAGTGGAGTAAAAAAGAAAGGGGAGTGGCTGCTAATGGGCACTAGGTTTTCTTTGAGGGGTCGGTGGCAAAAATCTTCTAAAGTTGACTGTGGCAATGGTTTCTATAATCAAATACACCAAGAACCACTGAGCTATATATTTTAATTAATGAACAATATATGAATTAAACTTGACTAAAGCTGTTATTAAAAATAGATCTAGAGGTTGGGGTTGTGACTCAGTGGTAAAGTGCTTGCCTAGCATGTGCAAGATGCTGGGTTCCATCCTGGGCACCACATTTAAATAAAATAAAGGTATTGTGTCTATCTACAACTTATACATAAAATAAAAAAAACACTTGTAGGATTATAAAAAACAGACCTAAATTTTATGTAAAAATTACATATGAAAAGACAGATAGGAGATGCACAAAATTTTAAGGAGTGGCATTTTCTGAGTGGTCAGATTTTAGGAGATTTTTATGTGTTTATTCTTTTCTGTATCTTTTGTGATAAGCATGTGTTGTTTTCATAATCAGAAAAGTTCCTACTCTAGTATAATTTCAAGATAACCTACATACATGTGAGATACACACCTACTGAAAAATGGCATGGGAAGTCAATTAGTCAATTTCTACCTTCCTTCAGGAAGGTAAAGATTGTCTTAAAAGTGGCTGCATTGCCTGGGCATGGTGGTAACACATGCCTGTAATCCAACTGACTCGGGATGCTGAGGCAGAAGGGCAGTGGAGTTCAAGGCCAACTTCAACAACTTAGCTAGATTCTAAGCAATTTAGTGAGATCCTGTCTCAAAATAAAAAATAATAGTGGCTGCATCATCTGTGGCTTTGCATTCAGATGAGGGCTCACAATTTCCTCAGAAGTTGATCACTGAATTCAAACAGTTCCATCTTCCCTCAAGCTCTGTCCCCCAATATGAAAAGGTAAGTTCCCACTGGTGTTTCCCAACTCAAAGATGACCAAGAGTCATCACAGTCTTGATAATTTTACCACCAGAGGGAGCAGCAAAACCTGGGTAGTTTTTTTTTTTGTTGTTCTTTAAAGTCAGTTTAATCGTCACTCAGAGGTCATCAATTCAGGATCTTAAGACAATTTTTCTAATTACTGAGAACTAGTACTTCTTTTTTCCTTTAAAAAAACTTCCACTTTTCAAGACTAAAACCAGTAACAGAGGTCTTCCTAAGAATCGAAGGCCCAATAAACAAAAAACAGGTAAGACAGCACAGAGAAATAGCAAGTACACACCCTCAATTGCTGAACATTTCTCTCGGCTTGTGTTCTTTAGATCTTGAGGAAGTCAAGCAGTTGAGTCACAGTGGTAAGGCTCAACACACTTGAACCCTGACCCACTTGGTGGAAAGTTCCTTCACAAAGAAGAAATGTCCATTCTACCTGTATTCTCAGCACACTGCTAGTGAAGAAATCAGAAATGAGGTGTACCAGATGTTCAGAAAGGTGGTTAGTTAAGAGACATGCCTACATTGCCCACAAGATGAGCAGTATTTGACTCAGATCAGAATTTCTCAAGTGAGGATCAGAGTTTCTGAAGGGGAATTTGACCACAGCTTCAGGGTTTCAGTGGTATGAAAGCAGTTGTTTGCTTTGCCAGCAAAATGTTTTTACCACTTTTGTAAATCTACAGAAGTTAATGCATTCATGTGTCAAAAAACCAAACAATACTCTGTTCTTCATTTCATATGTTCTTTTGTTTGATGCTATGAACATGGGTGTACAACTATTTCTTCAACTCCCTGCTTTTGATTCCACCCAGAAGTGGAATTGCTAGATCATATATAATTCTGTTTTAAATTTTTTTCTTTTGGTACTGGGAATTAAATCCAGGGGTGTTTATCCACTGAGCCACATCCCCAGCTCTTTTTTGTGTTTTATTCTGAGACAGGGCCTAAGTTGCTGAAGATGGTCTTAAATGTGCAATCCCCCTGCCTTAGTCTCTTGAATCACTGGGATTATAGGTGTATGACACTGCACCCGGCCAGATTTTAATTTTTAAAGAAACTCCCATACTGTTTTCCTAGTTTTGTTTTTGATGGAACTGGGGATTGGGATTGAACCCAGGGGCACACTACCCTAAGCTACATGCCTAGATCTTTTAATTTTAAAAATTTGAGATAGGGCCTTGCTAAATTACTAAGACAGGCCTCAAACTGGTGGTCCTTTTGCCTTAACCTCCTAAGTCACTGGGATTACAGGTATGCACCAATGTGCTTGGCTCTCCTTTGTATTTTTAACAGCATTTCAATGCTGTCAAACTTTCTATACTCCCTATGAGACAATCACATGGTTATAAAGCATTTATTGCCCTAGGACTTTGTAATAATGGAAACCAAAGGGACACAAAACTTGAGAATTGCCATAAAAAGATAAAGTAAGGTATGTGTACATTTCAGTTCTACTTAGTTAACTCAACAAATATTTATTATATGCTAGGATGTGCTAGATGCTGAGCCTAAAGAGGTGGTCTCTCCACTGAAAGAGTTGACAGCCTACTGTCAAAGGAATACTGACAAGAAAGTGGCCAATTATGTAGTGAGTTCACAAGGACAGATTACAGGCCACTGAAGAAACGCCCAGAAGGGTGGATACCAAACTCCATTTGGGTTCTCCTCATCTGGTCAGTTGCAATTTACTCTGATTCGTGGCACTGGGTTAAAGGGATCATCCTCTAGTACAGAACTCAGAAAGACATTTCTTCACTCTCCTGTTTAAAGCCCTTCAGAGGTTCTCCTCTGCTCTCAAGATATCACCCAAGATCCTTAGCAAGGTGATGAAAAGAGACACTTCTAGACCTCCCTCTTGACTACTCTTAGCCACAGATGGGTACTGCCCATTTCACAGCTTTGGGCCTTTGCTCCAGCGGCTCCCTAAGCCTGGCCTCTTTCTTATCATAAGTGGTTCTCAACCCTGACTGTATATTAGAATCATCTGGGGAAATTAAATAATGAAAATTAAAACAATGCCAGGGCCTTAACCCAGACAGAATGAATCAGAGTCTCTGAGGGTAAGGCCTAGATATTTGTTCAGTTCTCCAGCTGATTTTGATTTAAACCACACACAGACACAACCCCATTCCTTTCCCCACATCATTCCCCTCCCCGCACCAGCAGCAGTAGAACCTCCCAGATAGACTGCCATCAACCCCAAAGACAGCTGCTCCTGAACCAATGCATAGAACCTCTATGACTTTGGATTTTGATAGATGAGTCCTCTTAAAGCAGAAAACACTACTGTGTACAAATCACCTGACAACCTTTACCAACTACAAATGGTGATTATGTTGTAAGCATCATGATGTATACAATGCCTGATATTCACTTCCTCACTTACCTGTTAACAGAAGACAATGTACATTTACTGAGCAATTCTATATGCCATAGAAACTCATGTCATCTCAATCGGCACAATAAGCTTATCTCCTTCTTGCAAGTCAGAAAACCTGTTAAAAAATCAAATAATTGCAGTGTTTTTTCATAGTGTTTACTACATTTAAAAAACATTTGTCTATCTGCCTTCCCCACAAGACCATAAGAACTACATCTGTTTTATTTACCTATATATGCCTGCCCAGTGCTTACTATTGCCCAAGAAATGTTTTGTTAAACAAGTGACAAGCATCCAGGATGCTCTCTCTCCTGTCTGCTTGTTAGCTTCATTTCTTTTCACTGCAAACCAACTTGCATGTACTCACTGCACCTAAGCCCAATGCTCCTCAGTTTCTTCCCTGGGAGATGAATCCCATCTCAATTCTAGTTCAAAAAAATCATTCAAGAAATCCTAAATTAAAAAAAAAAAAAACAAAGAGTGGAGCATGGGGGCTGGGGTTGTGGCTCAGTGGTGGAGCACTTGCCTAGCATGTGTGAGGCACTGGGTTCATCTCAGCACCACATATAAATAAATGAATAAAATAAAGGTCCATCAACATCTCAAAAAAAAAAAAAAGAGTGGAGCATGGTGGCACACACCTGTAATCCCAATGACTCAGAAGGCTGAAGCAGGAGGACTCCAAGTTCAAGGCCAGCCTCAGCAACTTAATGAGGCCCTAAGAAACTTAGCAAGACACTGTCTCAAAAAAAAAAAAAAGAAAAAGAAAAAAGAAAAAAAGGCTGGGGATGTAGCTTAGTGTGTAAAGCACCCCTGGGTTCAATCCCTAGTACCCAAAACAAAACCACACAAACACAAAACAACAACAAAACAACAAAAACCCAAAGAAACCATTGTGGGCTAATCAAGTGGGTCTGAGAAGCAAGTCTTTTGGATATGGAGGGTCAAGAAAGTATAGTTGCCAGAATTGAGGGGTATTGAGCAAGTTGGCTCAGTTCTTTGGTCATTCTGTGTCTTAGTTTCTTCATCTACAAAAGGGGGAAATCCAATATCCTGAAATTAATGAGAATTAAACTCGGTAGTTTTTATAAAGTGCTTAGAATTATGCTTGTGGGTCTACAATTAAGTTTTATATCTACCATACCAGGTGTTGTTCCAGAGCAAAGGTCAGACACACAGTTTAGGTTCTGCAGACTGTGTAGACTCCTCAACTCTACTGCTCTTATAGCAGGAACAGTTGACACAGAAAATACATATGAACCGGCATGACTTGGTTCTGATATAACTTTTTTACAAAAGTAGGCACACCGGATTTAGCCACAGGCCCTACCTAGTCTGTTGACTCCTCTCTAGAGCAGTGATGTCCCACAGAAATATAATTCAAGCCACATATCTAAATTTTTCTAGCTGCATGCAGTGACCCATGCCTATAATCCCCGTGACTCAGTAGGCTGAGACAGGGGGAATGCAAGTTGAAGTCTCTGCAACTTAGTAAGACCCTGTCTCAAAATTTAAAAAAAAGGTCTGGGGCCGTTGAGGGCGCACACGCCTGTAATTCCAGAGGCTTGGGAGGCTGAGGCAGGAGGAGAGCTGTTTTGAAGCCAGATTCAGCAACTTAGCAAGGCTGTAAGCAACCTAGAGAGCCGGTCTCCAAAAAAAAAAAAAAAAAAAGTTGGGCATGTAGCTCAGTTGTTGAGCGCCCCCTGGATTCAATTCCGAATATCAAAGTAAAAATTTTTAAAAATACAATTAGGTGAAATCAATTATATTTAATCTAGTGTATCCAAAATATTGTCTTTTATTTTTCTCTGTTCTTTTTTAATGTGGTGCTAGGGACTAAACCAGGAACTCACTGAGTTATAATCCCAACTACCCCAATATTTTATAATTGATATAAACAAATTGGGATATTTTAATTTTTAAAATGAATTTCCCCAAATTTTCCGTTTTAAACTTATAGTACATCTCAATTCTGACTCATCACTACAAGTTCTCAAGCCTTATGGAACTAGTATCTACCTTATTGGACAACCAAATTGTAGAACAATGCTAATATGAATGATTCTTAGATATACATCTGCACCTCTAGCTTCTAAATACACACCGAAAATAAGTTTCTATAGTGCCAGCAAGAGTAGGCCCTAAATATTTGATTGAATATATAAAAGCTTGTAAATATTAATATTACATACGGGCAAGGTGCCCACGTCTGCACTAAAATTGCCTAAATCCTGAGAAGTACCAGATGAAAGTTCACGGTGAAAATTTCCGAAAGCTGATAACAAATCAACAGTAACTTAGATTTGGCTAAATTTTTAATTTTTTTTTCAAACCTAAAGAGAAAATTTAACTTTCTAACCCTAACCCATGTACAACTCTCCAGCTTCAAGGGGAGCCCCTCCCTCAACCGAAGGAAAACAATACCAAATGTTGGCAGGGGTGCTGTATTTTCTGAACAGCCAAGGCAACGCTACACTAGGACTCTTTCCCATAATGAAAATTTCTAATAAAGGTGCAGCGAGGGGAGGGACCAGTCCAGAGGCCCGGTCGGGCAGGGATCTGGGTTCCGGTGCGTGGGGTCGAGCACTCAAGCAAAATCTGCAGTTAAACATCCCAAGGTGACCGCCCGGTAGCCAGCACTGGAGTGGCCGCGGCCCCGAAGGTTCCGCCCACTCGGGCGACCTCGGCTGGAGGGGAGGGTGCGGGACAGGGCCTACGCG